>NW_028277094.1:3225500-3528750 GCF_059951505.1 Python bivittatus
CTAAGACTGAGCCTGAGTGCGCCAAAAGTTGTTTTTCTTACTTTTCCCTCCTTCACCCCCCTACCTCCTGTTCTCCTGATTCCCTTGCTGGTACGACCTTGAGCATGCCAGCGCCTGTGATAAGGAGCCATCTGCTTCTAATGGTTTCCCATACCTTCTCCCCCTCCCCTTTGACAATGGCAGAACCGCAGCATGTAAAAAGCAATTGCTAAACTAGCCAACATAACAATCTACTATTAAATCTTGCAAGGATTCTGACAGTTACTATTGCCCGGAGCCTTGCTACACTGGAAAGATCCATACGTTTTATAAATAAATCAATTAACTTGACTGGGAGTATATTCAGGACATGAAGCCAATTGTTAGGATGGGTTGGAGCTTTGCTTTTTAGCTGTCTTCTAGAAAGGCAGATGGGTGAGCAACATTTGCCTGGAGGATGCGCTGAAGGTGTGGGATAACATTACTGTAAGTTACAGAGCTGGTTTTGAGGGGTGGTCAATGTCCTTTCCAGCTCAATGAAGCTAAAATGCGTGGGTTCTCTGACATCCTATCTTATTTTCTACAGAATACACGAAGTCTGTGATTGATCTCCGGCCAGAGGATGCTGTCAATGAAAGTGGAATTCTGGGAGACAGGAGCAAGTCAGTCCCAGGCCTCAATGTTGAAGCGGTGAGCTTTGAAAGGGAGGAAGTTTCAAAGTTGTGAGGACATTCCTGAGAAATTATGCTTTTAGTACTGGTCTGTGCTCACACATTGTAGGAAGCTTCCATGTGGTTTGTAGGCTTAGGGCACCTAGTCATTGTTGTGGGGAAATCAGAGTGCGTGGAAACCATTTTTGAACTTGTTTTCTCCAGTTGTGTGGAGTTCAAGTTCTAGAATTATTAACAAGGACTGTGATGATCAGGGAATTCTTGTCAGGGAATTCTGGGAGTTGAAGTCCATACATCTGGAGGGCCACAAGTTGGAGGAAGGCTGATTTAGGGCCTGTTTAACAAGTTATAGCTGAAACAAACCATGGCTTTGTGCAATGAAAGAACTCAGCCACTGATTGCATTTAGTCAACTTTTTAGCTTTTTTAAAACATTCAGATGATTAAATAAGGCATAATGACCTAGCCATACATAATGCTAAGCTGTAAACCTAAATAGCTGAATAACAAAACTAAACAAACCACACCAGGGCCTAACAAAGTCTGTGAATCCAGCCTTTGTGGTCTGTGAACCATGGTTTGGTGTGAGATGCAAGTCACACTCTAATGCCTTATAAACAAAGTAGCACTGAACTTTTGCTGGATCCACAAGACGTGCTGTTGGGATGAGAGAGTCACAACATGTTGAGAGTTCCTTCAGTTGTTATGGAGATGCATATGTGCGTATATGGGCTTTTCCTAGGAGGAGGAAGAGGAAGACATAGACAACCTAGTTGAAATTCATCGGAGAAGGGCAGCCCGAAGTAGCTTGCGCAGTGGCACATCCTTGGTGAGTTTCTCTACTAATTACTTTCACCTTGGACTCTACAGAGGAGAGGAAGTTCCTGCTGCTGATTTCCTGCCTAGTTCAGTGGAGGAAGTGCAGTGTTGCTGATGTAGGACAGGAGTGAGCTGCTAACGGCTCTCTGGATGTTGGGCTCCATCTTATCTCTGACTGCTGGCTGGAGCTGATGAGAATTGTCATCTTGCAATGTTTGGCAGATTTCAGATTGCCTATTTCTGCTCTTTGGCTTCTGCTTTGGAAGTCTGCTTCTTGTTCCAAGAGGTAGTAGATTTAAAATGGCAGAGATGGAAACAAAGGCTGAGGCCAACAGCTGATCAACAGGTGCCATGGCTGAAAATTATGCTGGGCGTGTTTTCCAGGGGATGACTATGAACATTTGTTTCTTCCATTTTTTCCTGACTTTTCTTAGAGCACCCTGGGAAGCCTGGCTAGCATTTACAGTGAGGCAGGTGACTTTGGCAACATCAACGTCACGGGGGAGATTGCTTTCTCCTTGAGCTACGAAGAAAAGACGCAGGCCCTTTTCATCCATGTGAAGGAGTGCCGCCACCTGGCCTATGCTGATGAAGTCAAGAAGCGTTCCAACCCGTATGTGTCCATCGGGCAAAGGACTGCAATGGATGGGGGGAAGGTTGGTGGGATGGGACCCGTTTGCCTTTCACATAAGATGTGACACCAGGTGTAATTGGGGTCACCAGAAATGGCTTTTAGGCCCAGCCTGCAACCATGTTTGGACAATGTGCTACCCCAGATTGTGGTTTCTTTGCTTTTGTATTGTGTGAATCAGCTGCTGTGGTTTGTAAACCATGCTTTCTGTCTTAGCATGATAGGTGAATATAGTTGACCGTGATTTATTCATCGAACTATGGCTTATGTGAACCAGGGCAGTGCGTTCCACAGTGTTGCTGCAAAATGACTGGGAGATGATAGACTGGGTATGAATCTGCTCTCTTGGTCTCTTGCAGATACGTGAAGACATACCTTTTGCCAGACAAGTCCCGTCAAGGAAAGCGAAAAACCACCATCAAACGTAACACTGTCAATCCCCTTTACAATGAATTGCTAAAGGTTGGTGTGTGTGTGTTAGACCCCTTCCATTCCCATCCAGAGACTGTCCCTCTTACAGTTTTGCATCCAGCTGATGAAGAACCAAGTAGACTATATGTCCTGCAAGTCTTGGGTCTTAGAAGATGGAAGGATTGTCAGTTTGTGGGAAAATCCAGGGTTGTGGTTAGTCATAGTAGAACCAGAACAAAATGTGGTAAGATTTATGGGACCATCTAACATGGGCTTTGTGTTGTTCCAGCTGGGTGGACTGCGTGGAATTGGGTCAAGACGGATGCTTTCTGGGCTGTAGGAGAAGAGGAAGATTTTTCCTCTCCTTTTGGTCACTGTATGTTCTGATAGAGGGACTTTGGCAGTATTTATGTCCAGTGGTGGAAGTCTGGGACTGGAGTCACCCAACATGTTAGTCATAATGTGGCTTGTTTGGTTCTGACTTAATGTGTTGCATGAATCAATGGTTAATAAATCACCAGTGTGCTTTGTTTATTGCTTAGCATGATGCACAATCCCAGGTGATAACGTTTTGTCAGACAAATCATTCTTAAACAAACTGTGGCTTAATATGATGTGTAAACTAGGAGTGCACAACCCATGGACTGCAAAACCTATTACCCTTAGCCAGCCAATGACTTGGGATGCCAGGGTTTGTAATCCAACAATGCCTACAGTAGAGGACAATGATTTATGTAGAGATACACGTCACTTGCCTGGTGACAAAGACAAGCTTATTTCCAAGTCAAAGTTTTGTCCAGCCTTTAAAAAAATGCTCAAATTTTTGAGATGCTGCTGGTGAAGACTATCCTCTTGGTTCATCTTCTCACAGTATGAGATCAAGAAGTCCCTTCTGCTAACCAGAACCTTACAGTTCTCTGTTTGGCATCATGACCGCTTTGGACGGAATAACTTCTTGGGAGAGGTGGATGTTGCTATGGACGCCTGGAACTTCAACAACCAGTTGGAAGAGTGTCTCCCCCTGCATGGCAAGGTCAGTCACGTGTATCAGAGATCCTATTCTTTGGTGCCAAAGTAACGTGAGTCTTAGGTGTTCCTGGAAGATAGTTATGCGATGGACTTTCAAAGTTGCTAGCTCTCTACCATTGCAGATGTGGTGAGAAAACACAAGGGTGTTAGGTGTAAAAAAAAAAGCCACAACAAAATTAGTAGCCCTTGCATTGGCATTTTAGGACCATGGGCACACATGAAATTTTGAGAGGGCATGCCTGATACCTTCATTAGATGGCAGCCATGAGAGGCATGGCCAATCTCAGAGTTTCCCAGTAGATTCATTAGTTTCTCTAGCATATTTAGTCTCTCCAAGATGCTCCCTACTATCCCAGGTTACCTTTTTCTTTCCTTTGGGGCTTATGGACACATTTACAAAGAGCCATTATTGGGTTCTTGGAGCTAATGGTGATGGTGAAGGCTGGTGTTTTGCTTGTCAGGAGGACAGCCTCCCGCTGAATTTGTTTGTAATTGTGAGTATCCTTTTAAAAATATTAAGTGAGGTGAAGAGGGAATCTAGTGAATGCTGAGGAAATGATGCCTAAGCTCTATGTTTCCTCTACTCTGCCTTAAACGGACGTTGGTAAAAGTCCTTTTGGTGATGTCATATCCAGGATGGGTACCGCTGATTTGGTTAAGTGAACAAGCTATTTTTACTGTAGGGGAAACTCGTCTGCAAGTGCCCGTTTCTGTCCAGTCATTTGAACAACTGTACCCGAGAGACTGGTTTGAATAATGCTGAGACTTGTTTTTCAGATCATTTAGGTATGATTATTGCCAGAAGAGTAGCCATGTTTAGCCTATTGCAGCCAAACCAGTTTTGTCACCGTAGAGACTAAATGACTGACTGTTGGATTCACTGTTATGGGTTTTGATTACAACTCACAATTCAAGCAAGAGACTTGGGCACCTTAAAAATCTTTCTAATTGCTCCAGTGCATTTTAAAATCAATTGTTTTCTTCCTTCCCTTGTTTTTTCTTTTCTTTGCCTGTGCTATATGAAAATCTCCCAGGAGGTATAGTCTGAGCTATATAATGCAAACATGGGAAAACTGATTATATTTGCTTGAAAAGCAGCAAATAACAGCTGGAGAATTATGCTGTTCCATACCCGTGGTGCTGCCGAGAGGCATTTATTATAATCTTTGTTTATTTCTATGGACCTCTGTCCACAACATGTATTGGAGTGTTGCTTGGTTCGTTGCACTAACTTGGCTATTCTTGTTTGTAAATTGCAGCTTATAGCCTAGTAGAATGTGGCTTAGTTAACAAGCCATGACTACACCTACGTTTTAACATAACGTATGCATGGAGTCAGTGCATTCGTCCCCACTGAGACATTAGCCCCATGCAGCCTAGGCATGATGGGAGTGGTGGTTTGGAGGTAGACACCAAATTGGGTGAAGCTCTACTGGGGCTCTTTTTTGGCATTTCATTTTACCATCCTTTGGTGCCAAAGAAGGCTGCTCTGTTTCCACAGGCCTTTGGTTTCTTTAGGTGTAGATCTTCCCCATCTTTCAGCTTTGGAAAGCCACTTGGAGGCTTTATGAATTGGACTTTGTTCTGTCTTAGACAGTTTCTGTACGTTTTGTTTGTGTAAGCTAGTCTGCCAATGGTGACATTGGCACTGAACAGCCAGAGTTCATAGCATATATATTCTGGACCAATCCTTCCTTGCATTTTCTAAAGTCACTACTTATCCTTCTTTGCAACCTCTTTTAATGTCCCATCCATGTTATCTCCCATTAAGCTCCACTTTTGAATAATCCCTTCTGCCACATTTCATATGTAGCTTTCCTTTCAGGATAAATCCTGGCCAGGACTACATTGATTGCAATAACTTCACATTCAGGAATTGCGCTGTGTGCAGTTAATCTAGGGCATTGCCCTTTTTTCTTCTAGAACCTTGCAGATGCAGCTGCTCCTCAGGATAAAGGCGAGTTAGTGGTGTCCTTGAAGTTCGTCCCACCTGCTAAACATCTTGGTACAGGAAATGGGAAAAAAGGTGAGGGCTTGGAAAGTTTTAACAGCTTTTCCTTGGATGTGACAAAAGCCATCTTTGTGGCAATGCGCTTTGTTTCTCATTAGCTCCAGATGGTCAAACACAAACCTTCTTCTTCCCCATGAGATGTAGAAATGTGACCTATTTGGTTGTGAAAGACCGATTTGTTGTGTCTCAGATTTTATACCCTGGTTAGCTAGGGACGTATATGCTCTCCTGGTTCAAGGAAATTATTTTGGAAGTTTTATTTTGGGGTTCTTGCTCTTCACCCTTCTCACCAAGGTCTTTTGTTAGGCAAAAAGGAAGAAGGTGGTGAACTTCAGGTCTGGATCAAGGAGGCCAAGAACTTGACTGCAGCCAAATCTGGTGGGACGTCGGACAGTTTTGTCAAGGGGTGAGCAAATGGAAGGAGGTTTTAAATGAGTGCCAAATAGAGAGGAAATGGGAGACTGGAGCAGTTGTCTTGAACATTGACCTGAATATAGTGGCTACTTGGATGTAAGTTATATAACTGTCAGAGTTGGCACTGCACATGCTCAGATGCTGAATGAGTGTCCTTGGCTCCAGGCTGTGTAAACTCTGGAATATTCAACAGAAAAAAAAATGATTCTGGTTTAAAAAAAGATATACACTCTAGCACTGTGACCTTACACAAATTCTGCAGATTATTTCTTTGCACAGCTTTTAGCTTGGTTTTGCTAGGGAAAAGGTGGGGTGAACTTTGCAAGTCATGCAAAATATCCTTTTCTGAGCACGGAGAATTTTCTCTTCAGGGTCTTAAGAGCTAGCGGGGTGTTGCGGCCGGAGCAGAAATTCTCGAGAGAATGCATTCTATTCTGCCCCATGGTTCTGGGTCTACTAGTTTTGGCAAGTCCCAAGCGTAAGAGCCTCTTTCACAAAGGACCACTGACTCCTCCTTGTCCACAGGTACTTGCTACCTCTGAGGAACAAGACCACAAAGAAGAAGACGCCGGTGGTGAAGAAGAGTCTGAACCCTCACTACAACCACACTTTGGTCTATAATAAAATCTCTGCAGAACAGTTGTCCCACATCTGCTTGGAACTCACAGTGTGGGACCGGGAGCCTTTGTCCAGCAATGATTTCTTGGGCGGTGTCCGGCTTGGAGTTGGGAATGGTAAGAAAGCAACAGGATCTGTTGAGGTTCTACTACTCTTACAGAAGTCTTGAATCGGGCACCTTTCAAAAAATGGGATGAAGGTGAGAGCTCTGGCAGACTTAGAATGGACTGTAGGGGTATTTATTTTTTGGTTAGATTTGTATCCTGCCCTTCCTTTAAGAGCTCCAGATAATGTAGATATGCTCCCTTCTCCCATTTTATTTCTCCACAACAACAACCTTGTGAGTTGGGCTGAAAAAAGGGACTGGCCCAAAGTCACCCAGCCAGCTTCTGTGTCCAAGAGTGGACTAGAACCCAGGTCTCCCTGATGCCAGACCAGTACCTTCATCCTTATACCACGCTGGTCCTCTTTGATGCTTTTCAGTGGAACGTGGGTCCCCCAGAGTTGCAGGCTCAAGGGGTGTGTGTTTGTTGATTTATGTATTTATTTATTAGATTTATATCCTACTTTTTGTAGAGGCAAATATAGTGTTTCCTTCTATTTTTCTCCACAACAACCCTGTTAGATGGGTTGTGGTGGCCCAAAGTCACCCAGGGGGTTTCCCTGATTGAGGGGGGACTTGATTCTGGGTCCCCCCATTCTAGTCACACACCTTCACCCCTACACTGCCCTGGCTCTCATTTTTTAAAAATGCTGTGGATTCACACGAAATGGCCATTCTGGAGTCTGCTATTCAGCCCCTCCCTAATACTATCCCAGCATTTTTAATAAATATTTTATTATAGCCAACTAAAGAAAGGTTTATATACATATTACATACATATATTAAAGAGAAAAAGAAACAAAGGCCTGGAAAATTCTATGTCAAAACAATTCCAAAAAGTTTAACCAAATGGCTGGAATTTCTCTTTCGTGCTCTTTTGCTGAAAATAGGCTAATTTGGATTTGAAAATGCATACAAATAAATGGCTACAAATTAGATGTAGATTTATCCTCTCAGTGTTGCATAATAATTCTTTTAGCTCTTTCCTCTAAAAGGAAGTGAAAGTTGCTCAGTGCTTAGTGTCTTGGTGGATTCCAAATACTAGGATATAACTAAGAAAGTATGCATCTCTAACAAACAGTGAACCATCTAAACTCAGCCCAAACTATAGCAGTGAGAACAAGCCTAAACCATAGGAGCCAACCTTCCAACTCGTAATTTGCATCTCCAACAGCAAGACAATGGCAATGAACGAAACATCCAAGGGAACTTTAATGCTGCTGTGTTGACCTCATTTGAAGATCAGCATTAAAGAATGCAGACCTTGTCTAGGCAGAATAGTAAAGCACCAGTTTGCCCGTGACTTGGTTGACTTTCTGCTTTTCCTGAAGGCAGGGGTCCAAGGCCAATGTTGTTGTGGTCCCACAACTGTTCAAAAGGAGATGGGCGAGACTTTTGAGATGGTGCTGGTGAGAAAAGACTGTAGTGGGCTAGATAGATCAGAAGACCTAATATCCCCATTTCTTTCCTCTATGCAACATGGCTAGAGCTCTAGATCCTAGCTGGATGGGTGCTGATCTTACCCCCTTTGCTAGATTTGAACAGATGCATGCTGACACCGACTTCTCTATACCCTTCCTTTCGCTTTCTGCAGGAATGAGTAACGGCGAGGCTGTGGAGTGGATGGATTCCACAGGAGAGGAGATAAACCTCTGGCAGAAAATGTGCAAGTACCCAGGATCCTGGGCAGAAGGGACCCTTCCCCTTCGTGCCACCATGACCAAGTTGAGGCCATAGGTTTGTCCCTGCTTGCTTGGACCATCAAGTCCGAAGAAGAGGCAAGTAATCTGGAGAGCTGCCAGAAAGCTGTCCGGCTCATGCAGCAGAAGAGCCAGCTTTGCAATGGCTGTTCCAACAGGCTCCTTCTAAAGAGAATGTTTCTTTCAGAGAATCTTCGTTTTGCAACGTCATTGGAACGGTTATTGCACGAGCGCCTTTCGGCATCTCAAAGTGCCTTTTATATTTGGTGGTTTTTTAAAATTTTCTGCACTTTCCTTTTCCTTCCCGCTCCCTTTCCTGTGCTGTCCTTGTTTTTAAAAAGCCCTCTGGATGTAAGCTGTGTTTTTACATCCTGTTTTAAATGTCACTGCTGCCTGTTGTCTAGGCAGTGGGAAAGGGTCACTGAAATAAAGTTCAGATCTACTCTGCAAGAGGCTGCAGGAAATCCAACCGCCTTGAAATCTTGGATGCTGTCCTGAATGCTGCATCTTGAAGGATATTGTAAGCTGGAAAGTAGCAGAAAGGGGCTAATCAAATTCATCCATGCGTTTTCCACTTACAAGGAAAGGTTATAGTGCTGGAAGAGGGGGAGGGGAGGAGGAGGATGTATAAAATGTCACTAATATGAAGAAAAGAAGCAGCAAGAAGTCTGTTTTTCTCTTGTAATGTCCAACTGAATAATCTTCAGTTATTCATTGAAGTGGAATGGCGGAGGATCCAGGACAGAAAAGAACCTCATTAAATAGATGGTTTTAAAAGGAGGGAGGGCAAATGAATGGAGAACAAATCTATCATGATGACTACTCTCTTCGGTATTAGAAGCAGCAGTTGCCTTAATCCTGGTTTTAGGAAGCAGTCCCAAGGAACGTTGTGTTCTTCTGTTTGAAAGCATGGGGTTGATCTTCAGTCTGGTCTAGCCAGGCTCTGTTTATGATCTTCTATCAGCCACCAAACCTTCAACCATCTGCTGCTGCTTTATTGTTCTTCTTGAGGAGGTCTCAAAGGATCAGAAAGCAGTCAGGGATGGAGGTGGGTTAGCAGACAGATTACAGTCCCTCTCATCTGGGCAAGTCTGGCATTGGTGGTGATGCAGGGGGTGGTGATGGGGGTAGTGGAACTTGGTAAACTGCCTCAATATGGTCTGGGATCTCATCACCACTGAAGGGATCTGCTGGAGAGCTCCCATTTCAGACCTTCCATGGTGGTTCTTCATTCCCTCTGAAAAAGGCCTTTTAGATAGAAAACAAGAGCCCTTCTCCCCATCATTTAGGAGTTTGTTCATTGACTTTTAACTCTACAGTACTGGGAATATGTTCTTTGATTTTGTGTTCTGATGCTTATTTTTGTGGTGGTTTGTTTAAGAAGATTCAGTCATTGAGACTTAGTGGAATTTGATTTTTTTCCCTTTCATTCTTTGAGTCTGCACACAGTGGGCATTCCTGCTTTAATGCTTGCTGAGGTCAGGAGGAAGCTTGTAGGAGCACCCTCCCCTTCTTAATCATTTTTTTTCTTTGAAGTGGCCTCTGGCCCTGACTGTTTTTAATCTAAAGCCAGGGGAGCCATCCTCTGGCTTCCATATGTTAGACTGCGAACTTCTCTAAACCCAGCCAGCGTGGCCAATGTTGAGGACCGCGAAAGGCGGTGTCGCCTGCAACAGCTGAAGGGCCCCAACCGTCCCGTTTTTGCTTTAAAAGCTAGCAGTCTTACAAATGAATTTATTTCTTTCATTTTGATCCTGCTGCAGTCTTGTGATGCTCAGCACTTGCAATGTCAGAATAAAAACAGCAAAATGAAAACAACATACAATCCAGATCACCCAAACCAAGAGAGATCATAACAGCAACAAGAGGCATAGGTGATGTTATTGAAAAGTTCTTTCAAAAGTTTTTAATGATTTCCTAAAAACTACTAGGGAGAGGGTCAGTCTGGTCTCAGTGGGGAATCCAGGCCATAGTGTTGATGCTGCTGTGGACAAGCATCTTGGAAATGTGGGTCTACAAGGAACCCCCTCTTTAACATTGGTTTTCTTCTGTCTATAGCCTGTGATACTGTCATAGCAAAATAGACATCTGTACATGATTTCCTTCCTTTTCACTGCCCTGTCTCTTTAAATATCTCTTCTCCTGACATCATATCCAAGTTTGCAAAACACTTTTTTTTAATAGTAAGCTTGAAGCTGGAAGCCCTGTGGTTTCAGAGTCTTGCCTCATCTCCAATTGGAGAGCCCCAAACTCAAGAAAGTTGGATTGTGTTTGACCAGGATGAGAGGTGAAAAATTCTAGTCCATGAGTTTATAACGAGTGCAACTTAATTTTTGGTTAGCCCTATCTCCTGGGCGTGCCCCCAAAGGAGAGGCAAGCTAAGAAGAGAGCAGAAAGGGGAACTCAGAAAATCCTGTCGTTCACCACTCTTATCTCAATTAGATGATTGCTAGAGCTGGGCTCGTGCTGCAGTTCTCTAGATGTTAAACCACAATTCTGGTAATCCTTAGTCATGCTGGCTGAGATTGATGGGAATTGGGGTCCAAACCCATTGATTTCCTCCAGCCCTGCTCTGTAAAGGGAAGACATTTGGGATCCAGGCAAAAGAGTCTAGGTGCTCTTTATGGAAAAGTGTACGTACGAGTAAGCATGTCCTTTGGAATAGTGCCTCCAAGACTGATGGATAATCACCGGGCATGGGAACACTGCTTTCCTGCTTTCAGGATCAGGAGAGAAGCTTCTGCTGGCCCCCTCGATTGCAATCCAGCTGTTGCTTTTTGGTTTCACCTCTAGCCAAGGCTAATGTGAAACGAGACCGCTGGGTCAGCGTTGGTGGCCAAAGGCAACCGGGCAGTGCCTTCTCACTCACACACATCCCTGTTCTGTTCTCGCCGTAACTGTTCCTGGGCGCTCAGCAGGTAAGTATCGACAAAGGAGAACAGCTCATCAGGCGTCACTGGCTGGATGTAGCGGTCGCGGTCTGTGCCGTATTTGTCAATTAACACTGCGTTGAAGCGAGAGCGAGAGATGTGCAGGAATTGCCTGCAGAAATAATTTTTTAAAGAAGTATTGATTAGGCCATTTGCTCTTTTGCTAAATGAAGTTTTGGAGAAGGTAGCAGAGCATCAAGAGAAGACATTGCCTGCAAAGTTCGGGTTGCTGTGGGGCCTTGGACCTGGCTATTTTCTCCCTTTTGTCCTTCCTTAGGTGATGCCTGCAGCCTGAACCAAAGCTCTGTCTCCACGGATCTGCCTTACCTGCTTTTAGATTAAAGCCACATGGGCTCTCTGGATGATCCCTGATGGGCTGCTCTCTAAAGCAACAAGCGGGCCTAGGACGAAAACAGACTGCACCCCCTTGAAGAACCAGATGTGGTTCTGGAGTTGTGTTCTTACTTAAACGTTCCTCACTACATCTGGTGGCAGGGAGTCCCAGGAGTTGATTATACCACACTCCTTATTTCTTAAAGCTTTTTGATTACGGTCACTTGTCCTGATAATTTGAAGGATGGTGAAGGAGGCTTCTAATGGGCTCCTATGGCTACAGAGGGCATTCTTTTGGCCTTGCCTGGTTTCCTGCCGCCTCCACTCACCTCAACTCTTCAACGATCTTTTCTGAGAGCTGGAGCTCCCGGATCCGCCCCGTGTCATGAGGTGGCAAGCCCACCAGTTCAATCACAGTCACGTGGCGCAACTCCAGCCCGCAGGTGGCTTGCTGCAATGGAGAGAAAAGCAATGCCAGCTCAGAGCCTTGTGGCTGCAAAGGGGAGCAGGGAGTGGGGAAGATGGACAGGCTTACTTGCAACATGGCGTTCTGCATCTTGTAGTAGCGGTCAGAGGGGTCAGGAGCCGAGACGATGAGCAGCCGGTGCTTTTCATAAAACTGATCCAAAAGTCTGGAGGCCGAGTTGACATCCGTGTTGATTTGCATGGCTTTGGGAAAAGGAGAAAGCAGAGGTCGAATGTGCTGATGGTGACTGGCTTTATCCAGCGTGCTAAAATGCAAGCTGTAATCCACAATTACAGGAGCAGCGTGTTAAGCCTAAACCAAACCTTGGCTTAGGGGGGTGGAGAGCAACTTTTAGGGCTGGCAGAAGCAGCATGGAGTAATTTGGGGCAGTGTGAGGATTGCAGTACTTAGAAAGGTGCAAAGATGCAAACAGGAGCAGCTATATCACGTGTGGTCCCTGCAAGGTTTTTTTCTGGGTTTCATTAACTTCTTTGTGGGGGGGGGGAATCTTTTTCAGCAAATACTTTAGGGCTTTTTCGTCCTCTTTCCAGGAGTTTCCCATCTCAGGAAGGTGAAAAAACAGCCCGGGACATTTGGCAATTCTTGTTGGACAGGGCTTGGTAAGGTGTGACTGAAGGGGGTGGGGAGAGCTGTTTGTAGCCCAGAGACTCGCCCGTTGTGGGCTCTGCACAACGTGGGGCTCTTGCCGTTGTCAAAAGGAAACTTTTAAAAAGAAAAGGTATCAGTCAGGTTCTTGACTCTTCTTAAATGAACCTTTATGGAATAGAGCAAAGGTCTAAGAGGCAGAGACTTTGCCTGCAAAGTTTGGTGTGCTGTAGGCCCTCAGAGATGGTCCTTTTGTTCCTTTCGTTTCTCCTTCCACTGTTCCACTTCAGTTATCTGAATGACTCTAATCCTGGCATCCCGAAATGTTTTACTAGCTGTGCTGTGTTGAAGGGGCAGCTTTTGTGGGAACCCAAAGGCCACTGTTGTTTGCTGGTGGGGTTTATGGTTTGTTGAGTTATCAATAAACCAATTTTTATTTTATTGTTTTTTTAAAAGAATGACTTGGCAGGACGTGTGAAATTCAACACTTTTGATTCCACCAATTTTGGCCATCTCTTGTCCTGCTGTCAGGACTTCCACATCAGACTATACATGAGAGCAGCAATATAGTTTGATACAGGGCAGAACAAATGAACCTCTGAGAGCGCTTTGTGGTCCTTCTGCATGGCCACCCTTGTCTCAAATCCCAGATTCACTCACAGGTACACCTGGGCTGAGAACCTGACCACTGGCGACTGGACTGGCAGACCCGTGTAGTGGCACCCTGGAGTTCGTAGCCTCCATCGCAGTGGTATTCGCAGACGGCACCATAGTTGTCCCCTGCTGAAGTGCAGCTGAGATAACCATGTTCGGGCACTTTCAGGGTGGGACAGCGACTCACTGTAGAAGGAAAGTTAGTGACTAGGAATGAGAAAGATTCCTTGGCTCAGCAAAACTCAAACTCTTCAGAAGCCCCCTGGACAAGCTGCAAAGGTACTCCAGATTTGTCATGCTCAGGTGGTTCCAGGCAACCCCTTCTAACCATGTACTAACTCCTGAAATATGTAACATTTGGAAAGTGTGACCAAACAAGCTACAGATGTGAGGCTGGGCTCCCATACTGTGCCTAGCCAAAACCAAATCAACCATTTAATAGGTGTATTCATTCTCTACACAGATACCCCTCTTTTCCACAGGAGCTCAAGGTGGTGTTCATAGTACTCTGTCCTCCATTTTGTTCCCCATAATGACAATCCTGTGAGATAAGTCAACTGAGTTCCTGATGAGCTTCAGGTCACCACCGAACTTCCATGGTTGAGGTAGACCTTTCACCTGGGGCTCCATCTTTACCACTATACCATACTGGTTGGCCATTCTATCATGTTATGGCTTAGCACAGTGTGGGATCCCAACATGGGATCCACAAAATACAATCTTGACCACAGAGATGTTAGTAATGATAGCAGCCTGAGGGGAAAGGGGAAGTCCTGTCAGAATTTTAGGGCACTCTTTTAGAGTGGTTTGGGCAGGAACTGGCATCTTATTCCTCACCTCGGACCCTCACCAAAAATTTGCACGTAGCTCGATTGTACGCCTGGTCGTAGACAGTGTAGCGAATAAGATGCTCTCCTTCTGAAAACTCGGATCCTGGCTCTGGGCCCCGGCGTGTCATTCTGGACTCAAACGACAGACAGACACATTCAGTGTAGGATACCACAGAGCAGACTTCCTTGAACCCTTAAATGTCCCCAGCGAGCTCACTTTTTGATGATGCCATCAGCAGAGTCCTTTGCCCGGGGTGGATCCCAATAAACCGTGGCGGTCAGCTTGCCAGGCTCTGCTATTCGCTCTCGAGAATCCGGACACCGGATGTGGGGAGGCTCTATGTCTGCTTGGGAGAATGGGAAAAGAATTCCATGGAAAGAGGCAGCAACAGAATGGCCAGTTCAGAAGGATGGCAAGCAATCATGTCGTCTTTGCGTACTGTGTGGCCGGAGTCATTTGTGCAATTATAATGCTTGCTTCTGAGCATGACTTAAGAATTTGAAAAGAACTCCAGCTGGGTAAAATGGGTTAATTCCAAGTCAGGACACCTCCATGTAATGCTTGTGAAGCTCCTGAATGAGCACTATACCCATGCAATCCCGTGATGATGTCCCTGAGAGCTGACCTTATTTATTTGTTCCAAATTCTGGAATGTGGTTTTCTGGTAAAAACCCACTGGAGCTCTGCAGAGCTTGGGAGTGGGGTGTTTCTTCATTGGGGGATCTATCTCCCCACCTCCCTATCTCTGCAGGTGGATGCTCCTGCAGCTTCATGTTCTTATTTCTCTGTTGTTTCAATAGAAGTAGACCTCGCTTAACGACTGCCTGTTTAGTGACTTTTTGAACTTAACGGTGCTAAAAAAAGTAACTATACGACCGGTCCTTGCACTTACGGCTATTGCAGTGTTCTTGCAGTCATGTGATTGCCATTTGTGCATTTCACAACCAGCTTCTGACAAGCAGAACCAATGGAGAAGCTGGCAGTAAAATGGCAAGTCGTGGTCATGTGATGTCTCACTTAACAACCCCCAGTGACTCGCTTAATGACTGGGAGTGATATTGTGAGTCTGTTGTGGTCAAGTGATGTTTTGTTTAGTGACTGCATCACTAGTCCTAATTGTCACTGAGTGAGGATTACCTGAACACTAAATAAAGGAATGGTGCCTTGATGGTCTGCAGCTCTCCCCAGTGACAAACACTCAGATATTTTAAATATATTTTTTTAAAAAGCCAAATTAGAACACACATTGCTGGGCAGGACAATGTGAATGTTGTGCCTCTCAGGTCAGCAAGTGGGCTCACCAATTGCCTCATACAGTGTTTTCTGTTTTGAGGTTGGTGGCTTTAAGGATGACCATGGTCAACTCAAAGCTGTTTTTGTGGATTTGGAGAGCACAAGAGAGTGATATGGTAGATACTCAGCATTGCCCCAAATATTCATACCCCAGCAGTCACCACTGCTGGGTTCCTGTATACCAAGTGGCTTTAGAGAAGTGTAGATGCTCAGCTCCGGTTTGGAGCAACTGCTTCATCACATTTATATGCTGTAGATGGGCTGAGCTGACTTCTCCCTTTGAATGTGGGCTGGAAGGAGGACAGCCCTGGAAGGGCGAGAATTTACCTACACAAATTGGCACGCTACCGCTCCAGCGCCCATCTTCCATGCAGACACGACTGCGATCACCTTCTAGATGATATCCCAGTTGGCAGCTGTAGTCGCAGTGAGAATCAACCTTCACTCCACTGGAGCACTGGTATGACCCATGCTGAAATGCTGGCAGTGTGTGACATCGAATCTCTGCAGAGATAAAGAATCTAAAAATTACTTACTGATTTATATCTCACTTTATAAGGAGTTCTGTATTCTCCACTCCAATGGTGGTGAAGCGGACTGGATTGAGAATGAACAACTGGGCCAAAGTCACCCAGTGAACTTGAACCTGGCCCTAATCACAATCTAGCATTCTTGTTCCAATACCACCTTGATTTTCTGTTCCCTTACCCACAAAACGAAAACCTTCAGTTTGCAATGAAAATGTAGCATAAATTCAAGCCTGTTCACCACTTTACTCTGTTGTTGGAAGAGAGATTATTAACTCCTGAAAGTTCTTCCAGGAGTTAGCCAAAATTTACTCACTGAAATTTTTATCCAGTTCCATTGTGCTTAAATCCTGTCCTTGAAGAGTCTGGTGGCATGGTTCTGTAAATCGGGGCTCTATTCCAGTTTTCAAAAAAGGCCCAGGGACTATCCCTTCTTTGATGAAAATTTAGGCCAACGTATTCCAGGAAAGATTGGAAATAGGACTAGTTCAACGTCTTTCTAAAGAACCCATTGATCTTGTTCAGAGACTGTGCTAAGCTACAGTATGATTTTGGCCATCTGTAGTGCGTGAATCTGGACAATTGGGATTTCCCCCCCATATAGCATAAATTATGGCTTAGCATAATGCATAAGACAAACCCTTGTCTGCTTGACTTGCAAAACCTCAAACCTTGGATACATCTCTTGGTAGCTTGATCTTACACCCCCAAACTGTAATGGGTTATTTTGAAGACAGACATGATTCTGGTGGGGATTGACTTCAGAGGGGAATCAGAGCCAATACTTACGTCTACAGTAGGTAATCCCAGACCAATGCCGGTTCAGTAAGCATTGCACAGACCTCTGGCCGATCAAGCGATACCCACGTTTGCAGGAAATCCCACAGCGTGTCCCCAGGCTGCTGCGGTAATTTCCTCCACGGGGTGAATAGCAAATAGCCTCTCCATTATAAATGACTAGTGGATGACACCACTGAGGAACTAGGGGGAAAAAGAAAGGATAGTATAGAAAATCTTTCATGATCTCAGGCTTCGCTTGCTTCTATAGAACCATGTCTGGTTCTGCTCCAGCTTTGGCAATAAGATGGAGGTGAAGAACTAGGCCTACTTTGCAATGGCGGCCAAATCATTCTTTCCCATCCTGTGTAGGTACATTGTGTAGCTGTCCTACGTGGTCAACTGAAATTAATAACGGATTGCTGTTTGGTTTTTTATTTGCATGGCACAGCTGTGTTTCATTGCACGTTACGGGTGGAGTTCTCAGCATTGGAAAAGGCAGGATGTACATAAAAGGAAGTAGAGAATGGTTGCGCCATAATGCTAAAAAAAGGAGAGAGGAAGGATTGTTATGATACTTCTTTCCTTGTAGTATATTAGTCCTTTGCCCTCCATTCAGTTTATTATCCATTCTGACCAGAAATTAATTCCTGCAAGAGGAGGTGATGGATTTAGCTGAGTCTGTGAACCATGGCTATAGGCTAAACAAGAAGCATACCAGAGACCACAATACATGGAGACCAGTTGTAATGTGGTGACAAGTGGAAGGCATTCCCCACATGCTCAACAGAATCCTCTCCATTCTTATTCTTTAAAATGTCTGAAAACAAAGATTTAGGGAACTGGCCATAGCTTTAACATTTCCCCAACCAGCTGTGCCTAATTTGACATTTTATTCTGAATTTGGGAACCACAGTAAATGACTTTTGTCTGGACTGTTATTTCCCCTCTGAACATCAGTTCTACTTTTTGTTAGACTTTCCAGCCACAAATTGTAGCTACCAACGGTCCCCACGGGATCCCACGGTTGGCTAGGGGGCTAATCTGCAGGAAGGAAGAAAGTCTATTGATGGTGGTTTTTAGCAACATTCCTCTTGTTTTCTTCCCAGAAGGAAATTCCAAGTGAGAACTTGCACCATCAATAGTTGTAGGAGGAAGTCACCCTCACATTGTAAACTTGAGGATAGGGCCAACTTCAGGTTTGGAGGGGCCTAAGTAATGTGGCTCCTAATGTATTTACTTGATGACAACACCACCCAGAGCAATGTTGCAAAGAACATTAAATGGAGAAGTCTACCTGCATTTTAATTCCCCGCATTTATCCCATGATGACACCACATTGAGAAATGAATGTATATTCCAACAAGGTGGAAGGACAAGAACTGGCCCTGCTGGGGTCTTAGTAGCTGCCCAGGTATTGATCCTGACCTTGGAGGAAGAGTTCAGGAGGAGCGGATTCCACTTCTTAGCACTCCCAATAGATAGAAAGGAAAGCATGACCACATCAGTTCTTTGCATCTTTTGTCATCTTTTGCTAACAAGGAAGTGCTTACTTCTCATGAAATGTTAGACAGAGGCTCTTGCAAGGAGGAACAGGGTTGGTGTGGAAAAGCCCAAGGAATGTGGAGACCTTTCTTCTCAATACTCAATGCTATTAAATAGTGTGGCCAGGAAAGGCATGAGTGCCAAAGTGGGCTTAGTGATTCTAAGCCTCCTCACAGATTCAAGTAATGGACAGGTAGGGTCACCTGCATACCCTTATTCACATTGTGCTAGGCCATGATTTCTTTTTACTTTGGTGTGTTGGACAAGCAATAGTAGCCAGGTTTGCCTACCACACTAAGCCATAAACCATTTCTTACAAATCTAATGGTTAAGTTCACACCCTGTGCTTTGCCAAAACATGGCTTTGTTGGAGCATTGGGTGTGAATTTGTTGAATCAGCTCTTGTTCTTGATTCAACAAATAATGGTTAAAACCATGAGGTGAAGTTCTACCAAGACCATGGTGAAGTGGTCCCACTTTTCTCCTCCCTCACAACAATGAAGCTCACAATAGCAGTGGGTACCTTGATGATCTGGAGCAGGAACACTGGAGGTTTCCTTAAGGTACACCTCATCGGTCTGCCTTTCTGCAGCAGAGTAGCCAGACCCTGGAGGAGAAAGGAACACAACACCTACCTCTGTACATCAGTCATATTTTTCTACCTGATTTTGGAATAGGGTGACTTCATTATTTTATGGTCCACGCTGTTATGGGTTTAGAACTCTGCCTGTTGATCCAGAAAAGCCCATTTTTGGATCACTTTCTTTACTTGATTTTCCTTTTAGATATCTTTTGGGTTACAGTGCAACTAAAAACACTTGACAAAAAGAGTGGCAAGTAGCTATGTTAATTCATTAGGAAAGTAAAAACAAAAGGACCCTCATTTCCCAACCAACAACTCAGGTAAATGTTCACAGTACTGTGTGTTGTCCCAGTGGCATGAGGTCATTGGAAGTTGAACACATCAAAGAAACACGGTGGAAGGAGTGTCAGCACAGTGCAGATGGGCCTACTAAAGCATGCCCTGCCCTATAGATTTGAAGAGTCCAAGATGGGATGCAAAAGATATTTCTTCAATTAAGATAGACTGAAACAAAAGAGCATTTGAGGGTGAAGGATACACCCCTAAAAATAGTTTAGACTTGTCAGCATGCTCTTGCACTTAACTTTCCACACATTTTCACATATAGCTCCCAGTCCTGCCACACTGAGCCAAGATGAGGCTGGGTCTCTGAAAGTGTTAAGCCATAACACTTTTTAGAGCATAGTGTCTGGATTCATACAACATTCTAAGCTAAATCCACAACAGAGTGAGGGTGTAAACAAAGCCTCTCAATTTTCAGTGTTCAGATTTGAGTGTTGTTATCTTTGTGGTCAAAATAGTATTTGTGATGTAGGGAATCTGAGATTTGCACAAATATTGACAGAGGGAAACCTTACAGAGGGAAAAACCTTCCTCAAATTAATGCGATGAAGACTGGGTGTGTCCAAGAGCCACGTATAGTTAATTGAGTGCTGTGGGGGATCTGTGTCACTGGAAAGTCTCACAACTCAGAGGAAACACATAATGTAGGAGAGTCTTGTTGAATAAATGAATTTAACATATAACAGATTGGAGAATAGCCATCAGCAGTGAGTAACTGGGAACCAGGAGATGTTATCTTGAAGGGAAACAGCAATATGGGCATTGCAGACATGAAAAACAAGGACCACTGTCTCTATCAGACGATGTTAATAAATGATAGGATGGATCTGAACTGGGTAAGAGGCAACTAAACTTGGCCAGACCAGATGTGAAAAAATGCATTTTTAAGAATTGGTTGTTTTTGGACTGGAACTGTTTGTTTGAGGACAGAATTCCTGATTCTTTGCTTGATTTTTGCTTTTCAAACCCAAAGCAAAGGAACAAAACCAGGAGTCTTTTGCTACAGTGATTTTCATTCCTTTGTACTGGAACCAAGGTGACCTTGTATAAGTAAGTTTTCGACCATCCAGGGAAATTGAGTAAAACTCAAGTTATGTTAGAAAGTAAGAATGACTAATGTGTGCATATTGGTGTACTAGTGTCAAAAGAAAGCAACTTTAAGATATGCTGTAGCACAATGTTTCTCAACCTTGGTGACTTTAAGACATGTGGACTTCAACTCCCAGAATTCCCTCAGCCAGCATTGCTGGGAATTCTGGGAGTTGAAGTCCAGATGTCTTAAAGTCACCAAGGTTGAGAAACATTGTGCTAGAGCATATCTTCTCAGAAAGGAGTCCTGCAGAAATACCATTTTCCCCAGCCGCAACCCCAGATTAAGTACATGCTTATCTATGAAGCCACAGAAGTGACTTGGAAACAGCATTAGCCAAGGCAGAACTTAAATCTATTCATGGAGCTAACATTGTGGGCAGATGACTCTCCAAGTGGACTTCTTCCAATGCCTGGAACTGCTCCTTGTGCCAAGGTGTGGTTTGCTTAACCGTGGCTTATTAATCAAAGCACAATTGGCTGGATTCACCCACTATGCAAAGCCACAAACCACGTATGGGTTAGCATGTTGTGCAAAACCAGCCACAGGAGGAGAACTCTATGTTTATGGATAAGGAAGTCCCGCTAGAATCCTTTGTTCCTCTAGGTGACTCCACAGCACTGTGATCCTCAGTCAAACACCCCAGAGCATGTCTCTGGTGAGACGGTGAACTGTTTCAATGGAAGACCTGAAACTACTGCACTAATAGAGAGTTACAAAAACAATGCTCTTTTAAAACTCAGTACCTAAGAAGCTTCTTGTATTGTCTCCATAACTGGAGTGCCTTCAGACTTCTCTTAGTCTGGAAAGCTGTGGTCCGACTTATGGGATTTCGGTTCCTGGAGAAGGGCAGAAGTTGTAGCTAACCCACTCTTCCTCCAGAGTGCTCATTCCATCACTAAGAAGAGACACTCCTAAGAATACCCAAGGATTGATCTGTTTCTTTTTCCTCTCTTCAGACAAGACAGACTTGGTTTCGTTGCTACCTTTGTGAAGTTCAGCAGAGCACAAGGGAGACAAATACTTTCAGTGGCACATGGCAGAAAACTGATTTGGATCCTGAATGAATGAGGAAGCACTGGTGGGTGGCATTTCAATTCAATGAGGTCATATTTCCACTGGTTCCTTCCCGTTCCACACAATACAGTTCATCCTCCCCACTGCTTGTTCATTTTTCTGATTCATTACGGTTCCCCCTTGCAAATGGTCCTATCTCTTTTCATCTAATTTTAGTTACTGGTGATTGAAATGATGCATGTATTCCTTCTGCCCTACTTTAACCCTGAAACTGCATGTCTGTTAAGCCAAATGCCAGATGTTTGGCTTGCTTTGAGAGTCCCATTGTGCTCCTAAGTGGCGGGACGCTGAGGCTCAACATGGGCCAGATGCCACAAACCCTGGGGTGAAAATCACAGGGCAGTTTCCCGAGGGCTACAAGACATGCTACTCAAACCCACTAAAAAGGTTTGAAATATCTCGAAAACTCACCATATTGCTTCATCTGAATAAAACGACTGTTTTACCATTTGGGGAATCGGACTGGAACTGGGAGTTTTGTTTTTCTAGACTGGCCCGCCCCATTCTCCATGGTTCTCTAAGTGAAGCAGAGGAGCCAGAGAGAGAGGAGGAAAAAGTCCTACTCTAGACACGATGACAACCCCATATCTTTTCCCACTTAAATTTGCCTAGCATCAAATTCCCAGGCCACTAGCCTCAAGGGAAAGTCTGATGTCTGCTTTACCACCTTGTACAAGGAAAGGGTTGAGTCAGCCTTCTTGAGAAATACAGTCATTGTGTTTCTAGAGTTCATAAATACAGTTGTCACAGCGTCTCCTCTGTGGAATGCAGAAATCACTCTTTCCCATTCAGCTGTAGCTTAGTGTTGGAAATCTACGCACAGGGCTGAGTTGGTCTGGGTGAAATGCAGGATCTCTTTCTTAAGACTGCAACGAGCAGGCTCAGATCGCTATGCCAGTAGGCCATCAGCTACCTGTAATGCAAGTTCAGCTAAGAAGAGGGTACAAACGTCACCATTCCCAAATGGCAGGAAAAGGATCAGGGTGCCCCCAACACACAGAGACAGTGCTGGCAAATTCTGCTCTCACATGTAGGTTTTACACCTTGCTACTGATGCAGTCACACCAAATCTTATGCTCTCTTGGTCACTGAGGAAGGCAGGACATTAAAAAAAAAAAATCCACCCTTTAGAGTCAATGAAAGGGACAAATATTGTGCCAGATATGGGGCTAGATTAAAGGGGTGTTGACAACGATAAGGTGACATATTTGGAAGAACCGTGCTCTTTTGTGAAAGCCGTGACTCAGAAGTTCTACCAGCAGAGTGTATTTCTGAAGAGTTAAACTGGGTCAGCGTTGTATTTGCTGTCCCACTGACTTGCCAACATTTCCATTGATTACTACAGCTGTCCCTCAAGTGGTAGAACTTCATATATTTCACCCAGCTTAATCTGATTATTCAGTGAATTGATTAAGCATCATTTAATCAGCTCTCTGTTAATCAGAAGAAGACAGCTTGGGTACTGGAGGAAGAGGGAGATGTTTTTGTCCATCCGACTTTTTTCTAGCCTGAAGCTATGAAAAAATTGCAGGAATCTTATAGCCAACTTTAGACAGGCAATGTCTTTTAAGCTTCATGCACACTGAGCCAAGCACATTGGCTGCAACGTTTCCAAAATCTTGTAATCCATCGAAGAGGGAAGAACTGTGCCCCTGAAAATATTTGCTTGTTAGCAGTAGCGACCAGGCAATGGATGGATTTCTAATAAGGCACACAGGCAAACTTTACTAAGGATGGAAAAAGGGTTTTTTTTCCCTCTCTTGACTTGTGGTGTCTAACTGCTGTAGACTGACCACTTGCCAAAAGCTCCCATCAGCCAGAGATGAGGCATGGAAACTTTTAGGAAAATATAGCATCTGCTACCACAGGAAAGCTGTGGTGTGGGAAGAGCTATATTTACTCATCTCAAGAGATGATCCCAGGCCCATATGTTTATGTGTGTCTGTCTTCCCTTACCCCCCGGGTAGACTTCCAGGCTCAGTTGGGGGGCTAAGGAATGTGTGATGCCTATTTGAAGCCATCCCTTTGTTGCTTAACTCCTCACATTTCTTTGACTGGCTGCTTTGGAGCAGAAATCCAACCAAGGTATCTCCAGGTGGAGTGTGGTCTTTGCAGAAGGCCAAAGAAAGAGTTGGGTCATGTGTCAATATACCTCCTGCCCCTTTGCCAAGTCAGACAATTGGTTTGTCTAGGTTAATCTTGACCCATCCTATTATCAAGCAGGGAGAAACTACCATATGGTAATTTTGTTTATATATGCTTAGGTTTGCACACCATGATACATTAGGATTTGTTTTAACCCTGCTTTGTTAAAAACATGTTGCAGCAGGTCTTGCCAACAAAGTAAGGAACCATCACTTTTATGGCAAGTTCCTGATCTATGTTCTCTATTCCTTCTGGCAGTAGCCAGAAGAAGTAAGTGAGGCAGAAGAAGTCAGCAATAAGCTAGGATTCAGGGCTGCAGAAATGGCTATTGTTAAAATAAGAGTTCATAAATGGACAAGAAACTCCCATGGTTTCATCACATGGCTTGCTAGAAAAAGAAACCAATTCTTTCAATCTCAACAAACCATGGTATGGCTTCCCCTACGAACATTTGCTGTGGAATATACGATTCTTCTTACAGAAGCTGCCACAATGGGGCAAAGGAAGGTTGAGCTGAAGCCATATCAAAACTCCAGTAGATGGAGTTTAATTCACTGCACTGGCACCCTCTCTATCTGGATTAGGTCCCCGCACCTGCTATTGATATGGGGAGAAAGACCCCTTTGTTTGAAGGGGAGTTCTACTTCCCCCAGACAAATAGTAGGAATGGGCAAGTGGGCCTGATCCAGATTAGGTCCAGAGCAGGGGAAAAGGTTAAATCTCCCTCTACACGCCACATTTTTAATCCAGTTTAGTCCTCCAATCAAGAGGACTGAAATAATTTATCTTTATCATCACCACCGCTGAGATTAAGACCCCCGTCATCCAGGAGATCAAGTGGCATATATAGCACTCTGTCCTTCAATTTTATTCCCACAAACCCCCACCCCACCTCCAGTGAAGTAGGTTAGGCAGAGGGATTAGTGACTGGCCCAAAGTCATTCAACAAGCTTCTATGATCAAGGCTGTATTTGAATTCAAGGTATCCCAGTTTTAGTAACCCCAAATAATCTTTCATGCCTTCTTTAGCCCCAAAATAGTTCTAACTAGAGATGCTGAGATGTCACTGAAATGCTTGAGGCTAAGACTTGGGAGGGTGATATTTCTGGCAGGCTTAGGACTTTGGATTTCTTTGGGGGATGTGTCTCAGCATCCCTATTTCATGTAGAGTATATGAATACACACAAGTTTTTCTTTCCCTTTTTTTCCCCGTGCCCTAAATAACCAAGAAATTGCAGCATTGTTCCATTACCAGCAAGATTACTGGGGAGGCTTGGAGGGGTTTGCAGAAATGAGATTGAGGGTCACACATGGTCCAGTTTGTCTACCCCTGGTCTCTGCATCTCCAGGCTTAAACATAGTATGACTCTGGATACATATCAGAAACAAGGTATGTTGTGGACTCCCCAAAGACATTTGACTTGTTGTAGCCATCCATTTCCCTTTCCAGTTGTGGTTCATCAGTACTTACCTTCATACCAGGTAGAGGTCACCATTTTGGACCAGAGAAGCAGGAAGACAAGTGATCCTTTTTGAAGCATCTTGGTGTTCAGAGGAAGATTGCAGCCAGCAGGGAAATACCAGCATGCCTTTGTGGCTGATAATTCAATCTAAAACCAAGGAGAAAAGGCATGAGGTTAGTGCGAGAGAGGCAAGGAGAATGACTATAAAAGATGTAAATTTGGCCCGCACATTTATTCATTTGGCAGAGGTTTTGTTTCTTAGGGGAAAAGCAAAGGAGACATGGAAAACCGAAAATGTCTAACAAAAATCCTTCCAGAAGTTTTTAACAGTTTACCTTTTCAGGTTCTGAATTTCAGATCTTGGCTCAGTGGGTATTGAAAACAAATTCCAACAGGTTGTGTTGGAGAGACTCCAGATAAATGGTGGATTACATTTATTAGAAGCAACCAACAGACCATTACAACCACATGGCATCACAGTAGCACACAAACCAACTAAAGCCCTCTGAAACATCTTAAGTAAACCAAAAGACCCAGTAGCCCAAGAAGAAAAAACAGGAGTCATCTACAACATACAGTGTAAGGACTGTAACAGCCACTATGTAGGACAGACAGGCAGAAGACTAACAGAGTGCATCCATGAACACCAAGTAGCAATCAGAAGACATGATGAGAACTCCTTAATCTCACAACACATGGACAGACTCAACCATAGTTTCAGCTGGAAACTGTGAGCATCCTAGACCAAGCTAAATCCAAAAATGCGAGGGAGTTCCTGGAAGCTTGGCATTCACACAAATCAGCCATCAACAGACAGAGATAAACCACATTTACACACCATTCAAAAGAGACAATAAAAAAGTGAAGAAGGAAACAAAAAGACCAGAACACATCCTCTCCAGCAACCAACACCCAGATAAGCAGGGATTAACACCAAACAAACAAGCAGAAAACAATACCCCAACCAAGGAACTACCAAGGAGAAAACCACACCCCCACCAACACTGGCAGGGCAAACCACTGTATATAAACAGAGAGCAAACCCCACTCCCTTCTAGCACTGAAGATGTTACCTAGTTGGGTCTGCAAGCAAACAACCAAGCTCAGAGAACCCCAGGGACTCCACATGGTGGATTACAGCTGGCATCAAGCTGATCTCCTCCTGAGAAAGTAGGGAGCCCACAGAGGATCCAAGGAGTTATCCACCCATAATCTCTGGGTAGAGCACTATTGCAGGATAAAGCACATGCTTACTCCATGCTTAAGGAGGCAGCATACAAGTAATTACATTGAATAAATACCTGTACGTAAAGACCGAGGTGTAATGTTTTCCATCTTCTATTAAAGCAGTTTGAAAAGACTTCTCCTATGAAGGTGCTACAGGCAGAACTATAGGGGCAGATGAAGAAATGCTAAACACAGCAGGCTATATTCCAAAACAAAGGTAGTGATATACTTTACTATCCAAAGAGGGAATACTCCATAAGAATATTAAATCCAGTTCCTAACTTAGCTAGAACCATCACTCTGCCTAAATCCCAGGATTGCCGGTGAGGGCCAGAGTAGAGAACACAAATCTAAACCGGATTGTTTTCCAACAAAGCATTTGCTCTGCTCCAGAATACAAAATTGATTTTTGTTTGCATTTTTTAAAAAAAGTTGCTCCTCCGTATTGCCTTATTAGGAGCTATAGAGTAATTTACTGTCAACCTCAAAGCTTATATTTAGTTGCATTGTGAAACTGGAAAGAGCACCATTTATTCCATTCAATAAATAAATCAGTCAGTCTGGCCCAACATGAAGTCCTTTAGATGGATTGTACTGGATGGGGTGATTGTCCTCAGACATCCAGAGATCCCAGGTTGGGGAAGGAGGACGCTCAGAGTCCAGCACCGTCTAATCCAAGATGATAAACCCATTCAGCATCACTACACACCAGCATGGCTACCTGGGTAACACCAAACCAAATTCATACCGTAAATGACTATCACATAATTTGGTACATGTCTAGCCAGTACCACCAAGGTCTGTGGGTCTTACTCCAACACGTTAAGTGCTGCCTTTTGGTTTTAATCACATCAACCTTTCTGAAAAACGTCTGAATGATTGACACGTTTCTTAAACAAAATAAAACTTAATGACTTCAGAACTTTCTACTGGAAGAAAAGGCTTTTTCCCCCCTTACCCGTCCTCTGCAGCTGGATGTGCTGCAGTCTTCCGTGTTCCTCTCTCTCACGCCATCCAGGAAATTCGTCTTAACTTTCTGCAAACTCTCCGCCAACAAGCAGTTTGTTCTTTGACAGGTCAGAGGCTCGGCTAATGTTGCCCAGATGTGGGGCAGCTGGTCGTTGCCAGAGACTCACGAAAGGAGGGAGAAAGAGCGAAGTGGGGGCGCAGTGGCTGAGATACACACTTCCTAAGCAGCTTTCTCAGCCCAAACAGATCCAGGGTTGCAAAGGGTCCGTTGGGAGTCTTGCCAGATGAACAGCCCGGAAGATGTCTTGACTTGCAAATGAATGGTTTCGAGAGCACAGAGGCCAACCAGGCGTGCGTGTTGCCTCACTGATCTTTTAAGTGCAGAACTCTGTTCCCTGCCAGCCTGGTTTCTCCTCGTCAACCGTGTGGGAGGCTTGAAGGATCAGCCCAGTTTGGGGAAAGGAACTCCAGCATGATGAAGCCACTGCCCCCAAACCTATGGGGCACCGAGAGGCAGAGTGAAGGATGATCCAGGCTCCCAAAGCAACTCAGCCATGAAGCTGACTGGCTGAGCTCTTTGGGGAGGATGCAAGAAATAAATTGGAAGGATGCAATTATTTTTATTCTTATGGTTGGTGGCACAGTCAGCCAGATGCTTAGACTGGATCTGGCGTTTTTGTCCACCTATTGAGTCCTTCCCAAGGACCTGGGATAAGCAGATGTTGTTTAATAATATTAAAGGTATTGTCGCAGGATGTAAGCTGTTCCAAGTAAAGCTGCGTTTTGCGATTGACTGATGGTGATTTTGTCAGTGCCGATAGGTTCAAGGGGTGCTCCAGATGTTTTGGGATTGCTCCAAGGCACCTATTATTATTGGTACTATCTTTGCTTTCTTTTGCCACAATCATTCTGTTTCTATTTGCAAGTCTTTGTATTTTGTGATTTTCTTCAGTTCTTTTTCTTCTCTTCTGCTGTCTCCATGTACTGCAATGTCCACTATCCAGTCTTTTTTCTCTTTCTTATCAACAATTGTTAAGTCTGGGGTGTGGTGTGGCAGGTGCTTGTCTATTTGAATTCTGAAGTCCCAGAGCACTTCAGCTTCTTCATTTTCTATGACTTTGTCTATTTTGTGGTCCCACCAATTCTCACTTGCAGGCAAATGGTATTTCTTGCAGATCTTCCAATGCACCATTGTTGCTACTTGTCATGCTGTTCTTTGTAGTCAGCCTGTGCGATCTCCTTGCAGCAGCTGACTAGGTGTTCCACTGTTTCTTCAGCTTCTTTGCAGAGGCGGCATTTGCTGTCTGTCGCGGTCTTCTCGATTCTGGCTTTGTATGCAATTGTTCTTAAGGCTTGGTCTTGTGCAGCCAGAATTAGCCCCTCTGTCTCTTTCTTCAACTTTCCTGCTCTTAACCATTGCCAGGTCTTGTTGTATCTGCTTTTCCTGCTAGCCTGTGTGTGGCCTGGCTATGTAATAATTTGCCTTGCCATGTCTCTTTTCTGTTCTTCATTTGGTCTTTCTTGTAGGCCAGTTCGGTCCCTTTGCTATTCAGTAAGCCTTCATGGGCTACTACCTTCAGTGCATCTTCCTCGCTGTCCTTCAGATATTCTTCCAATGCCCTTTTTTCTGCTTCAACTGTCTGGTGTACTTGCAACATTCAGCCCGCCTATGCTCCTTGGTAAGTAGAGTCGGTCAACGTCACCGTGTGGATGAAGGGCATGATTCACTCTCATTAGTTTTCTGGTCTTCCTATTAAGGGGCTTCTAGTTCAGCTCGAGTGCAGTCCACTATCCAGCTGTGTATCTAATGACTGGAATTGCCCAGGTGTTAAGCAACTTTTCTTCCAGTAGTCCTGCAGCTGCTGGCCCTGGTTGCTCGGCCAACAGTCCTGAGTCCTGCAGCCCACTTGGATACCAAATACCCAAGAACTCCAACACCTAACCTGGCCCTTGTTGACCTGGGTGACGACTGATCCGGCATAGGTTTCTCGAATTTGTTGCTGTTATTATTATTATTATTACATTTATTGTCTGCCCACCTCCAGCACACTCTGGACGGCGTCCAAAACTAGAAAAAACATAAAATCTGCTAAAAACATTATTTTATTTATTTATTTATTTACATTTATTGGCTGCCCAACTCCAGTGGGCTCTGGGCGGCATCCAAAACTAGAAAAAACATAAAAACAGCTAAAATATTAAATCAAACAGGCAGCCCAGACTACTGTAAGATGATCTAATGAACTATTTAATTGACGAAAATGAAGCAATGACAGTGGGTTTCTTATTGTAAAGAATGTGAAGGAATAGAAATAAATAGTATAGCCAGAGTTTAAAATTATTGGGAGTTATATAAGGGGTTAAAGTTATATCGACAGCTAATTTAGTCGGAAACTTTTAACTTAGAGAACTTTGTTTGTAGGGTCCAAACTTTTTTCCTTACTTTTTTCGAAAAAGAAATGCCAAAAATGGATAATGGCGAAAGTTACTATCAATACAATGCAATACAACCAGATGTTCAGAAAGAGATGTTGATCGTTATTGTATGTTATTCTCAATGCTGAAAAATCTTTTTTGTACAAATATTTGTTTAAAGAATGAAATAAAATAAAAAAAATCTAAATAAAATAAAATAAAATAAAATGATCTAATGAACCAAACAGGGGCCGTTAAACAAATAACTGCAAAAATGCTGCAGAATCAGAGCTTGCGACAGGCATCCGTTTGAAATTTGACAGAAAGTCCTGGATTTTGCAGAGCAGGCAGACGTTCAATAGGAAAAGCCTGGATTCTGCCAGGAGGGGGAAACTGAGCTTCCAAGGGAGGCAGCGGTCGGGTTTCAACCTACACCAAAGGGATTTCTGCAATGGGAAACCTGTCTGACTCCGGATCATTGATCTTTATCACTTTGATCTTTAAAAGCCCCGAAACCCTTAAATCAGTGTTGTCCAAACTTGGCCACTTTAAGATGAGTGGACTTCAACTCCCAGAATTCCCCAGCCAGCATGGCTGGCTGGGGAATTCTGGGAGTTGAAGTCCACACATCTTAAAGTGGCCAAGTTTGGACAACACTGCCTTAAGTCTTTCGCTGCTGGGGGACTGGCGCCATCTCCTGGCGCACACGAGGCATCCTCGACTGTATTTTCAAAATTGGCTCCCGCAGTTGCTAAATCAAATTAAAAAAGGAGGCGAGACTTCAGGAAAAGCCGAGGAAGGCTCACGCCTCCTTTCGGGATCTTCCGGAAAGACTCGGGTGGTTCCGATTGGGTTCGCGACAGGAGCCCAGCCTTTCGGATCCTTCCGGAGAGGTGCTCGGCCAGTTCCGGCCACGCTTGGGGTTGGACAGGCGTCGGCTGCCCTCCGACGGTCCCTCTTTCGGCAACTTCCGGAGAGGCTCGGCGGGTCCGCCCGGGTTTGCGATTGGCCGGGCGAAGACGCCTCTCTGTTTCGGCACTTTCCGGAAAGGCTCGGCTTGTTCCGCCCGGGCCAGCAGCTGGGACCGTCGGAGTCTGGCTGCGTCTGGGCGAGCGGCGGAGCGCCGGGTCGGGGTCGGGCATGGCGTCCTCGTCGCGGAGGCTGCAGACTAAGCCGGTCATCACCTGCCTCAAGAGCGTCCTCCTTATCTACACCTTCATCTTCTGGGTGAGGAAGGCTCTAGGGAACAATGGGGGGCGGAGAAGGGGTCCCTCCCCTTGCCTCCCGCCCTAGACAGGGGAGCAGGGAAGGGGCGCCTTTGCATTTCTCTTTTTCCCACCCTATAAGTTGCCTTTTGCAAAGAGAGGGGGCGCCTTTTGCAAAGAGAGGGGGGACTACATGCCCCATCATGTAGCGCAGCCCATGATGGGACCTCTCGTCCCGCCTGCCTGGAGGCAACCCGGCCATTGGCTTAGCCCCTTGTGCAAAAATAATATTAAGTTGTACTATAGCAGTCTTTTTCAAACTTGGAAACTTTAAGATCTGTGGACTTCAACTCCCAGAGTTCCCCAGCCAGCAATGCTCTTAAAGGTCTTAAAGTTGCCAAGTTTGAAAAGCATTGGCTTATTTGCTTGGGCATCGTGTGCGATGGGCTTGTAGTAACTGAGTTTTTGCTTGCATGAATCCAGCCCCACATCTAATACTGCTGGACGATGTTGGAAGACCGTCCTTCCCACCGCTTCGTCCTTTGCATTTCCCTACCGCCCTTAGAAGCTTGTTGCATGTTTGATGCTGTGTCAATTGAACCTAGCCATCGTGGCTTGGGAATCATGGCTTAAACGAGGCATACGAACCCAGCAGGTTGTAGCTTCAGTCCTTCCTTGGCCTGGCAGCTCTGAAGTTTCCAGAATTCTTTGCCAGCCGGTGAGATGGCCAGGAAGAATAGGGGAAAGGTGGCTGATCTCAGGTTAAGTTATCTGGAGGCGTTATATTAGTACTCTATCTACTGATCTGGTGTAATCGTGGTTCCAAGTTCAGCCTCTTAGTTTTCCTCTGCCCTCCTGCCTGATCAAGAGTTGCTGGAAACTTGAGAAAGCTGCAGTGAGTTTTGCAAAACTGAAAACAAGGAGAGACTCTTCCAGACAGGAAGAAACATGTCCTTCCCCTTGCAGACTGCCCTCTGAAGACATTCAGGGAAGAGAAAGGAAATCTGACTTGATACTGTCCAACTCTCAAAGGAATGCAATCCTCTTCCTTTTTCTTCTCCCACCTCTTCTGAGAACGGTATCAAGGCATTACTTGTTGATGCAACAACATGGGATGGAACAGACTCTCGAAAAGAACTGAACATCCCACTTTCTCTCAACACCCCCCCCCCCATAGGACACATCGGAATATATTTCAGAGGGTTTTCTCCAACTCACTTAAATCCAAAGTAGTCCATGGCTTAGTAAACAATTGTAGTAGTGCTTAGTAAACAATAATTGCCGTGATAAGGTGGAGACCCATTCCTTAGGGAAAGGGCTCAGTCCGAGAATGTAGGAAGGGATGTTGATCATCTCGGGAAGGGCCGGGCCCTACGTCCGACTTCTTTCTATTTTTCTCATTTTTTAAAAAGTTGCTAGCTTGCTTTGCTGGTCCTTTTTTTGGTGAAAAACGAATGATGTGTGGAATGCACTCAGTAATCATGTCCTTTCCTTTCCACCTTGCTGCTTCAGGCTTCGGATTCAGGTGAGTGTGGTTTTTCCAGGGAGCAGCAGAATTGCTCTTTTGCTCGCAGAAGTGAGGTGTTGTAGTTTTTCTTTTTCTCCTTATACAGAAGAGAAACGGAAGCAAATCTGGGTATGGGGGTGGGGAAGCCGGATCTGGGGGAAAATCCTCAAGGACACGCTTTTGAAGGACTTGATGGAAGTCGGCCGTAGGATGAGCAAAACTGTGTGGGTCTGTGTTTCTGAGATCTGAAGCTATGCGATGCAGGGAGAGCTGAGAGAGAAGACAAAGCCTCAGAGAGGCTGTGCAAATCCTTAGTTTTGTTGAGCGATCTGCTGTGCAGTTTGATTGCACGCTTCCTATATGATGGTGAGCATTGTTCGCCAAAAACTTGGGTTAAAAAAGTACAAACAGCCTCTTTCTGAATCCTTAGCAAGGTGATGGGCTGCATAATTTGGGGAGGGGGGGACCATCGTGGATCATACCCAGCCCGAAAACTTGAGTAAGGATACACCTTTTTGCTTTCTCTTATGCCACCTCCCTCTTCCTCAGCCCTGCTGGAAAGCGCACTGTTTTCCTGTGCTAGTGGTCTCAGCCAATCCTTGCAAAATGTTTTTGGGATCCAGTTGTGAGATCTGTGGGATCTGATCCAGGGCTGCAGGTGGCTTCCCCTGTGAGGACGGGTGGATTCCCCCCCACCCCTCAAAGTTCCTGAATGCATGCTGGGGGGCAAAGCAGGGATTCTGTGCGATGGGGGTATATGCCCTGCTGGCATTAATGTGAATTAGCTCAGGGCAAAGCGTCGCTGATCTGCATCAGGGCCACAGTAGCATTTCACCAACTGTTCTGTGTATGGGAACAGCTGTTTGCAGGGAGATACTGTCCTCTGGCTCACGCAATCCCTTCTTCTCTCTCTCCAGTTCTCTGGCATTATCCTCCTGGCCGTGGGGATTTGGGGGAAGGTGAGCCTGGAGGTTTACTTCTTCCTGCTGAATGAGAAGGCCAGCAATGTTCCTTATGTCCTGATTGGGGCAGGAATGGTCATCACCCTGTTAGGCACCTTTGGCTGTTTTGCGACCTGCCGTGGAAGCACGTGGATGCTGAAATTGGTAAGGGTCACAGGCGGCTTCGACGTTCCTATCCTGGTGGATGGCAGCCTGCCACGTTGTTTATTTTCATTTTACTTTAGAGGTTCATGAATTTTCCCAGCGTGGCTCAGAACCCATTAAAAATCCGAATGCAGACGTTAAAAAGGAAGTGGGGGTTAAAAGCATAACTTGTGATTAAAATGGGGCAGTAAAAGCATGAACTGCAATTGGGGTGCTCACCTATGAACGCTGCAAATGGCTGGGGAAATGAAATGTGTTTTTTCCTTGCTCCAGCACAATCATAAAGGGGGTGCCCAGTGTGCCTCACGGATGGATACTGCTGAGAAAACGTGATTGGGCCGGGGGCGGGGGGGTCTTTTATTACATTTCTAGACATCTGGAGCAGGGCCTAAGAAGATGGAATTGCTTGGCAACTGGGATGGGAAGATTTTATCTACCAGAATTCTCAGGGTGGACCTTACTGGCAAGGAATTCTGGGAGTTGGTTTGCTCCTTGGGGCAGGTTAGGGGAGCCTGTCTTAGGATACAGGTAGAAATATCTTGGAAAAGACATTCCTTCCAGATTGCAAACTGAAGGGATCCATAATGTTATAAATTATTTATGCATCTCCTTCTGCATTTAGAATCCAGCAATTTGACTTGCCCCCCAAAACAAATTAAGTTGTAGAAAAAGAGCCATTTTAGCCTGTGGCAGGACGCTGGCAGCACCTTTTTCAGACTAGCACCTTTTATTAAAAGGCATAAGCTTTTGGGAGCTACATGTACTAACTCTATTGTAAGGTTGCATTAACAGAATCTTGCAAGACTGCAAGTATTTCTCCCCTCCTCTCCTTTTCCTCTCTGGAAAACTTGGGAGGGTCCCTTCTGAAACTCTTCCCACGCCTCCTCTCCTTCTGCGGACTGAGATATCATTTACATGTCGTTTGTCCAGTCTGCAGCTCTTCCTCCTGTCTCCCAAGGTCATTTCCACATACCATTACAGTGGTTGACAAAGCAAATCATAATTATAGTAGAATATAACCTATCTAAGAATGGAAACAGGGAGCTCAGTAGGTTTGATTTGAGAATACACAAAAAAGGAAAAATGATGATGATGATTCTGGTCTGGACTACCTCAAAGAGCTAACACCCAATCAGGTCTGGTGGTTTCAAATGGCCTTTGGCTGAACTACCACTCACTTGCTAGAATTTGCAATTTCAGCCCATATAAAACAAATGCATTCTAGTGTTTGTTTCTTTGATTTACAATGGGAAATCCACATACAGATCCACATATCTAAATAAATGGGATGTTAACCCAACCAGACTATGCTTTATGTTATGGCTTCATGTTATGCTTTATGTTTATGGCTGGTTATAGCTGGGGTATAATATTGGTTACTCTTGTACCACAGCAATGAGAGTCATTTTGGTGTCCTTCATTCCTGCTTTTTGTCTGCAGTATGCCATGTTCTTAACTCTCGTCTTCCTTGTTGTGCTGGTGGCTGCTGTTCTGGGTTTTGTCTTCAGACATGAGGTGAGTTCTCTGTCTGTGGGTAGTTGGCTGTTTTAATGGGGCAAAAACTGAAATTCCTGTTATTCTTCCTCAGGGAGTATGCAGTAGGATCCTATTTTGCTTTCACTGAAAATTGGATCTTACCTAACAGCAACGATTCCTGAAAAAGCCTTCCACTGAAGATGATTTCATTCAGATTTGATCTCCATTTTTTAAACAGTGTTTCCTAAGAGAGTCCCCTCATTTATCTAGAGGCCAGCTGGACTGAGGTGGTGTGTAATTTCATAGTAAATGCCTTTGGGGATAGAAATATGAAAGGACTGTGTGTAAAATTGCAGTTAGGTTGTTTACAACATCCCCGATACCTCGTAAAACTGAATTTCTTTCCAATGAGCCTGCTCCACTTGTGACGGAAGTTTTGCACAGCTGGTGTAGGATGGTGTTGTACATAGGAGTAATTTGAACCTGTACCAAAGCGAGGATTGTAATGTGTATCCTTCCAGTTCTAAATTCCTTGTATTTTTTAGCATTGATTTTGGCTTAATGTGCCAAAACACATATGAAAACATCTGTTTTGCCACGTTCTGTGTAAAAATGTGCAGATTCTCCCTTTTCTTAAAAAAAAAAAAACAATTTACAACAAAATCATTGAAACTAGACAAAAAATTGCCATCTCTTTCCACCTCAAATTGGGACAATATCTTGAAAGTGGCATTCCACTATTTCACATAGAAGACAATGTCTCTTCTAAGAATCTATCACCCTGATATGTTATCAGGCCTTTTCGTGTCTTTGCTTTTATTCCTCTGCACCTTGAGTTACTTTTAACTCATTCAGATGGCTAAAGGGTTCTTTTGATCAGGTGAAAGCCTCACCTATAAGGGTGCATCTTCCTCCCTTTCCTTGCAGATAAAGGATAGTTTTAAGAAGAACTATGAACATGCTGTGAAGACTTACAATGGGACCAAAGATGAACGTAGCAAAGCAGTTGATAACATACAGAAGACAGTGAGTGGAAGCCTTGCATTGTTATAACTCAGGGATGAAACACCGTGAGGGGGTGTCCAGAGGACTCCCTAAATGAGTTTTAAATGTAGAAAAGTAGCAGAAGCAAGATTATGACCTCTGGTAAGCTTTGGGCTTTACCCATGAGAACTAGGGAATGAGATCTTACCAGGTTTAATTTTTTTTAAAAAAATATTTCTTGGTTTCTGGGCCATCACACCTGGCACCTGAAAAGGTTCCATATTCCTATTGACCTAAGTATTCTGAATGCACTATGCGGTATATTGCATGCTTTTCCATTTGAGAAGATACCAGGAATTTAAGATAGCTCCTGTACTTCCAAACTTGATATAAGCAAACCAGTATTTCACTGTGCTACAAGATGCATCAGTCCAGTGTTAAGGAAGATAATGTGGGAATAATCTGGGATATGGAATTATAAGCAGATGGGAAGGCTGCTGAAAGAGGGAGTTTAGAGTGAAGAGTTGATGGGAAGACATATTATAGATACTATGGTTTGGATTTAGAGTGGGAAGATATTGATTGGGAAGATACCCCTGGAAAATGTTGCTTTTTCCAGGAGTATATTAGCTACGCGTTTATGTATGGAGTGTGCAAAATATTCCATTGTTTAACTTCAGACCCTGAAATGGGCTATTCCAAACAGGATTCCAAAAGGTATCTGACCATAACATGGGCCACTTCCAGGCCAGTTCCAAAATAGACCCCTTTCAAAGCTACACCAATTCTGGAAGACCTGGAATGGCTTATTTGGACCTTGGAACATCCCATTTTAGGGCAGAACGTTTTGCACACCTTGCCATTGTCATCTTGTGCTTGCTTGGTTTTGTACAGTTGCACTGCTGCGGTGTAGTGAATTTCACTGACTGGAGAACGAGTGACCAGTTCAAACAAAAAGGCATTCCCACCAGTTGCTGCAAGCCTTCGGAGAACTGTACAGAAGAGGTCTTGAAGGATCTTGCTAAAGCAAGAGGCAAGGTTTATGAACATGTAAGTGAAGGCGCGGTGGCCTTCTGGGTTTCTCTAGAATCTGGAAATAGCAAAGCTGGGCCAACTCTAAAGTTTGGTTTGCTGGCAAACTACTTAATAACAGCAGCAAGTTTTTTGCTATCTTCTACTGAGAAATAGATGAAAATAATAGGATTAAGCCTCTCACAAAGTTAATACACCTTCATTGTAAGAAAGAAGATGGTGAACTGGTTCCCCAATCCATCTTTGTCTCCTCCATTAATAGCGTGATGTCCCTACTTTGGCCTTTCTTTCTGGTCTCAACAAAGGTGCCCATCCTTGCATGAAATCATGGCTTGTCTTAACACAGTTTATTGATAAGCCACAATGGATGGCTCACCTGAGGCTATGCCATAAGACAACTTCTGTTGGTCCGAGGGCCAGATCAGGCTTTGCATGGGCCAGTCAATAGCTGTACTCCCAAGGGGATGAGGCAGGACCTGTCTTTAGGGAGGGTTCAGAACTGGTAAGGCAGGACATGGGGGCCTTGACTAGAAGGAATGAAGCTGTGGGGCCTAACTAGCAGTTCTCAGGCTAGGAAGAACCGTGTTGTCAGTGTAGATCAGGTGCCTCTCAGTGCTGCAGGGAGAATGGCCAAGTGTCTATTGACTCGAAAAGGCAGGAGGACAGAACCTAGGGTTGAAAACCTGGCAGACAGACTATTATATAGAGGTGTTCACTCCCAGGTATCACACTGGACAGACGTGTGTATACAGAGCTACATTCTTGCCTGCAGTAAAGAGACTAATCTAGCTGAGTGGTATCTGGAGCCTACTAGCAAGTAAACCTGAATATTCATATTTGTAGAGAGCCGAGATTAACCCCCCAGCATTAAGCCTCTTCAAAGCCCCAGGGACCCATTTTGCCCTTATCTGTCCCTTCGAGTATCCAAAATGCAAAAAAAAAAGGTCCCAGTTTTTGGCATCACCCGCTTTGGGTGGTCCAGGGGCTGCAAAAAAAAAAAAAAAAAGAAAAGAAAAAAAGATGCTAGTAGATCTTATTTGTTTCCAGGCTGAACTGTTGCCATAAGCTGTGGCTTGCAAACCATAATGGGAATTTTTTTGAGCAAAAACTAAGCAAACCACATTTGGGCTTAGTGTAAAAGCAAACCACATTTGGGCTCTTTGCTGATCAGATGCTGCTGATCTATTATTCCCACTGTCCATCATTGTTGGCTATGCTGGAGGCTGCAGATGGGAGACCACTTAAAAATCCCAGGGCTGTAGCCTAGAAACAGGGCCTGGAAGGAGACATTAGCAAAACCCCTTCCATTGTGTCACCAAGAAAACCATATGGACATGTCTGTGAAATTAGTTTAGCTCAGGTCACGGTGACTTTGAACCACTGGGTGTCCATGCTCCTGGGCATGATGGGAGATAACAAGGAGAATGTGGCATAGAGGGCAAAGGCTGGATTATAAAGAGGACCTGGGTCTTTGCTCCCTGAATCTCTTTGCTTCCTCTCCCTGAAAAGGGAGCAGCTCTTTGGCCGTGTGTTGAGAACCAATCCTTCCAAAGTACACTGCAGTAAAGAAGTGGGACAGAGGGTGCTGCGTAAATATTGACCCAGCTTGGAGTATTTCTGCAAATCTTCAGTCAGATTAAAAGAAATCTGCTGCGTGGCCTTTGGTTAAGGTTAAGGTCAAGTCAAGGTTTCATTGGAACGTTCAAGGGCTGTGTGTGCTTTTGGTCCCCTGGGAATAGGAGTCCCCTGACGGTTCTTCAAGCTCCTGTTTCTCTCTGCAGGGTTGTTTTAGCCTGGTGATACAAACAATGGACTCTGAAATGGGCATTGTTGCTGGAATCTCCTTTGGCACTGCTTGTTTCCAGGTAAGCCTTCCTGAGAACCACGCAGGTGGACCTTTGTCTGTCCTAATGCCCCTGTTTTTTTCTCTCTGTTTGATCTTTGCTTACCATGCTAGGAAAGGCACATGTGGCCACTGGCCAGCTGCTGATCAGTTAAGACTTTGTTTCTCCTTCTTGTGCAGCACTAACAACTTGCTCCTGGCCAGATGCCCTCCAGCCCCCAAATTATTTTTTGGAGGGAGGGAGGGAGGGAGAGGCTCATCTTAATAATATCTGGCATCCCAAAAGATGTCTATGAGTTATTGGGATCAATTTTACAGTAAAACCTTGATTTTTATGGAGAGTGGGGCAGAGGGTATGTGTTGGAGGTAAATGTCCATTGAAGGAGAATTGCTGTAATTATCATTACAGTCTTGTTACAGACTGTAACAGCCACTATGTAGGACAGACAGGCAGAAGACTAATTGTATAACTAATTAATATTATACAATATTTGCATAAGTACATTATTGATGTCATTGATATAAATGGATGCAAATGACATGAATTACATCAATGATCCAGACAGGAATTTGTCCTTTGGGGGTGAAATCTGGATAAACTTTTACATCTAAAGTCCACTGAATGGACTTTAAAATCACTGTAGCACACAAACCAACTAAAGCCCTCCACAACATCTTAAGTAAACCAAAAGATCCAGTAGCCCAAGAAGAAAAAACAGGAGTCATCTACAACATACAGTGTAAGGACTGCAACAAACACTATGTAGGACAGACAGGCAGAAGGCTGGCAGAGCACATCCATGAACACCAACTAGCAGGGGGAGACATGATGAAAACTCCTTAATCCCACAACACATGGACAGTTATAACCATAGTTTCAACTGGGAAACTGTCAGCATCTTAGACCAAGCTAAATCCCCAAAAAACGCGAGGGAGTTCCTGGAAGCTTGGCATTCACACAAATCAGCCATCAGTAGACAGATAGAGATAAACCACATTTACACACCATTCAAAAGAGAGAATAAAAAAGCTAAGAAGGAAACAAAAAGACCAGAACACATCCTCTCCAGCAGTCAACGCCCAGATAAGCAGGGATTAACATCCAACAAAGAATCAACAATACCCTATTCAAGGAGCTACCAAGGAGAAAACCACACCTCCACCAACACTGGCGGGACAAGCTACTGTAGATAAACAGAGAGCAAACCCCACACTCACTAGCATTGCTGATGTTACCTAGTTGGGTGATGAAATGTCTGCAAGCAAACAACCAAGCTCACGACTCCACCGTTCAACCCTGAGCTACGTATATTCTCTTCTTTTGGTCTTATCCCAGTCTTAGCATATCCCAAAAGATGACAGTTTGTTCTGGTTCTGTCTGTTGCCCGTGCCTGAGGTTAGCTGAGTAGACAGAAAGGAACAGATGTTTAACTGATGCCATCCAGTTAATCCTGTCTTTTCCTCTCTCTGTTAGTTGATTGGCATTTTCCTGGCCTGCTGCCTCTCCCGTTCCATCACAAATAACCAGTATGAGATGGTGTAACTCTGCAAGCCAGGAGTTTGCCTCACCCTCCAAGGTACAGATACTTTTGCAATGGAGAACTCCTGTATCTCGCATGGCCATACAGTGAAAAGAGGGTCCCCTTTTTGAAATCAAGAAAATGGCCAAAGCGTCGTTCCAATTAAATTAATGAAATGGTTTGGCAACCAAAGCCCTTGTCAGTTTCCAAAACTTGGCCAGTTTGAGTTTGGTTTGGAGTGCAGTTTGTCCTTTGAAAGGAGGAGCCATATGCAGAATCAAGCCACTCACCAGTTTGTTTTGGTGAGTGAACGTTGGCTTGGGCTCGTCTCTGTACGTGTAGGATTGAATGCCGTATAAATTGTATGCGCTGTATAGAATAATTGGATTGTGCCATTTTGGAGTTGGAGGGGACCAGCAAAGATGATCAGCCTCTGCAACGTGCAGGAAAACCAGTGAAACCATTCGGGAGAAGTGGCTGTCCAGCTTCTTAAAAGCCTTCAGAGATGGAGAACCCACAGCTTCCATAGGTGGACTGTTCCACTGTTGCACAGATCTTACAGTTGGGATGTGATTCCTTGTATGTAAAAGAAATCTAAGTAGCTGCAACTTGTAGCTGTTATTTCTTGTTCTAGCTTGTAGCCATTATTTCTTGTTTTAGTTTGTATGGCCCTGGAAAATGGTTCCTCACCCTCTTCTCTACAGCACTCTTTTTTGTAGATGAACCCTGATATCCTGTCTCCCCCAGTCTTCTTTTCTCTAGACCAGTGATGGCGAACCTTTTGAGCTCGGCATGTCAAAAATTTGGAAAATGCCTACCTTGACTCTGCTGGCGTATCACCTCCCCCAAACAAGAGAAACCATTCTTGACATATTCATTTATTTAAAAAGAAACGTCATATAATTACAAAAATGAAATGTGAGTAAAACAAACTCAGTTTCTTTAGTAACTCAAGCAGGGAGAAGAGTTGTTGTCGGGTGTTGGTGAACACTGGCGTGTCACCCAAAATGTTGTGGCGTGTCACCTTTGACATGCATGTCATAGGTTCGCCATCACTGATCTAGACTGAACGTCCCAAGTTCCTTCAGCCTGTCCCCATAGGACAGTGTTGTCCAAACTTGGCCACTTTAAGATGAGTGAACTTCAACTCCCAGAATGCTGGCTGGGGAATTCTGGGAGTTGAAGTCCACTCAAAGTGGCCAAGTTTGGACAACACTGCCATAGGATATGTCCTTGAGACCCTGTACCATCATGGTGCCGTCCCTTGAACCTGTTCGAAGCTTCAAGATCTTCCAGAAACGTGGTACCCAAAATTGTGTCCCATATCATATATCCTCTGAGATCACCTGTGCACTTGTAATTCTCTGTTTGCTGGGAAGCTGATGTCTACTAATCATCAAGCCTTTACACAAACTAATGATAGAAAAACTTTTGAGGTATTACGCAGAGTCCTGCTCTTTCTTCAAAAATGGTTATTGCACAGTTGGGAAAAAATTGTAGGAAAGGTCAGCCACAATGACCAGTGATTTCCTGTACGAGAAGTAGCTGGATTTGCACGTTGCACTAAGCTTGACACACGACAGTAGGGTGTAAGCCATTTTTACAAACTGTGATCATTGGTTTGTAGCAAACCACCCCCATTATGGCTTAGCATGTAACTTCTCGGCATTTAAAAACAGCGGTCTCTAACTTCTTATTCTCTGTTCTTTATTTGCAGAATTTATTTAAACAAGCAGACAGAATAAAACAGAAGAGAGAGGTCTTTTAAGAGCCACTTCCCTGACGGACTTGAGCCACTGAAAACTGGTTTGATTCGACTGCTCTCCTTTGGATTTTATTTGGATTATGTTTGAAAGGGCAAGACGAAAGAACTTTTCCTTTGGGATTTTTTTTGGAAGTGCTCTTGGGAAAGAATGCCAGATCGGGGCCAGGTTGATTAGGGGAGCTTGATAGTCTAGCTCCTTCAGGCAAAGATTGTAGTTGGCTGCGTTCACTCTGAATTGTGGAATGGATTTCCTACATAGTTGGTAAATTCCTGAGGACAGTAGTTTTAAAATAGATTTTTAAAAAGGGAGGCTTTTCACAGTGCTATTAGTTGCTTTGCCATTAACCTTCAATGTATTTAAATGGACATATTATTTAAATTTATATTAGCCTGTTCTTCCTATTGAAATATAACTTAACCAACTGCTGCCTCTTACAGTTAAACGCCCGTTCCTCCTCGAATAGTGTTTCTCATTCTGCGTTATCAAATCCTACCCAGAACCAAAGTCCCTTCAAAAATACAAACGAGTGTTTTCAATCCACAAGTTCCTAAGGTTGGGGCTCAAATACTGTATTTTATTTCAGTTAGATCAGTTTCTGGAGGTTCAGGCTCAGTGTTTTTCAAACTTGGCAATTTTATGATGTGTGGACTTCAACCTCCAGAATTCTGGGAATTGAAGTCCACACATCTTTTTTATTTTTATTTATTTTTTTATTGCTTTTAAAATAATGACAAAAAGAAAAGAAAAGAAACAGAACAAAACACAAAAATAGTTATAATAGAAATACATACCTTGTCAAGGAAAAGAAAAAAAACCACATAGAAAGTGCTTTTTTAAAAAAAAGTGAAAAAATGCAATGAAGGAAAAAAGAAAGATATAATATTTTAACAGTAAATATTTACAATTCTATATATACTTATCTAATACAAATATTCAAATATTGTGGAGTCCTTGGGGTTCCCGGAGCTTGGTTGTTTTCTTGCAAACGTTTCGTCACCTGGCTAGGTAACTGCTTCAGTGCTAGAAGGGAGTGGAGTTTGCTCTCTGTTTATATACAGTAGCGTGCCCTGTCAGTGTTGGTGGGGGTGTTGTTTTCTTCTTGATAGTTCCTTGATTAGGGTATTGTTTACTGCATGATTGTCTGTAAATCAAGTTACTGTATATAAACAGAGAGCAAACCCCACTCCCTTCTAGCACTGAAGATGTTACCTAGCCGGGTAACAAAATGTCTACAAGAAAACAACCAAGCTCAGAGAACCCCAAGGACTCCACAGTTCAACCTTGAGCCACGTATATTCTCTTCTATTGGTATTATTCAAATATGTATATATTTCTAATAATATAACTATCATGTTTTCCTAACCTTCTGTATTTTGTATACAGGTAGTCCTTGCTTAACAACCACAATTGGGACTGGAATCTCGATTGTTGAGTGAAGTGGTTGTTAAGTGAGATCCCCACATGACTGCTTCACTCAATGACCACAATCTGGGCACTCCCAGTTGTGGTCGTTAAGTGATTCTCAGGTCATTAAGTACATGGAGCAAAAGAGCTGCCCGCTGAAGGATTTCAGCTTGATGCAGAGCTGAAGTCCTCCCGACAGGCAGCCCTTTCGCTCTCAAACATTCCTGCATCCCACCAAAGGGTTTCCCCTCCCCTCTGTGCATGGAGGGGAAATCCTTCATGGGGCTGGAGGAAAGGAGCTCAAATCTACCCCTCCATGGATAGAGTAGATTTGAGCTCCATTCCTGCAGACTGCAGAAGGATTTCAGCTCCCCTCCGTCTCCTCTGCTTGTGACCTTCCCTGCCAGCTTCCCCATTGACTTTCTGGGGAAGCCAGCAGAGAAGATTGCAAATGGCGATCACATGATTGTGGGGTGCTTGGCAACCGGTCGTAAGTGCAAGCTGGTTGCCAAGCACCCGAAATGTGGCCACGTGACCATGGGGGTGTGTGGTGTGACGTTTTATGACGGCTGGAAGTGCTTTACAGGGCGTAAAGCACCCTTTCTGAGGCTGTTGTAACTTTGAACTGTCGTTAAACAAACAGTCGTTAAGTGAGAACTGCCTGTAAATGAGTCCCATATTTCATTGTATTTGTCCATATAGTCTACGTCTATAGGCAATCTGCTTATAAGTGGCAAGTGCAATCAGGTGAACTCGGTACATCTTAAAGTTGCCAAGTTTGAAAAACACTGCTCCAACTGTTGAAACATACTGAGATTTGCTTGTTGGAGGATTTCTTCTAGAACCAGTTCTCCACCTTTGGGCAAAGGGCGGATGAAGATCTTAGCAGCCTGTGCCAAAGCAGCATCTGGAGTTGCCTCCTGACCTTTAGAATTGCCCCCAAGGAGTCTCAAATATGTTTTGTGTGGTTTAGGCCCAAATTCTGATGAGAAGCGAAAAACGTTCAGAGAGGTTGCCTCTCTTCTTTTGAATCTTCTTCCCTTAGAGACATCTCCAAAGTTGACCTGTCTTTTGGTTCTCTCCTCCTGGTCCCTCACTTTTAATGGATGGGAAGAAGGAAAATAACGATTACCTGACCTAAGCCCCAGAAGAGACCGTGGCTCAATGGTGGAGCAGATGTTTTGTGTGTGGAAGGTCTCTGGTCCGATTCCCAGGATCTCTGAATATGACGGAAAATTCTTTTTGGAAAGCTTTTGGCAATGTTCATCTAGGTAGACCGATGCTTAGGGGTTTTTTTTAGACTTTTTTATTCTGCCTTTCTTATTTTTATATATAACTCAAGGCGGTCAACATAATACTCTTTCCTCCTCCTAATTTCCCCACAACAACAACCCTGTGAAGTGAGTTGGGCTGAGAGAGAGGGGGACTGGCCCAATGTCACCCAGCCAGCTTTCATACCTAAGGCGGGACTAGATCTCACTGTCTCCTGCTTTCTAGCCTGATGCCTTCACCACTAGACCAAACTGTTATGAATCTGTGTAAGCTAGTTTCCTATGCAATAGGATGGAATTGTAGCCTCGGTAACCAAACACATGATCAATTAATTAAAAAATATATATGCTGATTCGCAGCAGCAGCAGCAGCAAATTGATCTCCCTACCTTTGGCGTTTCGATGGGAGAATCAGATTCTGCCATTGATATGACACTAAACCTTCTTTGAACAGTGGTTTACAGAGGTTGGGTTCACACACCATGCCAAGCCAAATTGACTAATGAATGGTAAGAGGCTGGTTCACACTACATGCTAAGCCATAAACCATGGTTGCACAAGGGGTGGAGTTTGCGCACTGTGCAAAGGTCAAGCCTGCCACCTTGTGGCTTAGTGCCATGTGTGAACCCCAACCCGCACAACAAGCCCTCCAAAATCTCTCTCATCACAGAGTTGCTGTGTTTATATGTGATACTTAGCCAGCATTTTGGACCATAGTTTGTCAAGCCACAATGGTCTTGATTTGTACCTAACACTAAAGCATTACAGCTGGGTATCTGCATCATACAAAACCTTCAAGAAATAAACTATGTTATGACTTGGGTGTGATGTGTGAACCAGGCCTGTTAATATGAACTTCTGAATGACGCTCCTGATGATGATACATAAATCGGCTTCAGACACCACCCTGGCTTGAATCAAAGTTGAGCTGTTGTCTGAAAAATCTCCTCTTGGCCCCCTTTCCAAACGCCTTCTGCCAACCTCTGCCTTTCCCCAAAGAACTGAACTGTATTTGGTGCTAATTCCTTGCATTCTCAAAATTGCTGGCATTCTTTGGAAAGCCATCCCTGGGGGAGTTTTAATTTTGTTGTAGTTCCCTTGCCTGGGGAAAAAATGATACTCTGAAAACAAAGTCAGTTTTCATCGAAGCTTTTGAAGCTGAGTTGTAGTGATCTGTGTGTGTGTGTGTATTTTTAAGACTCCGTGGGAGAGTCCTTAATCTTAGTTGTTGCTCTGCGTCTGTTTGAGTACAGGGAGCCCCCAGTTTAAGAACGAGTTCCGGTCCCAAGGTCTGTCCTTAAATTGAATTTGTACATAAGCCAGAACAGTATTATTGTATAATACTGTAGAAGTAGTGTTGTGTAATTAACTCAAACCGTTGTGTATTTAACTCGAATCATTGGGTACTTAACTCGAATTTTGCTACAATAGGCTCCATTCTTAACTATGGGTTATCCGTAAACCGGGTGTTCTTAACCCGGGGACTACCTTTATGGTTTTCATCATCAGTATTATGTGATGCTTTGAACATTTTTTTTTTTTGTATTAAATAGAGGAATCTTCCTGGACCTATAATAAACCTTTATATACTTTTTATTCTGTAAGCTCTTTAAGTACATCACTTGGTTGGATGATTTCTTGGGAACGGTTGCAATTCAGCAAATATTTGATTTCTCTGGTCATTAACAACTTAACTGTGTGATGTGTTTCTGGGGATGAATTGATCCTTTTTTTTTTTTAATGTTAGAGATGTATCCATGCTTATTTTTAATCCTCTCCCAAATTAAGATACTTTCTACTGATTTTTGAAGATGCACTGCGGTAAAGGACCACATTGGTGAAGGAGTTTGCTTCCTTTGAAATTAAAAAGGTGCCTTTAGTATCTGGCTGGAAGATTCATCTATTCCAATAAGCTTCTTTTAATGGTACTGTTATGCTGCTAATTCTGAGCCTTGGTGTTTTTTGCCTTGACCTTCTGATCGCTCAAACATATATCAACTGGATACAGATAGTCCTCGTTTAGCGACTGCCTTGTATAGCAACTGTTTGCAGTTACGAGCATGATGGAAAAGTAACTTTGTGACCAATCCTCACATTTACAACCTTTGCAGGTCTATAAAGCCAAGGAGAGCTGAAATAAGATTGTAAGCACAGTCGTGGTTTCATTTAGCAACCACTTCGCTTAATGACCACATTGCCGGTCCCAATTGTGGTCGCTAAACGAGGACTGCTTGAATATATTTGGGACATATGCTCTGAGTTGCTGAAATTAATTTGCAGATCTCTGGGGTTTTCTTCATTTTTCGGGGTGTGTGTTAAAAAGTAAGGATCCTGTTGAAGCCGCAAAAGCACCGTTTGGGGCATACTTGGCAGATTGTACTTCTAGCTCCTCTTCTGACATTGAACTAATACTGTTTATTTCTTGATAAAGAATGCCCTCTTGTGGCTTTTGAGGAGCATGCTGGAGGAATAGATTTCCTTTTTTTCAGCTACACGATGCAACATTTGATTCTAGCTTTGGCAATATCGGGAGACCTTGGATGGCCTTTAATTTCATTTTTTATAGGGACCACCTTGGTTTGCCATTTGTGAACCAGTCTAAAATAGACTATGCTTGCATCCAAAACCTCCACTTAGACCGTGCTATATTTTTACTGCTCAAAAAATATGCATCAGTTCAAGTACACTGCAGAAAAGTTTACACCGAATCATGCATAAGAGGGGCAAAGGCGCAGAAGAATATAATCTGGAGAAATGGCTTGCAAAAAGGATAGAGTTTTGGAAAAGTGCAGAAAGAGGCAATTATCAGGAGATAATTGCATCTAGGCCACCCAAGTGACTCTAGCAGAAATCTACCCATACATTGTGCTAATGGTCTTTAAGAGAATTACAAGCCCAGAAATGTCTACAGGGAGATGGTCAGAATGGATCTCGTGCTGTGCTCAGCTTATTACTACTACTTTGGGACTGAGCGTCCTTACACTCGCCCTAACATCCGTGCTATCCACCAGTTGCAAGGCATGATTATACGGCAGATCACCCGCCCTCCTTGATAGCAGTAAGGGTAGGGATAGTACCCTAGGAGCGGCTCACATATCCTGCGGCAGTATCGGTGGGCACGACGGCAGCGGGCACAGCAGTATCCTCTCTCATCCCAAAGGGGATGGAACTCGAGGCCGTTCTCGGTCTAGAGATGGCAAAGGAGGAAGGTTAGGGAGTTTGGAACAAGTGCCCGATTTTGTTCACCAGCAGAAGCTAGAAGTTGACTTGCCCAAGGATGGGACCATAACATTGTCCTAGGGAACATGCTGATCAATTCCCACCAAGCACTAATCCACAAGACAGTCTTCGGCTGAGGTTGCACAAAGTGCTAAGCCAATCAATACACTGTGGTTAAAGAAACACAGAGTGTGAACCAGGGTATAGCGACAGGGTTCCCATAATGCCACTTCTCTGATTCTTGCTTTGGAGGCTTGCATTCATGGGTTGCTCATTGGTGAAGCCAAGCAAGTTTCACAATGATTTAATGGCCACGTGTTAGCCCAGTCCCTGGGACTACATCTTAGTTGTTGCTCCTGCTTCGCATGTAGGAGGGCCTGGGTGATGGAATAGATCTACTCTGCCCAAGACTAGCTAGAGAGCCCAACAAGTCAGGAGAGGGAAGACTGAGCTTCCAGGCAGATAACTGGATCTGCTCTAAGGCAGTGTCCCTCTTGGGTCACCACAATGCTACCTCTGTCCCATGTCAGTAGCAGGTTTCTGGCAAGTGCAGGACGCAACAGCCATAACCATCCCATGTTGAGCCTCTCAACCCTCTTCTTCCCCCTTCTACTCATTCCCTCTCCTCCTCTTCCTTTCTGGTGCAAATTCACAGCACTCTTCTTTTGCTACTCTGGCCTCTCCCATCCTCTGAGTTCTTTCAGATTTCACAATGCTTTAAGCAAGGAATATTTAGCATGCTTTCCAAGGGCTGCTGGGGGCTGCTTAACTGAGGGAGCAGGACTTCCAGCTGTATGGAAAAGATTGCTGAAAATTCCCCTCGGTAGGAGGCTCGGTCCAAAAGTTCCATTTTGACAACAGCCTGGTTTTTCAATTCCAAAGACTTACGTAGTCGTTCACTGGGAGATCTTCTTCGGTGAGCTGCCGAGCATGGCGTTTGGGGCCCTGACTTTCTTCCTTGCTTGAGGACCGGCTTTCCTGCTGACCATCTGCTTGGTTTTGCTCATCCCTAGGAACCAGATCCTCGCTTCCCTTTTCAAAATCAAGAATGTCGGGATCTAGGGGTGGAGGGGAACAGTCACTCAGCTTCTGTTCATAGACTGGTCAGCTTCTTAAGCAAGAGCATTTCTGCTGCTTCTGGATTTAATTTCGACTTGCATAAGCTCGTCCAGCTCTCCAATGATTCCAAATGCCAGTTCAAAATACGATTGAAAGTGTTGCCGGCTTAATGATGCAAAACCGTGCTGCACTTAAAATATTTCTGGCAGATTTGCCTCTTAAAATCTTTCCAAGCAATTCACAGAGATCACAGTACCATCAGGGGTAGCTGGGGTGTCTGTCTCTGCCCTTGTCAGTCTCACATCTTAACAGGTTTCAGTAAGTTACCCTTAAACTTGGTGATTTTAAGCTATTAGGTGGGGTTTGAACCACACAAACTACCTATCTGACTGCTAACATGGCATGAACTCAGTCGTGATATTTACGATTCAATGTGTTAGGCAAATCCAGGAAATAGTATTAAATAAGTACAACATAGTCCATTTAGCTATGGGTCGATGTGTTCTGCAAACATGGCCATGAAGTGGGAGAGTGTGAAAAAAGGGAAGCTATCTTGTTTTGAAGCCCACCTGCTTTTCAACAAATGAATGGGATTTCTACAGTGATCTCCCACTTTTTGCTTTGAACTACACAAGCCCGCAGCTAGCCCTAAAGGCTTGAGGAGGTGGGGCAGGAAGGCTCCTTGTTTGAACCACCTGGGCTATACCATTTGACCAGAAAAATGGAGGGGGGATTTAGGTGAAGCCAGTCCCCCAGCCAGAGGTGTCCACAGAGTGTGGTGAACAAAGTCAAGAGGTTGGCCACAATGTGTGATCAAAACTCTGCCCATTTTTATGCACACTGCAATGGGCAGAGCTTCAGTTGCACCATTCTGGCTACCACCTTGACTTTTTTGATCATACCCTGTGGACACTCCTCCCCCCGCCCATCCAGTTGTTATTCTTGTTCCGCCCACCTTAAGCCCTATGCAGGCCTCGATCCCCAACAGTTTGTACACCCTTGAAGTAGGCATTTAAGAAGCACGCCCAGTAAAAGCTCATTAGCATGTGGTTTAGTGTGTTGTGTGAACTCAGCCATTGGTTGCCAACGTTGGTTGGATTACTTGTAGTGCCAAGGTGTGGCTTGTTAGCTGTGGTTTGTTGACTAAGCCCCAATTGGTCAAGTTCACACATTATACTATGTCATTAAATTTGGTTGGCAACCGATAGCTGAGGACATGCAACACGCTGAGCCACAGGCATAGAAGCAAAGCACTATATGGCTTAAGAACGGTGGGCGATCATCATTTTAATGCTAGCTCTAGTTGGCTGCAGGACAGCAATGGCTCAGATTGTCTACGGGGCAATTTTGTAAAAGCAAATACTGCCCAGCTGTTTCCTGCTTTCAGTGAATCTGGAGGAGCCCTTTTCACATTTCAGAAGCTTGCCTTTTGTTTTCGTCTAAAGAATGGGTCTTTATCGTAGGAGGAGAGCTGCGTTGCTCATGATAGCCCAAAATCGGGAGGAGTCTGGTGGCCCCTTTGCAGACTAACATATTTTATTAAAAGGCATAAGCTCATGAAAAGGCAGATACGTAAGTATGAAAATTATGCCTTTTAATAAAATGTGTTACTCTGCAAAGGGGCCACACCGGTCTCTGCTTGATTTTTAATTCATGAAAGCTGGTAAGAAAAGGCAGATGAGGTGCTAAGAGGATGGAGGCCTGGCTGGGCACTACAATGTAACTGTACTGTAACTTCAATCTGCCAGAATCGACATGTGGGCCAGATAGAGGGGCTGCTCTAATGGGGCACGCATGCCAGATGCAAGTGTTAGAAAATGCTCCCTGAGGTCCTGGATTCAAAGGATGAAGTTCTGGCACTGCAATGGCATTGAGAGAAGACAGCCTCACCTCTTAGCAGGGTTGGATGGATCCAGTATGCAGTAACGTTTTTGCAGAGGTCAAACATCTTGGAATCCTTCAGAAAATCTTTATTTTCAACTGGCTTCTCTCCAGGAACCCAGAGCACAGATTGCTCAAAATAGGTGGCTGCTGTTTCCTCTGCCTGCAAGACAGGACAGATTCTCATGCCAAATTTATGATGCTGGTGCAACACTTTGATCCAGATCTTTCCCATCCAGGTTTTTCTATCTGGAGTACAATTCTTTTTTTCTGGATGAAAAACTGAAGTGTGCCACATTCACAAAAGATGATATTGTGCTTTCTTGGTCCATTAGCCCCAAAACAGAAAGAAAAATCGAAACAAGAACAAGCAGACATTCTCTAGACAAGATAGCCCAGTAATTCTTGCTTAATCGTCAGCAAAGATGAGAATTGAAGATGCATTTAACCAAGTATCTCACAGCCAGCGAAAAGAGATTCTTGCAGGAATACAAAAATATTCTTTTTTCTGACCCCTCAATTTACTATTCATATGTGTAACACAAGAAACATGCAAAACAGCTTGAACTGAAACCCTTTCAGATTTGATACACCAATTTGAGTGTGAAACAGGATGTTTGGATCACTGTGGAAGTGTTTTGAGATTGGAACAGACGGGTTTCAAGCTCAAAACGCTTCTGAAATGATTGAAGTAGCCCATTTTGCACTCAGAGCTGTTTTGTTCTCACAATGAGGCATTTTGAACTTGAAATGGGGGATGGGATTGAACTCTAAAAAATGGTTCAAACCTGAAAGTATTTGCACATCTTTGTGAATATGGAAGTTGCATTTAACTATCATGGCTGTTTATTGATGGATAGAAATGATAAGAAAAAGTTGCAGTGCGTCTTTCCTTCCCTAAAAGGTCTGTGCCTGTTTTGTTTGACTCCATTCTGACTAGCATTGAATTTGCTATTGGAATGAAGAAATAATAGGACAGAGTTCCCAGCATTGTAAAGCTGAATTACTTTGAACCACCTTTTGTGTCTCAGAGCATTCATTCTGGGAAGAAAATGAACCGGACTCTCAGATTCACAAATGTTGTCCATGCTGAGAACCACACTTGGGGGAGGCTGGGAAAGGAATGGAAGGGAGAGTAGACATGAGACAATCAAGGGACAGAAGGTGAGTCTCATAAATGGCAACTCAGCCCAGGTGACAAGAAACCTGGGAGGAAGCATTTCAAATCCTTCAGAAAGACTCTGCCTTCATGAACTCCCTATAAGGCTGGGGAAATTCTCTTTTCCTTTCCAAGATTCTGTATTTACTGCAGAAGAGCATTAAAGATCCCTTACTGAACTCTGTGTAGTTCTTGCTTTCTGATCTGGCTCAGCTTAACATCTGCCATTTGAAAGGCACGTAGGGAATTACACTCTAAAACCTGGGGCCAGGCCAGCAATTAATTTGATTTTATTTAATTCACTGCAGAAATGTAATTAATTAAATGCAGATAACACATGTAAACTAACTGTTAAAGTGCAGAGGTATCACGCTGACAGCAAAGGTACGTATGGTCAAGGCCATGGTTCTCCCTGTTGTTACAACTAGCTGCACAAGCTGAACCATCAGAAAGGCTAAAAGAAAGAAAAATAGCCACGAGGGGTGGAGGAAATGTCTGAGGTGCAAATACTCTGGGCCACAAGAAGAACCCATCGTTCAACTCTAGCTGGAATGAAACCAGACTGTTCATTGGAAGACCAATAACGAAGCTAAAACTTAGATGTTTTCACACAAAGTGTGAAGGCAGGCATCATTGGAAAAGACTGGGATGGCTGGAAAAATGGAAGGCAGTAAGTCCAACCGCAGGATTGAAAACTGATTAATGGCACGTGAATGATACTTCACTTATTCTTTCATGGTTACCATCCTCTAAGCTGGGCTACTTTTGGCCTTACGGTTGATTCCGTCTGCCTTGTTTTTAGCGAAGACTCAGTTTAGCTTTAGCATATGTTGAATATATCTGTCTGGTCTGTGAGTGATTTAAAAACCAATGGGATTACTCTCGCTCTGCCCGTTTCCAAGCTGCTATAAATCTCCCAGCCGGCCAGAGTCTTTATTCAATTCAGCACATTCTTTCCTTCTGCATACCTCGGGCTCCTCCATTTCCATATGAGAGGTTTCTGGTATCCCTTTAATCTGGTTTTGGATAAAGCATTTGGGATCACCCATGAAAAAGAGGACAGTTATACCCTGCAAGGAAAGCAAAAATATAACCAGGTAAAGGTGGGGGAGGAAATGGACGCAACAGAGGTAAATCTGCAAGCCCGCGATTACTCTAATTCAGGAATGGATATATCCATTTTCAGTGGCAGTAAAATGGGGCATGGAGGAGCAAACATTTTCAGCAGTCTATAAATATTTCTATAGGCCTCTGATTTGCCATCTGAGTGTAAAGTAAATAAAAAGCACCATGTACGTTTACTGTGGGTTCTTTGCTTCAATGCCTTGTGTTATAATGAGCACTTTTTCCTTCCTGCTGACTTGTTTTTTAACCAACAGGCATTGCATATTAGCTAGGAGAGACTGCTATGAATCAAGAAATTCCAGGTTTGACTCAGACTTGCTGGGTTCACAGATGGAAGTAAGCTGTAATGTAGTTTATCGGCTTAGCGCAATAACGTAAACCCGGCCAATTTATTTTATTTGGTGTAGAAAACTGATAGCTTGCATTTTTGTCTTTAAACCAGCATGGCTTATTCAACTCATCAGAGTATAGCCCAAGATGTGAACCAGCTTGGCCTAGCTATACCCCTGGGAAATGGCTATACGTACGTTCTTAAAATCATGTATTTCGAGGATTTCCTCACTACCCTTTCCAGTCTGAAAGGTCTCTGTCCAGGTGAGGGGATCTATCTTCAGTAATATCTTCTGTTTTTCCATGTTGCTGAGAAAAATATGCTCCAATTCATAAATCTGAAACAACAGATTTGGGAGAGTATGAATTCCGTGCAATGGTGGTTCACACATCACACTAAGCCTTGACATGGTTTGGTTTGGGGTTATTGTGCTATGTGCATCCTGCCAATGGTGGCTTTCTGAACAAGACGTGGTGAAAACAAACCATGGCTGTATAATGTATAGACTCACCCTCTTTCTATGCATCCCAGAGCAGAATACAATGATTTCATCTATGACTTCATCCCAGAATGATTTTGGCTTCATTCTTTAGACAGGCGACAGTAAGCTGTGACCTTTCAGACGTTGCTAAAGGATCACTCCAGCATTCCTCATCTGCTAGTTGAGGGTTCTGGGGGTTGTAGGGCAGCACCTTCTGGAGCAGTGTTTCTCAACCTTGGCCATTTTAAGATGTGTGGACTTCAACTCCCAGCTGGCTGGGGAATTCTGGGAGTTGAAGTCCACACATCTTAAAATGGCCAAGGTTGAGAAGTACTGTCCTGGAGGATCTTAGGTTCCCCAGCTCTGCTTCTGGATCTTCCATGGCTTTCTGGAATGCCAAGATAGGCCCATTGAGCCAAGCTGGCTGAGAGGGATAGAGAGCAGGGCAATTAATTAGCTGTGAAATTCTGAGTAAAAAAAAAAAAGAGGACCCAGTTACCTACTGCAGTTTTTCCCAAGCTGTAGTGGGAGCAGTCTGAGTCCTGGCTGAGCTCTGAGAGAGAATAGGAAAGAAAGAAATCTCTCAAACAAATACTATCTTCCAAGATGCATTCCTGCAAAGATACACCAGAGAAGAGTCAGGGCCTGGATGCCCTTGAGACCGTCTGTTCTGGGCTGATTCAGCCTGTCCAGGAGGAGCTGGAGACAAGGCTGGTGAAGGGTCCCATCACTGAGGGAATGCCATCTGCAGGGACCCCATAGCTGAGCCTTCTCCCTGATGACTCCATCGTCAACAGTAGAGCATAACCACAGATGCCAGAATTACATAGCATTTTATTAATCGGGTTTACAATCACGGGGAAAAAACCAGATACAGGACCTTGAAAACTAATAAGCAAAACTCCTGTTTATAAGTGAATTCATTAAGGCAGGGTCTCTGTGAATTGTTTGAACCTCTTTTTCCTAGAATGCAAAACTGAAGAACTGCCCTTTTCTCAGATGCACCTGACACTGAAACATCTTCCTGTTCTTCATTAGTGATATTTGAAATACTTGCTTTTCTTTCTCAGCCTCAGCAAGTTCCACACTTCCATTCTGTGGAACACCTTGTTGGACCATCCCTTTCTTGTTGGACTTCTGAAGAGACCTGAAGCCATGACTCTTCACAAAAGCATTGGAGGACAATAAAAGTTAACTTACGCCTGCGGGGATATTGTGTCATTTGTTATGCTTTTATTTTAATGGGGTTTTTTTTGGTTGCTTGACATAAGCCACTCAGAACCATTTCGAACTGAGCAGGATACCAGGAAGAGGAAGGAAAAGAGGAAGGAAGAAAATAAAGATTCTACACTTTCACTAGATTCAGACTGGCATCATTTTTATCAGAATTGCAGCCTTTGCCCCATTAGCGAATGCTTGATACTTCACACCAATAGATTTCACAGTATGGAAAGTTGAAGGTGGATTCTTGGAAAAGAGCAGTAGGCTGCCTCATTAGATAATCTCCAAGGACAGATTGTACTGCAGACCAGACCTAGTGGCATCTGAAGACAGACTGGAAAAAGATCTTGAAATTCCAATCTGTATGCAAGGAACTATTTTTTGGTTACATTTTTGGCTAGCTGTCCCATTTGATTCTTTTTCTTTTGAGAAGAGAGTTTGGGTTCTGCTAAGGCAGAATTATGGCCAAGCTCTGAGAAGAGAGATATAAGCTGCGAGAAGAACAGTTTTGTACAAACCCTATTTGGTTCTGAGGCAATAAAGTTGAAATATTCATAGCATTGTTTTGCAGTTATCCTGAGCAGCGGGAAATTTGTTTATGGCATGGTCACACAGCTAAAGCCCCCAGGGACCTCTTAAAGTTCTCCCCAAATTGTCATGTTTAATGCATCAGAAAGGGAAGATGATGAAATGCACAGGGAGTTGTCATATTAATGAGATTTAATTAGTTTAGTTCAATTCTAATTAAATAGAAATTAAAACGAAAACAGATTTATTATCCTGGATCCAATGTTCCCGGCTCTGCTTGCCTTTCTGAAGACTGTGACATGCCACTCACAGGACATGCTGCTCTTGTCCTGGAAAAGGTCCACCCCAGATTTACGGAATGGAGTGACTCTGGAGGAAGAAAAGCCAGAACCTGCACAAGTCAAGGCTGATCTGGTTTTGCTGGAAAGAATGGGCTGCAGATGTGGACATGAACATATAGTCCAGAATGCAGCAGCGCGCATGGTGTTGGGTGTTTCTATGTTCACCCATGTTATACCTCTGTTGCGTGAGCTGCACTGGCTCCCAGTTTCCTTCTGGATGCAATTCAAGGTACTGGTTATCACCTTTAAAGCCCTATGTAACATGGGACCAAATAATTTGTGGGACCACCTCTCCCTGAGAGTATCTGCCTGTCCTACCAGATCAGATAGGGTGGGCATGCTCCAGGTCCCTTCCCTGAAATTTGCCATCTAATGGGACTTTGGAAGTGTGCTTTTTCCATGACTGCCCCTACCTTATGGAACCCCCTCCCCTCTGGTGATTTGGCAGGCCCCCACCCTTTTAACCTTTCAGAAGGCCATCTAGACATGGCTTCTTACCCAGGCATTGGAGTAAAGTGAGGATGTCTGGAGTTGGTTGTGGGGCATCCCAAGGACATGTGTTGTTTTGATTTTATGGTTTTATGATTTTTATAGCTCTGGGTTTTATTGTTGTTATGAGCTGCCCAATGTTGTGTTTTTAGATGAGTGGCCGTACAAATCTTTTAAAATAAATAAAATGTTAGGAACTGCTGATTCCTAGCTCCACCAAATTTGTAGAGTCTTCCTGGACCACTGCTTTTGGAGAGAAAGTCCAAGCTACCTTGGTTCTGACTCTTACTCTCTTGCAGGAGTTGCAAGGCAGATAGTGGGAATGAACATGTGTCCACTGCTTCATCAGAGTCTGGTTCGTACAACACCCTAACCCATAACACTTTGATTCTGGCTTTGCATGCTGTGTGAACCAAGCCACTGTCCTTTGTTACTGCAGTTTATGGCATAGGACGTTGTGCAAAATTAGCCCAGTTGGGGCTTATTCAATGAATTATGATTAAGAATGTAATACGGTATCTTCCTGTGATATGTGAACGAGGCCTGTATTTCAGAGCAATGTGATTCAGTACCTTCCATGTGCAAACCACTGGTGCTTATTGCCTTACAGATGTTACAGGGTAACTAAGGTAAATGGAAGAAGCCTGAAATGAAACACATCTTGGTTAATGGTGGATATCTTTGTCCTGCCCTTGACTTCAGCATACTGGCCCATGTCCACCATTCTTCAGAAGAAAGTATGAAGTTCCTCCCCTTCCCCCTATACAGTATTTGCTTTTTGGGACAAGGATGAAAGTGATTTTCCTTTCAAAATGTTTGTGCTGCTGTCTTTTTTTTTTCTGAGTTTGCTAAAACGACATTTGAAACCAGACTTTGATGCAATTTGTTTTTCTTGGAAGGTGCTACAGATGGCTGGACAAACAGTTGTTTCCTGATGCTGAGAAGTGAGCATTTGTTCCACTTGGATGATTTAAAGCAGGGGGCAAGAGCTGGACTTCTAGATGTTGCACCACAGCTCCTATTATCCCTGACAGCTGGCTGGTGATTGGAGTTAGCATTCAACAATATTTGGAGAGCAAAGAGTGTCCCATCTTTGAAACCAATACCCACATTTGCAATGATATGCTTAGCTTAACCATGTATTCCTGAACCACCTAATTTCCTGGATTTGTATGAAATGTTGAACTCTTTTGTGAAAGAAGACAACATGTGGGAAATTGGAAAGGGGTATGCTGTGTACAATATGAGTTAATGATTCTAATAAGAAGAAAACATGGTATTTGGGACATGCAATTACAGGAGACACTTTAGGTCATGATTTATATCTCAACCTTCTAGATCCGGAGAGGCTGATGATGGTCCAGCCAGGACAACAAGTCCAGTATATTGATGCTAATGAATAAATAAAAGAGGATCAGGTAACTGTTAATCCTGCTTGAGGATGCATATGCAAACTTTTCTATATCCTAAGATCTTTTTTGATTTGCTGGCCCCTACGTGAGCACACCAAGTTCCCAATGCATTCTCTTCTTTCCAGCAACATCACTGGGGCTGCAGGAGTCTGGAATGAAAATGTCTTCTGCAGATCTACCTCCTGAACAGCAGGCAGCTTATTGCAAACAGATGCTACTGTTGGACAGTGAACCAACAGAGGCAGCTCTTGGCTGGTGGACATTCTTCTGCTGTCTTTACAAATGGTAGCAGAACTAAGTTGAGAATGAGCTCCAGAAGAACTTTCGCTTCCAAACCTATTAGGGTCTTGGGTGGCTTCCTTTTGTTTTTTTAACCAAGAGTTGTATTGCTTCAGAAATAATCTGTCAGGATGTGTATATTGGGCGTGGGCGCATATATTGGAAAGGGTGTTCTTCTGTGGAAAAATGGCTAATTAAGTTATGGGACTACGGTACATTTGATGTCGAAAATAACTTCGTATTTAAAAATGAAATCTGATTCAGGTCTAACTGGAAACCATTCCTGGATAATTATTTACTCTATGAGTTTGTAGTACATCCTAAATTTGGGATTTCCTACGTTTAGAGTTTATACTTCAATTTTATAAGAAATTGGATTCCTAATGTTGATTTAATTTGCTATAGCCTACAATTCTAGTTAGTGATCTATGCCAAGTTAACCAGATATTAACCAGTAACCAGACTTACTAGTGGTCTTTAGATGTGCCTTTAATAAGTAATATAACATATATCATAAATTTATAAGTAACTAAGGTTATATTGAAAAACTCTAACCTCCAAATTTTAGATCCTGTTTTTACTTACTTGTCTTGTACTATTGTATTCTACTCTTTTATTCTTTTTATACACCTTTCATGTTCCTGATTTATATTATTTTCTAAAATGCTTACTTTAAAAAAAAAATGAATGGAGCTGCAGCAATGGGTGGGATCAGAGCCCAGAGTAGGCAGCCCTACCCATTTTCTTTCATTCTGGTGCCCCTTTTTTCCCTCTCCTTCTTGCACCATCTTTTCTTTCCACCTTCCATTTCTTTCATTGTCTCTTTTTCTCCTCTTCACCTGGCAGAGAAGTGATGGCTTGCTCTTTTCAGGGGCCTGAATGGATAGGTTGTTAATACTTGTCAGCCTTATAAGGCAGACCAGATTAAGAAAAAGACACTCTGTGGACCTAAAGCTACTTTCAGTAGAGCAACTATATAGGTAGTCCTCGTTTAGTGACCGTTCACAGTTACATAGTGATGAAAAAGTAATTTTATGACCACTCCTTGCATTTATGCCCTTCACAGGTCTGTAAAGAAAAGGAAAGTTGAAATCAGATCGTAAGCACAGTCATGGTTTCACTTAGCGACCACTTTGCTTAACAACTGATTTGCCAGTCCCAATTGTGGTTGCTAAATATGAACTACTTGTAGTAACAGAATCTTGCAGGTCTGAATGTGCTTCCTTTCCTCTCTCTTTTATCTTCATGAGAATTAAGGCAGGAAGAACTGTCTGAGGCATTTTCATAAACCACTTTCTTGGTCTGGCTCAAGCCTCATTTATCTAATTGTTGTCTTGATAGTGGATCTTCTCTCTGTCCATCAAGGCCATCCTCTTCACTCACTACAGTATTTTAGCCCAACCCTTCCAAAAGAAAGATCTGGATTGTTTATTTATTTTATTTAATTATTTGTTAGATTTATCTCACCTTTCCTTTGGGAGCTCAAAGGAGGGTATATAGTATTCCATTGTTCAATTTTCTCTGCAAAAACCATCCTGTGAGGTAGGCTCACCAAGAATGACTGGTTCACGGTCACCCAGGGAGTTTCTGTGGCTGAGGGCGGACTAGAACCCAGGTCTTTCTAGGCAAGTCCAATTCCTTAACCACCATATCCCACAATGGCACTAGTGGGGTAAGAAACAAAGTCGATATTTCTGACACTTTGGTTTATTGTTTTGCACAAACATGGTCACTGTGCTTTTTATATAATTTTTTGGGGGTGGCAGAAAGTAGCTCTCACAATCATTTCATAAAATGACTGAATGCAATATGGCAAATTCTCAGCCCTTTCCGTCGCAAAGCCCTTAAAGTACAATATGAAATGGCTGGTGATCAACCACTTTCCTGAACAAGCTGCTTCTTTCATGTAGTGATGGAGTGGATTTCTCCACTAATTCTTGGCAAGTCAATTGCAACAAAATGGAAAGCAACTTCTCACAATGAAGTGCGCGGCCCGTGCTCTGAAAGATGTCGCAGCCTTTCCACGGCTAAGATCCCATTGCCCAAAGAGACTGCAGCCCAGCATAAGCTTTGACAAGTTTCTCTGTGTCTTTCTAAAGGGTGCGATGGAAATACCAGATTGCTTTTTTAAAAATAAACATCCATTAAATATAATCCTGAGAATAAAACTTACCTTTTTTGGAGCAGGTTTCCAAAAATAGGAGACTCCCAGAATTGTCAAGGTGAGGGAGAGGAGCAGAATGAAGATTAACACCCCCCAAATCTGGAGTCTTTTGTTGAACCCCTTCTTGGCAAGAGAAGCATCTGCCTGGTAAACAGAAGGGGGAGGGAGATCAGTAAGAAAGACAAGTGGAAGGCAAGTCACACAATGTGGGGCACACGCTTGCAGAAAGACCAAACAATTGCTTTTTGGGGGCACGCACACCAACACTCCCCCCCCCCCAAAGAGTAAAGGAATTGACTTACATCTTGCCTGCAGAATTCTTGGGACCCCTTGTGGAGCTCCTTCCCCATGCTGCTTCCCCTTCAGTGTCAAACATTCCCTTTTGTATGTCACAGAGAGTGGGATGGGTGAGACTGCTGGGACGGGTGGAGTCACGATGCCTTTGGCTCCCTGCGTGAGCAGAGCAGAGCGGAGGGCTCCCCTTTTCTCTCCCTCCAGCTGGCTGTGCTAAATGTGGCATTGCAACAGCCAGGTCTGCAAGCTCGCAGGAGAGGATACGTTTCAGAAGGGAGACAATGATGCTCTGTTTCTTCTCTGAACTGACCCTCCTGACGAGCCTGACGCCTGACACTGGAAAGAGATTGCCATTTTATTTCCAGTGCTAATTCCTTCTGTTTTTTTTTTTTTTCTTGGCAGTGATTTGGTTAGGTGTCTTCTGGTCTGGCTGGAATCCTGATAGCAAATGCTCACCATCCTGACTTGCCTTGAGTAGGAACTTGAAAGCTCTCCCAAGGACATTTCAATCACCTCTTTCATCCTATCTACCCACCTAATCCAGCTTCCCCTTCTTTGACTCCCATCAACCTTGGTGAGCATAATCATGATTTGTTACCAGGAGAGCTCATATTCTATCTACATTAAGCAATAGGTACACTTCAGAAGGAGGTGTGACATCTACTCTGCTGGCCAGCTAGATGGATTGATTCAGAACTTACGGATGGGCTAAAATAATGCTCCTGAGTAATTGGGCATTTTATTTTTAAAATTCGTGTGTTTGTATATGTATGTACAAGCTAGACTAGGAAGTTAGAAAAATGCCAGAAGAAGACAATGATAAACAAAACTGCATGGAAGTATCAATGAATGTCCCAAGAGTTGGGCTTGACTGAGGGAGAGAAACTAGGCCGCTTCTCCAGTTAACTAAGGTTGTGACAGAGTAGAGCAAGACCTCTGGGGAGGGGGGTGGTCAAAAAGTCAAGGCGGTGACTGCAATGGTGCAATCAAAGCTATGCCTGCTTTGCATGTGCACCACACATAAAAAACGGGTGGAGCTTTGATCACACTATTGTGGCCACCATCTTGATTTTTTTTGACCCAATCCTGTGGACGCCTTTGCATCTGGGGCCATAGAAAACAGCACCGCTTGCTTGCCCCATTTTGAAATAAAGCAAGAGTCATCATGACCTTTAAATACATTCCTCAGCGCCTTTTGTAACAGTCCAAAGTCTCAAATTGCCCACTTGTGCTATTCCTGAAGGTTGTCTCCATGTAGGATGAGGTGGTGGAAGAGTTTTCCCTCTGACACCCACAAATCAACCTGTGTGAGAATTCTGCTACAGCTGCTGCTTTGATTTTCATAATGAACTAAAGCTATTCATGAGCCCAAATAGAGCCCCACTGCTCATTATCCTGCAACACTGTTTTAAAACCAGTGCAGGACTTCAAGGCAGCTTCTTCAGGATGGTGCCTCGCATAAGTATTGGCGTTGCAATTCTTAATCAGCATCTGGCAGCTGTAGTTCCAACATGTTTGGAAGATACCAAGATTGCCATAAATCAATAACCACAAGCTTTAAAGAGATCTTAAGCACAAGTGTTTGTTTATTGAATTATCTTTTACTGTCTTGAGGGAAGGCTAGAAGAACGCTTGTTAGTAATACCGATTGAGACCTGGCTAGTGGCTAGGACATTCTTTGAAATGGTTATTTCTTCTGTGCTGGAATCAGGGCAGAACAAACCTGACTGGTGTGTTGTTGCTGTCATCTGCTGGTCTGTGGCGAAACAGCAAGTAGGAATTTCTGGTCAACCTTTCCAACTTATGCAGAGGCGCCCCGCCCAACTTCACTGTATTTTTGAGAATGTTCAAGGATAACATTTGCTAATCCGTTGATTGGCAGCCATAATCCTTAACGGAAGTGAGAGGATTATGCCGTATGGGATTTCTAAGAATGCTTCAGAAGTCATCTTAACTTGGTATTCTCCAGATGCGTAGGACTTCTCAAGATCTCCTGCCAACATAGCCTTGGGCTGTAGATGAAAAAGGTAGTGGTTTTAATTGCTTTGCACAACTCATAGGCTGCTTTTCAGAAAACCACAGCTTGCAAGAACTATTTGTTGATAATTAGAAGCACAGATATCATTGCCACCCTCTGCAACTCCTAGTTTAAAACTATGTAGAACGGGGAGAATTGTGTGAATATCTGGAAGGTTGAAGGCATAAAGATCAGATATATTTGTTTATTTATTTACATAGATTTAAGAAAATGCCCAGCTGCAACTGACATAGAGATATTTCTTGGGAGTCACCTCCAAAAAGATCCTGCTGTTAGCAGAGAATGACTACGCTCCATGAAAGGAAGCAAAGACTCCATAGCAGATGAAAATCTAATGTGTGTATGGGTTCCAGTTTGAAGTTCTTGGGAGTTTGGCTCAATAAGGCAAACCTGTGGAAGTTCATCCTCCATGAATGGAATCCATTGGGGCCTATATACTGGTTGGGAGTGGTGCTAAAACTGGGCATAAGGAGGGATGAATGGGAACCTTCCCTTTTCCCTTTCTTCTTTCAAGAAAGATTCAACACTCACAGGTAGGATCCTGAGAGTAAGAGATATCAAGAGGGTCTCTTCTGAAGCAGTTATTAAGTGATCCACTGGATCCTGAGTGGATTCCTCCCTAGTTCTAGAGAGTGCTGGTATGGGAGATTACAATCCTAGGGAGTCACGTGATGTGTATGTGCCTATGGAAGGCCCCAAAGCAGAGGTCTCCTTGGGAGTATGCGTGCCACTCAGTAATAGCTCTCTGTGAGGAAGATTCTCAGAAATATCTAAAGCTGAGCACTAGGTGGGGTTTGGAGACCTAACATCTGTCTGAGGCTGTTATAGGAACAACGCCTGAAATGATCTTCTGGTCTTCAGTACTGTGTCCCATGGGCTTTGCTTTTTTGCCTAGAGAGGAACCACTCTTCATTTCTGAATGATGACGGTGGCTTTGCTTAAGAAGCTCCTTACTGCATTAAACATTTTCATTCTCAGGTATGTGGTTTCTTTGCTTCAAATCTTTGACCCATCTAACAATACATTTCAGTCAGATTGTGTTGGTTGTGGTTGGAACAAAGTAAGGTATCCATGGACTTTGGCTGAGGTTGCTAAATCTCTGCTATAAAGCCCTCTTCCCCAAATTGGGTGTCCTCAGAGACTGGGGGGAATCCTGGGGGTCCCAGGCCCCACATTTGGAGAATGCCTAGGCTAAGAGAAAGTTCCCCTGAGGCCATGAGAAGACAAATCCAGATTCTGTGATTACTGTAAACTGTGTGGTCTCTCTTTGCTGCTTGACAGAGGCTTTGCTCACGATAACCTTTGCTTAAGCTGCAAAAACGGAATTAAAACTTCCTGTTTTCCCGGATGGTTGGTCTCCTTTCTGAGTGGCTGGCAGCCATTTCCCAGAAGGGATGTTGCCATAAAACAAAATGATGGCATATATTTTCCTGCGTGTTTCATCTCTGCAAAGAGTCGAACAATTAAAAAAAGCAGGCGTTCTTCCCTTCCCCATCTACTGAGAAGAGAGAATTCTTGTTGGTCATTTTGATAAAAATCAGCATGGATAGGCCTAATTATTGTAAATGCAGCACACATTAACAGTGGCCGTGACTGCAAGATCTGGTCATGAGTTTTACGGGAAGGCCACTGGACACGAAGCTGGGAACAAGGAAGACGGGATGGCAGAGAGAAAAGGAGGCAGGTGGAGAAGATGCCTGTCTTCCCCCTTGAGGAAGACCATCTTCCTACACAATTCCTGCCTGTCTAGAGGCCATCGGGTTGGGGAGGTTGCCAGGCTGATACGTCAATAGAGCAGATGGGCAAAAGCTGTTGTTTTGAAGGGCCCTTTTTTTACAGAGAAGCATCTACCTGTAGGCCCAGTGCATAGTCTGGTTTGCTTTTTTCAGTTTTTTTCTCCCATTTCTCCAAAACTGTGGGAATGCCAGCCATTTGAGATAGGCTAGGTTTAGAAAAGGCTTGGTAAGAATGCTCTTTATGCTACAGGTAGTCCTTGCTTAGCGACTACAAATGGAACTGGCAACTCCATCGCTAAGCCCCCATGGTTGCTAGCCGGAAAATCATATGACCATGATGGATGTTTGACGTTGCTTCCCCTTTGGTCATTAAGCAAGACATCACGTGACCGCGACTTGTGATTTTACTTCTGCATTCCCCATCAACTCTGCTTGTCACAAGCCGGTTGGGAAGCACGCAAATGGGGATCATGTGACCCGGGATGCTGTGACGGTCGTAAATGCAAGGATTGGTCGCAAAGCTTTTTTTTTTTTTTTACACCGTTATCACTTCAAATGGCTGTTAAATGAGGCAACTGCTAAGCAAGGACTACCTGGAGTAAGGTAGAATAACTGAATCTTGAAAGCCTTTCCAAGTTTCTCTCTGTCCTCTCCTATACTAAATAAGATCAAGGTGAGGTGATTTTAAGTTTCTTTCTCACACATTTATTTATTTATTTATATTGGCCGCCAAACTCTAGTAGACTCTCGGTGGCATGACTGATTTGTTATGTGCTATCAAGTTGTTTTCAACTCCTAGTAACCACATAGATAGATTTTCTCCATGACGATCTATGTATCTGGGCGGTGTACAAAACTAGAAGAAAACATAAAAACAGCTAAAAACAATAAATCAGACAGACAGCCCAGACTTCTTTCTCTCTCTCCAGATTTCCTCACTCCTAGTCCAGCACCTCAACCTCTACACCAGGCTGTACCAGAAACATACCCTGGAAACCAATCAGTGAAACCCCCCCATCTTGTCCAGGTTACTTTCCATGGTGATTAAGAAGACGAATCCCTGCCTGAGCAGCCTGACGATGAACCGTGTTTTGTTATATTCAAATGCTACGTGACAGAATTCTCCTACTGGGAAGAGGTTGTTTTTGTTGTTGCTGTTTTAAAAAAGCAGTCCTTCTTCGGTAAACGTATGTTTCAGTATTTGTATTTTGGTCTGGGATGCCCTCATATTTAAGCACAGTACCAGACCTGTTTTTCCTACCTCCTGTGAGATAGTTGGGCTAAGAGGAAACAGCTAGTCCATCATCACCCAGTGAGTTGGCATGGCTGAGGGCAGATTATTTATGTATTTATTTATTTAAGCAATTGCTATAGCCTACATACTGTAATTCTGTATGCAATTTCTATATAAATCTAGAGATTAAAACCCGAGTCTCCTTGCTTCTAGTCCAAACTGAACCACCACTCTACCCTGGTTCTCCAAAGCCGACCAGCCTATCGAATTTGGATGGAACTGCGCATAACGGCGCATGATGGATACACGGCATGGTCCAACCTGGAGTCTTCTGGCTCTCATTGTGTCCCCAAAAGCAGATGGGTAGGCAGCCCCTGTTCAGGCTTCTGTTTAAATAATGGTGGGAGATGTTTCTCCCCCACTGGCTGAGATTGTTAATGCCCGTTGTAATGGTGTGGAAAAGCTGCTTTCTGCCCTATCAGCACTTGCAGATAAATAGTCTGCAGGGACCGATTACTACTAGTTGGCATCAACAATAGGTCAGTGCAGAGCTAAGGAGATTAGATGTGATCGCTGGGCGTGCAGAGGAGAACAGTTCATGTGTGCAGTGCTTATATGCAAGCAGACGTGGACTTTTGCATGGTGCTGGGGAAAATCATCAGGAGTTAAGCGGGAGAGAAGAGAGTTGCCTGGGCTTCAGCTGTCTCGGAAGATTTAAATCACGGGTCACCATCCTTTTGAGGTTACAGCTTGCTGTAAAGACGTGCAACCTCGGGATCCAGAGGCACATACAGCCCCCAATGTTTTAGGTGTGGCCTCCAACAAATGCTCTTTAAAAGGTCTCTTTTCTACAAATTCCACCCTATTGGTCCTGCACGGAGGTTGGCTTGCTATTTTCAGCCTTGCCTCCTGCTCTTATAAAACCAGAGAAAACCCTTATTTCTGCCCTCAGACATTGAGATGGGAGTCCTCAAAGTCCCTGGGAACTTGAGGAATTGCATTCCCAGAGCATCCAGAGGCTGCAAGGTTAAAGTCTGATGTTTTTGTTTTGGGGATGGGAAGATTCTCAGCCTTCTCTGTCTGGATTTACCGAGCGCATTGGGTCATTGTGCAGTTTGTTCGGTTTGGTCTCCTGTGTGGCTTGAACCAAGCCAAATGTGGCGTGTTCTGTAACAAACAGTTAAGCAAAAAGTGGCTTACTAGGCTGTGAAAAGCCAGTTCCAGGCGGCTTCCTTGCCTGCTGGCTGCGGAATTGGGTGCCAGTGGTCTGTTCTGATGTTTGCAGAGTGTTTTTGAAATTTGGCTAAGGATTGGAAGGGGGACCTCTGCAACCAACTGAGTTATGGCAAGCCCCTTCCTGCAGTAATGTCACGGTGCAAGCCCCCTCTTTATGTGCCTGTGCCCTGATGCTGCCACAGGGCAGGGCTGGTGTAGGGATGTCACTGGTCATGCTCTGATGCTGTGAAAGCACATGTTCCTTGCTTACTGGCAAAAAAACAGACCTGCCAGCCCAGTCAGCTTGTTTTCTGCTGGTAATTGCTAATCATTGGCCAACGTCAGACTGGCTGCGAGCAGATGCTGGTGTTTTTTGCTGGCAAGGAACCCTTAAAACACCATATTTATTTCGCCACTCTCTGCTTGGACTTAAAAAACAAAACAAAAACATTCTGGGGATCAGAAATTGATTTCATTGGCTACAGTATGGTCACCCATGACTGAAAGTCCACACGCGTGCTCTAAGAGTCCCTAAAAAGTACAAATTGAACAAGCAACTTCTATTTTTTTCCCATCCCCAGGATGTAGAATCAAGAAGTTATCACTTGTGGCTCTCCATAGATTGTTGGACTGTAATTCCTGGCACTTTTCACCTATGCTCGTTGGAGTTGCTGGTTTTGTGTTTCAGCAACCTTTGGAGGGCCAGGGTTTTTTTTGCCTGTTTCTGGTGGGTGTGAAAGAAGGAGAGAAGCTCCAAGTCATTTATGGTAGCACATCTGGCAACCATGGCAGGTTCAAGAGCCCTGCCAAATGTGAAAACTACAGTCGCTCAGAACAGAACCTCTTCCTGAAAAGTTTTCTTGTACCCCTAGGAATGAATCCAGCCAAGAGGATAGTGGTTAAATCCTGCTCCCTGTTCTTACTGCCTTCCTTTCACCTTTTGGCATTACAGGTAGTCCTTGCTTACCAACTTCTTCATTTAACGACTGTTCAAAGTTATGATGGTGTAAAAAAAAAAACCCTTCGTGACCAATCCTTGCATTTACGACCATCGCAGTATCCTGCGGTTACGTGATTGCCATTTGTGAGCTTCCCAACTGGCTGAAATTAATGGAGAACATGGAAGTGAATTCGCAAGTCGTAGTCACATGATGCCTCGCTTAACGACCAAAGGGGAAGTGATAACATAAGCCTCTCGTGCTCATGTGGTTTTCTGCTTAGCGACCAGGGCACTTAGCAACAGAGTTCTGGCCCCAGTTATTGTTGCTAAGTGAGGACTCGCTGTATCTGTTGGAAACTCTATCCTGCCCCCTGAATGTGTGAATGAAGGACCGGAGACCAATCAAGTCACTCCCATGGGTTTGGCTTTCATCATCTCTTGGATGTCTCCTTTATAGCAGCTTCGTGATTTTTTATGAAACGAACCTTTTAGGGTGAGGGATTGCAAGCTGGCAAACGGCTGCACTTTGGGGAAGGGTTATGAGTTGAGGCTGTTTCCTCTCCACTTTCTTTTGGTGGGGGGATGATTTATCTGGCTCTATTAATGCTGTGTTTACTTTGCAACAGAGTGGAAGTGTAATTATGAAAAGTGATTCTGGCTGTTGATGGGCCATCAGCAAGGCGGTCTTGGAGTCTTTTAGTGCCCTGTCTAGAATAGTGTTGCATTTACCCGACTGAGTGCAAGATACTTTTTCCTTTCTTTCTTTGACTTAAAAAAAAAGAAGAAGGAAAAGACACTCCATCTTTGTTCACTCACAGTGAACAAATGAAAGCCACTTTTGCAGGGAAGAAAGAGGACTGTGCTGGTAGAATGACAAACAGACTGCTCTATTTTTTTTAACCCCTTTGAAAAAGGCGAGCTTCAGCTGATTATATGTATGGTTGTGAAAGAAAGAAAGAGTGGGACCGCCAAAGTTTAAAGGTTTATTTCCTTTTCTTCTTCATAAAAACAGTCTCTAGAGAAACAGGAAATGCCCTTTGATGATTTGGAGGGGGAAAACATAAGATCTCCTTCAAGCTGAGGTTGACTCCTGGACACTTGATGGCTGTGTCTACGTGTCAGGTTTAACTAAGTTCATTATGGGGGGAATTATTGTGTCATGCAATCTCCCTAACCTAGTTAATTAGCTCCAACAGCTAACCTGGAAGGAGTTAATGTTAGCCCAAATTGGAGAGTTAATTACCCCTTCCTGATTCCCTGATATAGACAAAATGTTAGAGAGGACCTGTGGAAATAAAGCTTCTCTAGCAACGTCATCTCTGTTATTTTTTCCCCCCTGTTGGCCAGGGGGTACGTGTATTTAAAAAAAGGGGGGAAAGGGGTGGATAAGCCCCCAAACTCAGTGATGGTGTTTGTCCTGCTCAAGAAGGGAAGTGACCTTCGTGGCATTCGGGAAGACAGGTTTTTTTAGGCTGTTGAGAAGACAGGTTGCAAGGAAATTGGGTTTGGATAACAAGGTATACCGTCTTGTGCCCTGGGCAGAAAGGTGGAAAATTAAAGCATGGATAAATGAATAAATACTTTGCTGGCAGCAGCTGTCAAGCAACAAGCATATTGCTGTTGATCCATCGGCTTTTGCTTGGGAGTAAGTTCCGGGAAGTGCCACAGATCTTTGACCTGGATAAGTAGGTACAGGACTGTAGTCTGAGGATGCAATCCGAGGCCCACTTTCTAGCACGCAGGTTTAGTTCCAGTCAATAAGGCGGCTGCTTTATAGCCATTCTTGAAAAGAGGATTTGCTTTAATGCATCAGATTGGAAAGTTACTTCTGAGTAAGCCTACCCGAGGTTGGGCTGTAAATGAACATCCATAACAGGGTCATGGTGAGATTAAGTTGGATTCCTCTAGTCTAAATGAAGGTAGTTAGGCTGGATTTCCAGGGATTAACTTTAAAGACAGATGGAGTACAATAAACAGGGTAATTAGGCCCAATGGATCAAGGAACAATTTTGGAAATTTTTTCAGGCAGACGGTTTACTGCATGTTGAGGCTTCGTAATTCAGATAGGGCTTCCAAAATAACTGTTAAGAGGCTCTTTTAAAAGCTGGAGGGGGTAGGGGAAGGGGGGCGGGATTCACAGGCATTGCAGCAGGCATAAGAAACCTACTGAAGTGTTGTGATATTGTTCCTCGCCTGTGTTTTCTAAGAAAGAGCAGAATAGGAAGTAGCTTTTTAAGAGGAGGCTGTCAAGGATTTCACCTGGCAAAAACACACACTATGCGCATTCTTTTTAGTTTGCAAACAGTGGGATTAAGGAAGGGATAATAGGTAAGGAAGGGGAGTAGAGAGACATTTTTTCTCTCTCTCTTTCCCCTGAAATATGAGATGTGCCTTGCCCAAATTTGTGCCTCCCATCTGAGAGCTCAATTGTCAGCTATTGATGAATGGCGCATTTGCAAGGCATCATCTGAGATATATATGGCCCTCAGAGTTTCTGCAAAGTTCCCACGGAGTTGTAATTTTTGACATAACCAGAGGGGAAACATGTTAAGTCCACAAGCATGATCTCCTATCCATGGTATTGTATTGTGCGTTTGTTAGGGTCCGTTGAGTCAGTCCTGACTCCTGGCGACTGCCTGGACAAGTCCCTGTGGTTTGCTTGGCAACGTTTTCAGAAATGGCTTACCAATACTGCCTTCTTAGGGCTGAGAGAGAATGACTGGCCCTAACTCAGCTGGCTTCCATGCCTAGGGCAGGACCTATTGAAATCAAGATGAACATTTAATCAAAATTGCATTTACGGTAGTTTTTGTTCTGGCCCCACCCACGTTGTTCTGCTCTCACCTAATTTTGGAGACTGGGGCTTGGCTCAAAATTGTATGCCCCTCATTTAATCTGGTTCAGAAGGTCTTTTTTGGGTCTTGCCGTTGTACCGGAGGACCTGTTTCTCTTTCCTTTTCTTCTTTCACTTCCTGTTGAGGCCAATGGGAGTTTTTTTTTCATGCCATTGTTTTCTTCTGTGCCTTTTCTCTACCTCCAAAAAGCCTCAATCTGATTGCAAGCATGCATATGCACCCATACACGCCCAGCACAGTGTCAGATCTAGGAGGTGTGAGCGGGGTGTCCCATGCACATGTGCATAGCCCCCTTGAATCTGGTTAACAAGTGAAAATGGTGGGGGGACCCTCAATGCTACAGCAGTGGGAAAACCTTTACAGCAGAAAGGATGAACAAAACCGTCTCCTTTTTCAGAGACACACAGATGGGATGCGTTCACACCAGCGGCAGGCAATGATGTATGGTGAGAGGTTAAATATGTCTTGCACAGGAGCCTCCCCCAGTGTTTCCCTTCTTAATTCAATGGGAAATATGTTCCCTTTTACAGGAACCTTCCTCTTGCTTCAAAAAAAGATAATTCAGCTGGTTGGAACAGAACTCACTGGTTACTAAACATGCAGGTGGAATGTGTAGGATTTGTTTTGCTTTTTGTACATTCAGAATCTTCTCTATCTTAGTCCTCCTTATAGTTTCCCTATAAGTTGGAGCAAAGTTTCTGTGCTGAGGTTGAAAGAGAGGTACTCGGTTCCACCTTGTCCCCTGGGTGTGAAGGTTCAACATTTTCTCATGGAAGACATGGAAACAAAGAAATTGTGGGACATACCAGGTGTGGGAAAACTCTTAATATCACCATTTGTACCTTCCCATGATGAAGATGGAGCTTAGGGGTCTCCATCCTTCCTGAGTCAATGTGGAGGTGGAGTTTTTACAACACACAAAAGGGGGAAGCTTATGGGGGAAGGTGGCCGAACCACAAGATGGTTAGAAGTGGTCAGTTGGAAAACATCCATTTCCTCAATAGCAACTTGATGAGGTCACTCCCCAGTGCTCCTGCTGGACCCCTAAGATGCTTCCTACTCCCCTTAGTATCCTATTCCCTTTTTGCCTGGCAGAGAAGCATATTTATGAGGCCCAGAGGCTTTCTTGGAAATAGAAATGATGCTAGACCAGTATTTTGCTTTGCAGTTATGCCAGTGTACCAGATAATTTGTTATTTAAAAAAAACTACCACAGCAAAATAAAAGGTCCAGTGGAGTACAGAGCAGGTGGATTTCAGAGAAATTGTTTATTGGTGTATTGGTACAATATAGGCACCCTGTTGCGATTCCCAGACAGTCCATCCATCAACCCCAAACTCTGATGATGGTTTTTCCATAATTTGTCCTATCTCTCAATCACATACATGGGGATGAGATAACAAGAATAGCTTTGACCTTTTACAAACGACATTCACCAAGAGACGGGACCCTGGAAAACCAAGTCCAGTTGCCTGTTATGCAGCCTTTGGTGAGACAACAACTCTGCTCCTGAGGGTTGTTTGTTGTCCATGGTCTTGACACTTACTTGTCCTGGGATTTGGACACACTTGGACCGCTCTTCAAGACAAGTCTTTCTTTTGCAACTTGTGACTCAGCATTAGGTGGTGTGAAATAGAATCCCTGGAGTGACCTAATACAACAGGCTACTTCCTCCGAATTTCCAGCCAACTAAAACAATCTTACAGCCATATCAGTTGTTGCTTATTGCACAGTATGCTTGTGTTTCTCTTCTATTTACTGTCAATATTACAGGATGAAGGGTTGAACACAATGCACAACAGCAGGTAGTTACTTTTTTTTTTGTCTGCGCTCAGTCATTGCTGACCCTGCAGTGACTGCTTGGACGAGTCCTTGCAGTTTTCAAGGCAAGTGTTTCGGAAGTGGTTTGCCAGAGCCTCCTTCCTAGAGCAGAGCCCAGCTGGCGAGCGCAGGAGGCGGGGTTTCCGTTGCTTCGCGCCCTTTTCGGGCATGCACGGTTTTTCGGGCTTACCCGCAACTGCTCCCGACTCCTTTTTTGCAAGGCGCCGCCAGCATTTTTTCCTCCCACCGGAGTGAGAGTCCCCATTTATCTACTCACGTGAGTTTTCGACCTGTTGGGTTGACAGGAACTGGGGAGGAAACAGGAGCTCACCCTGCTAACGCGAAGGCTGGACTCGAACCGCTGAAGCGTCGACCATTTCTGGCCGGCAACTTTCAGCGGCATTAAGCCGCTGCGCCACCACGTCCCCCGTAGTTACTTTAGTCCCAAACAAAACTGGGTCTGGGCTAAATCTAACTTCTTGGGGGTTACTTAGCTGGGTCAGGTAGCCCCAGTTTCCTGTCGGTGTGACACAATAACCTCTTCTTCCCATGACTGAGACAAGCATGTTGTGTGAATAAGTCCAGAGGGTTACTTTTCAGTCCTCTTTTGTGGGTGTGGCATCTTTTGAAGCTGGAAGATCTTCACTCTCTACTTTCTACTACTTAAATCTTTCCACCTGAATTAAAGTAGTTTCAAAGCTGCAGCCTGAAAATTTGTTTCCTTCTGTGGATGAATACATTTTCCTCTTTCTGGACAGAAAAGATGGTGTGTGTGTGTGTGTGTGTGTGTTATTTTTCTTGTTCCTTTTTAATTGGCTGTGATGTGGAAAGGCTCATTATGAGCCAGGCAAATTAGGAGAAGGCATAATAAAAGGAGTTAGGTGAAGTCGTTCATTGCATTCATACAGTATTTTCCTTGTGATGCTTCATGTAGGGTCAGAGGTGAATCTTTATTTTCTAACACTGGTTGAAATCTAAGTGCCTTGCTATATGGGAAAAAAAGTAATGAATATCTTGGGTAAAAGGCAGACATGTTGAAGGGGATCTAAAAGGCAGTGGCTTCATACCACAATATTCTGACCTAATGGTGACAGTATTAAAGGTCTTCAAAGTGAGAAGCTTCTGAGATGTTGCTCCTATCTCCATGCTTAAATCCTGCCAAATCCCCAAGTCTTTGGGAGGGCATGATTTGGAGATGAAGGGGCTTAAAGATGGAGCTGGGAGAAGCTTGCCTCCTACAGATCTCCTACTCCTATTCTCCTTTCCCCGCCATCACAAAAAGGCTCAAATCAGCATGGAAAATGGGTAGGAATGCGATGGGAAGTCTCCCAGCTATAATTTTTTGGGGAAAGCCAAAAATCGTGCTCCTGAAATTCAGCCATTTTATGGCCAGGTATTGTGGGACTATCTCAGGGTGCTGATCGCATGTGGGCTGTGGATTGCCCACTCCTGCATTCAGTTTTAACCCAGCCAAAGTAAGCCAGCTTCCTTGTATGTGAGGTCATTTATTAGTGGTAATAGTTCCTGTTTTATCTTTGAAAGTGAAACTGTGCTGCAGAGAGCTTTGAACGTTTTTCAGGAGGTCAAGTGTCGGGTTTATTCTTGGCCACTCCTGTTTAAAAATATCTGTTTCAAATGGCCATGAACCCACTTTCATTTGTGTATGCCAGAGGCAGTTGCCCTTGCTTTTAAGGGAAAAGATTAATCTAGATCAGTGTTTCTCAACCTTGGCAACTTGAAGACATGCGGACTTCAACTCCTAGAATTCCCCAGCCAGCCATGCTGGCTGGGGAATTCTAGGAGTTGAAGTCTGCATGTCTTCAAGTTGCCAAGGTTGAGAAACACTGATCTAGAGGGTACCCCATTGAAATGTTCCGTGCACAAAACATATAAGAAATTGGGGCCTTGGAGACCAGATCTTTGGCCTCATTTGGGAACCAGAAGCATGTAGGCTATGGTTGCTTATTTAGAAAGAAAAGTTGATATGCAGACCAGAGTTAAGCCTGCCATGCAGTGTGATTCAGGTGGCAGTATATAGAGTAGGGATTGAGCACCTTTTTTTGTCCCATGGCCATGAGGATTTGAAGGCATCTTGTAGGAGCACTCATAAAATGTTCACCATGGTGGGCATGGCCTATCACATCACGCCAATTTGCTGGGAGGCAAACTGGTGAGGGGTCTTTCTACCTTCTAGCTTCCTAGAATGCTGTCATGGGCAGATGGAATCAAGAAAGTTCCCGGAGGTCCCTCAGAAGGCACACAAAATCATCTGTAAGTTAATATATTAACATCTAGTAAGAAAGACCCAAGAGTTGCTTCGCTCAGTTTCTGTATAAATGCAACTCCCCTCTCAGCTTGGGATGAACTAGCAGGAAAGGAGAAAACCGGGCCAGTTCCAAGCTACGTGGCGTAAGAAATTTGCAGGATTCAGGGAAGAATCAATCATGTATGTGTGGGCTTCTAGGAGCAGTAAATAAGCAGAATGCTTTAATTCCTTTTCTTTTCTTTGGATAAGCTCAAAACCTTTCTCAACTATTTTTTCCATGATGCTGAGTCTCAATTTTGTATGAGCTTACCCGTGGTTCTTTGTTTGTACTCCCTCTTCAAATCCAATCCTGTTTTCCCATCTGTATTTCTCTTGTCTACTTTCTTAATAAAGTAAATGCTGTTTCAAACAGGCATTTCTCTGTGTACCTTAAGGGCTGTAATCTTGTAACTTGCTTCAGACAGCCAGAGCCTTTGAAAATTGACTACCAGTTGCAGTGCTTAAAACACCTTGGTGTTTTCTTTTATTAATAGAAAAGAGAAAGCATTTCCTTATTTAAGCCTTGCTCATATCTCCCTGCTTAATGGGGAAAGGAAATAATCACCCTGGGCTGTCCTGGTTGCATGGGGTAGGCCTCATGAAGAGGTGAGTGAATGAGATTCCCCTTACAGAGTCTCTTTTTCACCCTCCAGCATAGTTTTGGTGTTCTTTTCCTGGGCTGAGCGGGGCACTTTAAAACAATGCACTGGACTGTCGTCACCGACCAAATTTTATTTTATAGGAATTCTTGAAAATAAAGATGACGCTAGAGACTGAAGCTTTGCTTTGTAGCATGCCAGTTTCCCATTTAATGTGTGTGTCTATGTGTGTGTGTGTGTCAGGTGGAGCACAGAGCTCAAGCGGTAGCAAAATAATAATAATAATAATAATAATAATAATGCCCACAGGCACCAAATTGCTTATCCCAGTGTGAATAATGGATCATGGCAGGAACTGATGTTTAAACAGTATAGCAAGACTTTCTAAAGTGTGGAGTAGACAACCTAGTGCTCTCCAAAAGATTTGGATGACAGTTTTCACAATCGATGGCCAAAGGCCATGCCACCTGGAGCTGACAGGGATTGAAACCCAAAGACAAGGAGGACATGTCCTTCATTTCAGGTGTAACATACCTTGGTAGAAATGCTGCTCTTGTCATGGTAGGTTAAGGCAGCATCATAGACAGTTCCAATATGAGCGATATGAGTGGTGCATCCAAGGAAAGAGAAGTCTTTTCTACTTCCATGACTTTAAACTTTGTCTAGATGGAAAATCAACAGCGGTATCTCGGCCAATGGTTCTCATAATTAGATTTTTATATTCTTGTAATTCATATGCAGATTGACAGTCCAATACATCTCTGAGGACATCCAATCTGGAAGGTAGCCAGAAAGGATCTTTGAGACTCTAGGACAGTGTTTCTCAGCCTTGGCAGCTTGGACATGTGGACTTCAACTCCCAGAATTCCCCAGCCAGCATACTGGCTGGGGAATTCTGGGAGTTGAAGTCCACACATCTTCAAGCTGCCAAGGTTGAGAAACACTGCTCTAGGATGACTATACCCAACTACTTATTGACTCCTTCTGACCAGGAAGGACTACTTCTTCAGCTGTCCTTTTCCAGGTTGCTGGTGTTGTAGACATTACAGAAGTCATTACTACCAGTTTTAAAAGACAGAGGGACAAAAAAGATCTAAATTACTGGGTGCTGTAGTGTGGGTGTGGGTGTATGTGTATATATATGGGAGATTATGGATTGGGATTTGTGATTTCATAAACAGATTGGAGGAATTTGAGGAGAGAATTCCCCCAGGACCTGGAAAGAGGAGTAGCATGGAGAGTCAAGGGAACTCGAAGCCTATGAGAAGCTGGTGGGGTCTTGGGTTGTTATTTTATGAAGGCCTCTCCACTATGTTTTTCCTAAATGGGAGATAAGAATTATTGGGGAAACTTCCTCCCAGACCTGGAGCAGTGACAGAAAAATTTTAAGCCCAAGATATGCTAAGATGGAACCCAGGCTGACAGGAATATTTGAGAGATGGTATCTCCCTGTTTTTTTTCTCACAAACAACATATTTTTGAATTATTCAGTACTGGGAACTATGACAAAATTACTGAAGGTGGGATTCAAATGTCAAAACCATAAATGTCCTAGGAAGTGGTGCTGACAAATCTGCAGAACTAAAAGCCAGAGAGGAGGGGAAAACATAGTAAACCCAAGGAGTTCTCCTTTAAATGACTTTCATTGCTCTACTCTCATCGTGTGGGCTTGTTAACTTCCACAAGAAATCACTAACTCATCATATAATAGGTCAGGTTTTATTGAGTTGAAAGCCTGTTCACTCCGTGAGGAAAGGAGAAAGATTGAAAGCCCACCTTGGAAATCTAAACCTTGTTTTTTTTTTGGTCTGATTTTGGTCCTAGGGAGTTTATGGCTTGACCTGGGCTATAGGAAGACTCCATTGAGAATTAATGGCCATAATGGATGCTTTCTACTGCACTGGGGGGGAGGGGGAGGGGGAGGGAGGGGCAGAATCTCAGCTTGAAAACTGAGCCCAACCTATCTCATAGGGTTGTTGTGGAGGACATCAAACACAGATAATGTTTCATTCATCCCACGCTTTTAGAACAGAGTGGGCAACTAGTGGCCCCTGAGATTCTTCCTTTATCTTATTAAAAGTAGAGGCTGCCCAACTCAATGACTCTAGGCAGTATACAATTTAAAAAGTAAGAAAACCACAAAATAGAAAAAGGAACCATGTAGGTCCACAAAAAATATACAGTATAACAGGAAACAACCAATAGGGCCTCTACTCCCACACTACCCCAAGGTCTTTGTTGTCCACAATTGTTGAAACTCTGACATCTTTCCATGACACGTTGAGGTGGGCCTCATATGAAAACTCTAGCGTAAGCCCTAAAAAAGGCTTCATGTAGGTTTTTAAAAATCACCTCTTCCCCCCAAATAATGAGGAATAACTGAAGATCCTAGCCTCACCTTGCTATGGCTTTTGGTTTCCTAGAAATGTTAAATTTTTATTATTTCAGTTTTAAAGCCAGCCAACTCCACAGTGACTCTGGGTGGCTTACAATTAAAAGATTAAAAGGAAACAACATACATCAAAGGAAAAAAAAATACAGTCAACAGAAGACAGCCAAAACCTAAAGGGACGCAACCACCATCCTAACCCAAGGGCCAACTAGGTCTTTAACAATTTGTGGAAAATTCAAAGGATGGGAGCAGTACGGATCTCTGTGGGGATATCATTCCACAGTGCCCATCCTCCAAAAATTACCCCATCCCTGTTCTAGAAGAACACCGTGATATAAATGTCATAAGAACATAAATAAAATGCCAGCTGTAACTTTTAGGGGGTGTCAACCTGTTCTTGAAGTTGGCAAAGGAAGGAGTTCTAACTAAGGCATCCCTGAAGAGCAAAAATTAAGCCATCTTTTCACCAAGAAAAGATGTAAAAGAATCAATAAAAAAGGACAAGTAATATGACACAAGTGAAAGCTTTTGTGGAAATCAGGCCATTGGGATTAAGCATGGATCGTTCTGGGGAGAATGTCTAGATGTTTCTGTGCATCCTTAATCAGCCTTTGCAGCTGGGGGGGGGGGAAGAAAGGAAGAGGTTAAGACAGAGGAGCAAAGCGGGTGAGAGAATTAAAAAAAGAAAGACCAACAGCTTTGAGGGTAACAAAGACAAGGAAGAAGATCTGTGGCTTTTTTGGGTGACTTGCTGAGCCCAAAGCGAGTTCAAAGACACTTGCTGGAGTAGAGAGCCTGACGGGGTAGGGAAAAAGATGCAGCAGTCTACAAAGGAGAAAACTCTTCTAGCATTTGTGAGTATTGTAAGATGCATATTGATGCCAGATTGGAGCTTATTTACTTGGTTTACTGAAAGCTGGACAGCCATCTCAGCTTGAGTTCCTTGAGATGAAAGTCTGGCTCTCATCCTCCTTTCTCCTGTCTGGGGAGAAATCAGGGAAGAGGAAGGGCACGTCAAGTAGAAGAAAATGGACTTGCAGGCTCTCTTTTAAAAGAATTGAATGTTTAGTCTGCACAGGAGGCCTGTAAGAAATCTAATTTCCCCTATCCCCAAAGTGTTCCTCTGTGTGTGTGTGTGAAATGCAAAGTATGTAAAATTATATCCCTTTGGGGACTGATGGGCTAGAACTGGGCAAGCTATCAAATGTCACAGGACTTTTGGTTGAGCTTATGAAAATGCAGCCGAGATGTCCTGAGACATCCTAAGATAGGCATGATTAACTTATTTTGTTAGATTTCGATCCTGCCTTTCCTACAGGACCTCAAGGCATCCCCCCCCCCCATTATAGCAGCCCTGCGTGGCGGGCTGAGATGAAAGAGTGTTAGCCCTTCCAGGTAGCCAGGGCAGGAACTAGACACCACAAGAAGGACCAGAACTCTACTGTATTGATATAGGCTGTAATAACAGAATCTCAAAATCCTGACAGTGTTTCCCCTTCTCTCCCTCTTATACCAAAGACAATCATGTTGGGACTGTCTTGTGTTTCTTTCTCACCCCTTCCTGTTTTCCTGGACTAAACTCATGTTTTATTAATGGTTACTGAATATTTTTCCCAGATCATCTCTGTAGTCTTCCACAGAGAATGACCAGTCCAGAGTTAGTGAGTTATCATGGCCAAGGTGGACTCGAATCTGGGTTTTTCCAATTCTAGACTAAAATCTTAAGCCCTACAAATGGAAAGAGCCCCTTCTATTATTTGCAAATGTGAATACATGAATTTCTAGCTTTATGAAAAAAACATGGTTAAAAATGATGCTTTTATCCTGGACCCTGCAGTTCATATATTGCAGCTTTTGAGCTCCAAACAGGATGCTATGTCTGAATGACATGCCAGCTGAGTTCACACTTTGCACTAAGCCAAAATGTGATTTATTTGGTTTTGGCATATCATGTTGTTTGAACCCAGCCACAATAAATTGCAGCCCATCGTTTATGGCTTAATGTGTTGTGCCAACTCAGTGAACTGGGGTTTCTCAACAAGCCATTGCTTGGTTGATGTGTGAGTCCAGCCGTTGAGAGCGGTGTCCAAAAGGAAGACTGAAATCTTAATGCTTTGTACCAGTCTGTAGCTTCTGAATGTATTTCATGTCTGTTACTAAGCTTCATAAACATGAATTTGCCTGAATCTCCTCTCACTCAAATAAGCCATTTGCTGGAGAATTTTCAAAAGAAAACATTAACCTTGACTTCATCTACATTACCAAGGAAGCTAACGTAGTTTCCATCACACCATTAAAAGGGGGGAAAAAAATCCTCAGGATTTTTGCATTAAGAAGTCAACTAATGGGAGAGAAAAGTTGAGATAGGCATGGGCTATGCTCACTGGCATTTGGAGGAACTGTAGTTCCACATATCTGGAGGGCATGGTATGTAGGATCTGCTGCAGAATCAGATGGAGCGACCTGTGTTCTAAATAGAGATATGGGTTTTCTGGAAGTTTTTGAATTGCAAACAACTGTGCAATGAACTGACTTCACTTAGCACGTTCATCTCACCATCCATGGCCTACACAAGTCTTTGGGCTACATTCTTTGAGGGGAGGAAAGAGTGAAATTCACTCTCGCTTTTTTAGACCCTGGAAAGCAAACATCACGCATCTCTGAGATGGGGCTCAAAGTGGAAAAGATTGATCTGAGAAAAATTTCTGTCCCACCCGTTCTGTTTCTGAAGGACAATAATGTTTGTAGCAGCCATTTGCTTTGGTGCCTGGGAGATGCCCAGCTTTGTTAGCCCTATTCTAAGGGGATTTTAACAGGTGCCACCCACAGGAATTCCACCAAAATGCTTTTCTTCATTGAATGAAATATGGAAGCAAATTCTGTTTCATCAAAGTGCTTCAGAACTGGTAGAGAATATGTACACACACACACACACACACACACACATAAAGGTAGTCCTCGACCTGTGACCATTTGATCAGCGACCATTACAAATGGCGCTAAACAAATGGTGATTACAACTGGTCCTCAGAGTTCCAGCCGTCCCAGCACCCCCACAGTCAAGTGATTGCAATCTGGGTGCTTGGCAACCCATTTGCACTTATGACCGGTTGCCAAGCGCCCCACAATCATGTGATCGCCATTTCCCTCACACCCCATGCACCTCTCCAACCTGTGTGGTGCCTCTTGTGCACCCCCTCGCACTGTTGTGCACCCTCCCTGACCCTCACACCCCCTGCACACCCTCCCTGACCCATGTGGTGCCTCTCACAGATCCCCTCAAACCCTTCCCAACCCTCCCTCACACCCGTGTACCCTCCCTGACCTGTGTGGTGCCTCTCGTGCACCCCCTCACACTCTTGCACACCCTCCCTGACCCTCCCTGACCCACATGGTGCCTCTTATGCACCCCCTTGCACATTTGCACACCCTCCCCGACCCTCCCTTGCACCTCGTGTATCCTCCCTGACCCGTGTGGTGCCTCGCGTGCACCCCTTGCACTTTTGCACAAGCTCCCCAACCCCCTCACACCCCTGCACACTGTCCCCATGCTGCACCTCTTGTGCACCCTCCCCGACCCTCCCCCATACCCCCTTGCTCAGTTCCCTGCCTGTGGGCCTGGGACTTGCAACTTCCTGCCAGCTTCCCCACTGACTTTGGTTGTGGGAAACTGGCAGGAAGTTGCCTCGCCTAACAACCGTGGGATTCAGCTAACAACAGCAACCAGGGCTGCAGGGATTGCTGTTGCTAAGCGATGCAGTTGTGCTTTATTACTGCATCGCTTAGTGAGGAAATTCTGGTCCCAGTTGCTGTTGTAAGTTGAGGACTACATACACACACACGCACAGAGTGTATTTGTTACATCGTACTAATGCAGAAACAGCAGTGAAAGCCTCAACATTTCAAGATACTTGAGGCCGAGAGCAGGCCTCCAATAGCTGTGTGGGCTCAAGCAGAAGTCCAGTAGTATTAGTTTCTTGCACCAGCCCTGAATGGCATCGCTTGAGAAAAAAATTCAAGGGTGGAACTTCTATTGCAATCAATGCTTTCTCTTCTCCTGGCTGCAGTTTTGCAGTTCCCACTGTTCCTTTTTGATATCAGGCACCCTTTGTGAGTTCTCTCTATTGGATCTTTTTGTGTAGTAGTCCAGAATGATTGCTTCTCAGTGCCCTTGAGGAACAGGCAACTTCCAGCCAGATTGCCATCAGCCACCTCACAAGAAGCAGATCAAACAGCCAAGCGTTTCGCTCCTCCAGGCCTACACCTGTTGTTGCAGGATTAGCAACCAGGCTTGGAATTAATACCTCACCAGGAACCCAGGCTAACCTGAGCCCTCAGAGGAAGTCTGTTGGCCTGACATCTTCCAGCCATGTGGTGTGTCTGCTTGCCGGAAAGCCAAAACCAATCCTTGCAGACAATTAATCATTGGCTTGGAGCAGAATCCAGCCGAAATGCTGCTGGAGGTGCTGATGCCAATCCTGGAGAAGCTGGATGGGTTTGTACACATACTGATGAGCTATGATGGCAGCTCTTGATGGCTCCTCTGTGAGAAAGACGCAAGAAAGATCTATTTCTCCACCCATGATTAATCTTCAGTAATCTTCCAAGTTGCAGTCTGAACTAAGCTGAGTCAAGCAGCAACAAAGCTATCATAGAAAGAAGGGATTAAAAAACAGAAGGGCCAGACAGTGATCGCAAGCCTCACCTTTGAAATCTGAAGAGAAAACATTCTGGCTTGCCTTACCTATATCTTGAAATAAGCTCTGAATCAGGTAAGTAGGTAAGTCGGAAAAAAATTAAGCACATGGATACCATCTGCGTACATCTGAATTTTATTCTTTGGAATCTGAGTTGGGGAACTCGGCTTACGTGGTTCGTTGATGGATCAGGGTGTTAACCTGAGCTAATTATATGCACCATGGTTCAGTTAACCATTCATATCTCCTGTGAATACATTCTCTGTGATGTGGAAATGGATGGTGTGGCAAAAGGCAGGGTAGTCCAGTTCAAGGACGAGCGTTTTGGACTTGGTTAGAATTCAGGCTAAGGTTGGCTTCTATACAAATATGCGTCTGAAAGCTTTCAGTATCCTTGTCGGGTTTCCAGGACGCACCAAGCCGTAAAATTGGGTTGACAAAATACAGTTGCTGTGTTCGTGTAATGTGGGAGTACCCTAATATTAACTGAATAAATTTATAGTTGAATGTGGTAGCCTAAGAGAATGGCTGAGAAACATGCCAGGCCTTAACCTATTCATTGTCAACTAATTTAACATGTTATGTAAAATTGGGCTCTGTTTTTGGAAAAACAGAGTTCAGAAGGGAACAACTGACAGCAGGGAACTGGTATGATGAAAGGAATGTTTATATCCCAACCCCTCTACTGATTCTCTCCAAAACATTGTTACCTGCAGCTGTTTTTTGCCCTTACTGCTCCTGGCTGACTGTTGTTGAGAAAACAGTGTTGGAACTTAACAGTAGGTGGGGATAATTTGGAGCTCAGAACAACCAGTGGTTGAGCTCTCTGCCTAATCCTTTTTTCCCCCTGAATGTCTCTACCCATAATAAACTAAGTTGCTACCAGCATTTAGAAAAACATGCAATTTTGCAAATGCTGGTTGCCAAGTTTTGACCCACATGCATCCTGAAATGTAATGGCATTTCCACTTAAGTCTACCTGTTTTTGCCGTGGCCCTTACAATCTTAGCCTGCTCCCCCACCCCATAATTCAGAGCTTTTTTAGCTTTCTTGATTTCAAGAAGCTTTATTACAGGAGTTTACCATTTTACTTTTCGTGCATTTTGCTAAAAGCAGTGCAAAGTGGCTGATGGATTCAATTTGGAGCTATCAGTCTCTTAGAACCGCTTCAGTATCTCCCAGATGAAATGGCCTGTGTGCTCCATCTTCTAGGCCTGTGATCATTCTTCCTTTCTCACTTTCAGGGAGCAACGTCAGTGTTACCAGTTATGCAGGAGAGAGGAAATCCGTGTAACACCGAAGGAATTCACCCCACAGCAGGACAGGATTTAGCCCAAGTCAGGTAGAATTTGACTGATTGATCTCTTCTTGTTTTGGAAAAAAACCTCAGTGAACATCAAGGAACGTGGCTGGTGGTGGCCTTTGTGAGTTGTATGTGCTTGGAGAGCTGATTTTATTTGATCGATTGATCAATTGGAATATTTAGATCTCATCCTCAATTGCAGAGATTCCCAGAATAGCTTACAAAATCATAGAAATAAGAAAGTTTTTGCTTTTAGGCATAGATTTTTAAAAGGCATGACACAGAAGGAAAAAGAATGGGGAGGGAAAATGACCACAAGGAAACACAGAAATCCTGTTGAATCTTTTTGTAGTGGAAATGAGTCTTTTGGGGTGGGTACATCATACCATTCCTAGAGCCGATGGTCGTGCTTCTGTTCTTTATAAGGCAACTGATCCTGAGGATCAAGGAACTCCTAGCTCAGCTGATAATAGCAGCTGGAGGTGGGAGTTTTTCTGTCATCTTCTGCTTTCCTTCCTCAAAAGGCAAATGATTTTATTAATGAGCATTAGGAATCTGGCAAAACCGATTACAGCTCTGATGAGTTCCTCTGGTATCATCTTTCTGTCTTGGAGATGATGGTGCTGTGGTTAAGATGATGGGCTATGATGGTGTTTTTCAATCTCAGCAACTTTAAGATGTGTGGACTTCAAGTCCCAGAGTTCCCCAGCCAGCACTGAAGTTCACACATCTTAAAGTTGCTGAGACTGAGAAACATTGTTTTCAGACCCAGGAGACTCACATTTATATCCAGTTGTGTAAGTTCACAGGGTGACTTCAGGCCAATCAATATTTCCTAGGCCAACCTACTCACCAAGTTGCTTTGAGGGGTAAAATGGAAGGAAGGCTTGCTGTATATGCAGCCTTGAGCTGCTAGAAATAAAGATGGGTTGTAAATCTGATGAAGAAATAAATATTTGACAATCACACGGGCTAAGAATGTGTAATCAGGAAAACCAGTCTGAGATTCTGTGGCTAGCATTGTAAAATGGAACATGGTCTGCTTGTTTGTGGCTTAACTTTTGTGGAATCCAGGCATTTTGTGGTTTATTCAATGAACCATGGTTAAGTAGTAGCAATGGTACTGAAAAAGAACTTTGCAGTGAGCAGGGTGTCTGATATCCCAAATCAGCCCAGTTATTTTAGGAACTGGAGCAGAAAATCCAGTTTCTCGGCTGCCATCTCCAGCAATAAAAATACAACGGTAACAAATTCAACAACTAAGAATTTTCTGCCCTTGTTTTAGTCAAGCTGCCTCTTCTCTGTAAATGAGTAAGGCTCACCCTGTCTGTGTAGAATGTTTCTTTTCAGGAGAAAACCTTTTTTGGAATTCTCCTCTCTATCAAGATGAACTCTTTTTATTCTCCTAACTTTTTAAACCTCTTTTGTGACCCAATGAAATTGGTTCTTTGCTGGGTTTTATTTGCTGATTGGATCTATTTCAACCTTCAAGGGTAGCAGGATACAGCTGTGCAGGTTGGGGATGATGGGAATCATAATCCAAACCCAGCTGGAGGACATCAGACAGGGGAAGTCTCCTCTACCATCCTGTGCTAATTTGTTAAAAAAAAATTTGCATGCATCCCATTGCAATTTTTAAGGTGATGAATGCTTTAATAGGATCTCCATCTGTTGACTGCTGGTTGACTCCTCTCTTAAATTTGAACATTTCCAAATTAGAGATGTTTGTTTTTGATAGGTGATGCTAGATAAGACCCAGTCTGGAAAACAAAGACATATTTGTATGTATAAATAAATAAGTAAATAAGTAACTCAAAACAGTTCAACTCTAGTGCTAGAGTTAATTAAAGGATTGGGGTTTCTTTTAGAACTGATATTATAATGAATTACTGGAGTTTATTAGAGACTTCCTAACATATGGTCAGTCCCATTGCCAGATGCAATTTGTTTGGCCCTGAAGATTTAAAATTATTCAAAATAAACAGTGATTCCTTGATCATGTTTCTATCCATCTTGAAACTACAATATGTCTTACTTCGTTGCAGATCAGTTTGTAATTCAAAGAACAAGTAGTCTGTATGAAAGATAGCTTAACTATTTTGGCTCAGTCTTCCCCAACATGGGTTTCAACCAGCAACGTTCTTTGAAGAGAGGATGAAGGGGCAAAACTGAAATTTGAGACAGAGAGAAGCACGATCAGGGAATAATTATTTATTTTGAATGAATCTCCAGGCCAGATAGATTGCATCCTAGTATACTGAAATAACTTGCTAATCATCTGGCAGAATCTTGACTGTGGAGAATTGATCGTGTGCCAGACAACCGGAGAGGGGCAAATGTCCTTTTCTTCAAAAGAGGGGAAAAGGAGGACCCAAGGAATTATAGACTTGTTAGTCTGACACTAATACCTGGGACGATTCCAATGTGGAACATAAGGAGTTTGTTTTCAAGATGCTTGCAGATCAATGTGGCGATAGCTTTGTCAAGAGAAAGTCTTGCCAGACTAACATTTTCTCATTTTTTAAAAATTAGGTAACTTTTGTAGTAGATTTTGGGATGCTGTAGATCTAAAATAGCCTTATTCCAGCAAAACATTTGACAAAATATCTATGATATTCTGATGATCATGATGGATAAGTGTGATTGGATGGCATAGAAACACACCTGGGCAGTCCAGTCCTGGACTTACTACTCTTCAATATATTTACTAATGACTTGGATGAAGAGGGAGAGGGAATATTTATTAAATTTGCTGATGGCTCAAATTTGGAGAGATAGCTAATAACTACAAAGACAGTAACACTTTTTGAAACCACCTTGATAGATGAGAGAAATGAGTCGAAAATAACAGCAAGAAATTCAACAGAAACAAAAGCAACAACAATAACATCTTTATTATGTTCGTAGTCCAGAACAGAAATAGTATTACAAGTCTTAAAATATAATAGCATTAATAAACTCGGTAAATGTCAGCTCCTATATCCTAGACAGTTAGCAATTCACTCCCATGGAGAATATAGTAGGACACTTCTGCAAAAAAGCAAAAATTTGCCACTAAGTAAGTTACTGCTAGTCCCTGTCAGTAAGTAAATAATCAATATAAAATGTGTCTGTATGACCTGGGAAATTAGTTAATAAAAGCTGAATTAGCCTCAGCTGAGAATCAGTATGAAGCTTGCAGCTTAAAAAGATGTGTTCGATTTTGTCTCATCTTCTCTGCTTTGTTGGGACAGAATTTCTGGGAAGTGGAAACAAATGCAAAATTCTTCATTTGGGAAATGGAAGTCAAATTCACAAATACAGAATAGGGATTATTTGTGAAAAAGATCTTGGAAAGTTTGTTGATCACAACCTGAATATGAGTCAGCAGTGTGGTGGGGCTGCAAAAACAGTTAATAGTCTTAACATTATTAACATGAATCTTAATTAACAGCATTAACAGAGGCATAATTTCCAAATTGTATGAAATAATAGTTCCACTCTTGGTAAGGCCCATCTCAATGTGGTGTCCAGTTCTGTGTACTATATTTTAGAAAAAATTCACGCAAAGTGAAATAGATTTAAAGAAGGCAGCAGGGATGATCGGGGGCTAGAATTCAGTCCTATGATGAAAGTTGGGACTATTTAGTTTTGAGAGAAGAAGCGGGAAGGAAATATGACAGCCCTTTTTACATACCTGAAGGGATGTCATATTGAGAAGAAGTTTTGACCTCCTTCCATCATCCCACTTTGCAGGATGTGGAATAATGACTTAAGCTACAGAAAGGCAGATTCTAATCTCTTTTACAGAAAATTTGCAAACAGAGAAGAGCAGTTTGACAGTAGAACTAATTACCCAAAGAAGTGATGGGCTCCCCTTACTGAATGTGTTCAAAAAGAGTCTGAACTGCCATCAGTTTGGGATGCTGTACTTGGGGGTTCTACACTGAGCAGAAGATTGTACTAGGTACCCTCAGTGGCCTTTTCCAACGTTATTATTCCATGTTTCTATGTTCTCTTATGTAGATGTGTACACACAAACCTGGCTCACACATTTTGCAAATCCTAAGCATTTGGGTGTAGTATATTATGCAAACCCACCACTGGGATTTGCCAGCTGTTGATTATAGGTTAGGACAGTGTTTTCCAAACTTGGCAACTTTAAGAGGTATGGACTGCAACTCCCATGTTTCATGCTGGCTGGGGAATTCTGGGCGTGAAAGTCCACACATCTTAAAGTTGCCAAGTCTGAAAACACTGGGTGAGGGTATTGTGTAAACCTAGCCAATGGCAATTTCTTCAATAAACCACAGTTAAAAGAAATACTGGCTTATGATATGTGAACCGTGTGAATGGGCCATCTACAATTGCCTGGACTGACAGTGCAAATTCTAGCCTTGTGACTAACATCCCTTTCATCGGCACTGGAGCCCAACTTCTTGGCTGCTGACCCAACATCCCTGGAAGTTGCTAGGAAACCAGATGCTCCTGCTTGGGTGTAAAAAGAAGAAAGAAAAACAAGAAGCGAGTGTTCTTTCTTTAGTTTGTCGCTTCTTTCCTGTGGTGGAAAATTTGCTATATGAGGGTGGCTAGAAGTTGGGTCTTTGTGATAAACACGTTTTCTGGTTTTTGTAAAACTAATTATGGGTCCAGGGAAAAGAATGGGGCACTTAAGAGATCAAAACCCAATCTTTACTTATCTTAGATGTCTTTATTTTTACCCCAACTTCAGCCAGTGTGTATGTGTTGGTTTTGTTTGTCCCCCCCCCCGCCCCTACTTTCCCCTCTCGCCCTATTAATCCATTTTGCTGGGAATGTTTGCATACGTTCTATAAGGCAGGCTGTGAAATAGGGCCGAGCTTAGTTCCAAAGCTGCTAAATCTATTTTGAGTAGCAAAGTGGATGTGGTATTAATGGCTCCAGCTAAACCCATCCTTATTAGGGGTGGAAAAAAAATCAAATAATGAACTGGCTGACAAGTCATTCCAGCTTGGCTCCTTAACTGAATCTAGGAGCTCAAATGTGCCCAAATACTGGGTTTAACTAGTTATCTAAAGACATCACTGTGATCCCTGCAATTTCATAATAGTAGTGGTGTCCTTCTGCGTCAGAATTGGTAAACGTGGCATTTATACTGCAGCATCTCCCTTTAGTGAGGGACATTTTATTGCCAGAAACAAATTCAGGTCAGTTGTCGATGGTATAATTAACACAAGGCCCATCATTACATCAAACTATGGGAGTTTCAGAAGGAAACGAGAAAGAGGAAAAAGAAGAGGAGATCTTACTCACTTACGGCTTTGGTTGCACTCATGACTGGCCTAGCCTATCGCTCAGCATCACCTTTAAGTCTCCAACAGATTATTCCTAAATGGAATACAGGCCTTGACATTAAGAAAATAGTTATTTTCCATGGGTTAGTCTGTTCATCAAAGACCAAGCTTGGTGTTTGATTTAGCTGTGACAGTCTGCATTGAAAAAGTCTGTCCATTATCCTGGCTGCTATCATCTGCAGTAAACAGCAGACGAGGTGGGTCAAGGTCTGTTTGATATGGCCAAACCCAGCTTCATGGATCTCCAGTGTTAGACTAACTAAGGCTCTTTTCTTGCATAGTCCCTGTGTTGCGTACATTATCCAGAATACCGGATGGACTTGTTTCTGGGAATTCACATTTTCATTACATCCCACGATGAATTACCATCTTCCGTGCTTTCTCCCCTCTCAATGGTTTTCTGTAGGATTTCTTTGCTAGGTTCCCGCTTTTGTTTCAGTTAGCACTGCTGATGGACCCTGTAGCGCCTATGTTTCATGTCCAGGTATTAGAACCTTTATCAGAGATGTATCCAAGTGGCTGTCCTAGTTTCTAATCTCTCTTGGCCTGTTTGTATTAATTCTCTTCACTCTCCAGTGTTCCAAAACACTTCCCAATTTACTGTCATCTGCCAAATTCATTAACACGTTGTTTACACTCTCTCCCAGGGTCATTAATGAAGGTATTAAATAAGAGCAGGCCAAACCCAGCTCCCCACAACACCCCATAAATGCTTCCCCCTGTTTCTAATTACCTTTGTTTATGACCCTTCAGATGGTTCTCAATCCACAGGGTGCTCATCAAGTGATTGGAATTAATTTTTCAAGGAAGGCTTTGCGTAACATAGTAGTGATTAGCCGGCTGATTCCGGTTATACCGCTAATAGAAGGTTGTCTCTTTCATGGCTGCCCCTCCCCTCTTGTGATTTGCCAGCTGTTTCTTCTTGTAAATCTGGTATAAGAGGAACTGCTTCGGACTAGATTTCAAATTAATACTGTGCTGCAAGTTTTAGAGGCAGTTTTCTTTCCCTGTGGAAGAGACTTCTGCTTTTCCAACTCATTGTCAGCATGCTTTTGCATGTCTTTGGATAATGCTGTTTCTTTGTTGAGCTTGGTTTCTTGTTACAATTGTACATATATAAGTAGTTCAGGGTTGGATGTTGAGTTGTAGGATCCCTCTGAGCTGGCTTTGAGTTGAAGATGTAGTAGTAGTAATAGTAGTATATATGTTTATTTGCAACCCTAGGTTTTAGCATAATTCATATAAAATTACAACAATCCATATCAGTTCAACACATCCCCTCTAATATTAACGGCACGATCTGTCAACATCTACTTTTGTATCTTCCTTGCAGCCATTGCAAACAATGCAATTTGTTTTGTTGCATGTTCATCTACATCAGTCAACAGAAAATAGATTTTTTCTTCTAAGCTAGACTGATTCAGTTGTATTAACAAGGCATGATGAATCTAGCTCTAGGTTCCTGATATAATTTGCAATGTACTAAGTAATGGATCAGATCTTCCACCTGTGAGTTATTACAAATGCATAAACGGTGGGTAGTTGGTAATCCTTTATATCTTCTATCCAGATAGGTTGTTGGCATTGTTTGAAATCCAAGTTCTGTGAAAGCTTGTCTCAGGGAATGGGATGCAAGAGATTGTAAATAATATGACATTCCTTGTCCAACTTGAAAAGATCGACACCACTTGGCCAACTTAAGCTTACATACCTGCTCTTTATCCACACTATTGAGTTGAAGATGTTACCCTGATGTTACATTTGTGTAATCAAATGTCTGCAAATGAAAAACCAAGCTCAGAGGATTCGTAGAACCCACATTGTTTTATTGTCGCCAAATAATGGAGGTTGCTCTTGCTCCCTCCATTGATCTGCCCCCTCCCTGGCTGCCCCCTCTTCTCTATCTGAAAAGCTCCTTCATGACACCATTCCTTGGGATTTAATGGCAGTATGAGAATCTAGAAAAACTGCAGAATTTTGGAGCAATGAGTGTACAAATAATAATAATTATAATAACAATAATTTATTAAACTTGTATGCTACCCAACTCTCAATGACTCCGAGTGGTTCACAACAATCAAAGTAATTACAACAAAATCAATAAAAGGTAAAAGATCAAGATTAAGATCAAAGATGGCAAGTGTGACAGACCAGATGGGATGAAGTGAGGGGTCTCACTCCCTCGCCAAAGGCCTACGTGAAGATCCAGGTCATCACAGTTCTTCTAAACAAGTTAGGACAGTTGCAGACATCCCTTGACCAAGTTGTATCTAAGGCCAGTGCAGGACCATTCCACCAACACAAGTTGTACTCTTTTTCCCCCCACTTCAGAAGGAAAAAAAAACATACTGGGAGCCATTTTGTTTTGAAACCATTAGGTCTGTTACTGACCTGCTCAGGCATGTTGTATGAATACAGCCATACAGTCGCCAGCATGGGCAGCAAACCACTCATGGAGTTACCTATCTTAGGTACATGGAAAGAGCTATTTTGGGTACTGGATCAAGTGGGATCTTAACTGCCATTTACTGCCCATCTCAGTCTGTCTGTTCATTGCACTTGCTTGTTTTGTTCAAGTGATTAAGATCAGAAAAGGGAGTATTGTCAGGGAGGGCAGCTGATGAAATGTTCATCTGGATTTGTGTTAGGGAAAACAAAATGGCTTTTAGTGGGGGGAAAAAGCTACCAACATCCACATGTGGAAAAAGGAAACATGCAAACATGGAGTTGGCTTTTGTGCTGTGCTTCAGCCAGTTGTAGTGTCTCTTCACTAAACATCTTTATGAGCTATCATCCTAGATAACAAACCAGAGATCTCCCTTTTCCTCTCCCTCTAACATATAGTAAAGAACTTGAGATACGAAACACACAGAAGTAGCATCTCAGATCTCTTAGGTTTAGGACATTGCAGCATTGACATCTGCCTTCTATGTGACATGGTTTCAAGGCTTCAATTGGCCTTGCTTTAAATAATCATGACCGTAAATGTAAGACACAAAACCAAAAAATCCCATGGATTGCAATGTGTGCATGGGGATTTCGTTAATTCCTCTTCTTAAACCCTCAGAAATGTTACTTCATCCCGCAGACAAGTACCTTTGAGGGTCTGTGATATACCTTTAACATCAGAGTTGAAAATGCTTAACAGACAGAACTAGCAAATTCATAGTTACATCCAGGTCTGAGCTAATGAACTGCAGAATACCATGGAGAGCACATTATTATTTACCTATGTTTGTTACATTGTGTAAGTCAAAAATCCTCTGTGCTCAGCTTCATTCTTGGCAGCGTTATTTTCATTAGAGTTCTGTTTAAAAATCCAGAGAAATACATATCAACTTAGGACAGATAAACCTCCTTTTAAAAATGTACGATGTGGTTGAAGGATCTCTTCCAGCTCTATTTAACTTTAAAAAGTCTGGCATGCATAAGGGTTCTTTGCAGAAAGACCTATTCCTTATCCAGCTCTTCTTAGAATGATCATGTGTCCTGCAGTGTTGCTGTTAAGTGCACTGGAAGATAACCTTCAGTCACTTTGTACATTTTTTTTTAAAATGAGATTACATCCCTCTGGATATTGTTTTGGAGAAAAGGACAAACACTATCCAGTCTGCATGTACACCACTAAGCACTGTGCTGGGGTGAAATTCCCAGATCTACTTCTAGAGGAATTTGGACCAGAATTCTTCTACATCTGTAGTAGGGATTTCTCTTGAAATGCAAATAACTTCTGAGAAGCAATTTTTGTCAAAATTGAGGGGGAGAGAGAGTATAAAAGTGTCAGATCACTCACTGCTACCCTTCCACCCATTCTCACAATCTCAGGTTTGCTCAGCTTCTCTCAAACTGCTCTATATAACTAAAGCCAGTCTTTCTAGTCTTCCTCTGGGAAGTCACAATGTCTCAATTGCAATATGAAGACAATAATATTAGCCTCAGCACTTTTGTAAAGATTGCTGAGATCGTATATACATGAAGTAAAGTACTTTAAGTGGTCTAAATAAAGCTCTATGGGCTGGATTGGGGGAGACCATACTCTGCATTGGTTCAGACACAAGATCAGAAATATACTGGTAAGTTCTCTTGGGCCAAAGATCATCCCTTTCTCTTGTACACTGCACATCGCTTAAAGTCCTACCATAAATGTTCTATGAAGTGTTCATTGATTTTGTCTGTGCTTCTCTTCTTTATGTTTAAAACTCCCAGGAAGAGCAGGAGATCGCTCTCTAAATCAAGGAAAACCTGGGGAAACCCCTAAACAACAACTTCACAGCATTAGTCCAACAATGGGTTTTTGTTTTGGGGGTCTGGGAAGTGGCAGACTCAATGGGCATTTATTTATTTATTTATTTATTTATTTATTTATTTATTTAAATCCATGTCTAACTTCCCATCTCAGAAATGAAGCAGGGCCCCCAAAGCCCTAGAAATAAAACAGACATTAAAAATATAAAACACAATAAGATATGCAATAATTCTTGAATTTCTAGAATGAAATAGAATTAACCGTGATGTATGTGCAGAGTAAATAACACGTTCCAACTCTCAAACTGAGAAGGCTTGGGCAAAGCAAGAGGTCTTTTAGGACCATAATATGCTATGTTTTTACCTCCTGAAACTAAAAGGGAGAGCATTCCAAAGCATGAACATTGTATTGAAGAGGGCCTTCCTTCAAATAACTTCCAGATGACCATCTGCATCTTGAGGTACCACTAGCAAAACGCCTTTGAAAATGTTAGCAATTGTGCAGGTTCATGTACAAATTTGACTGTAGATGGGTAGTGATAGCCCATCTACCATGTTCCCATTCTTAAGATTTGTCTTCTGGATTTGCTGGGAAGGAAGATGATCTGTGTAAATATTGTTCAGTTTCCAGCAGGCCCAGCAGTTTGGCTAATGGTTAGGTATCAATCAAGTTGTGAAGGCTACAAGTTCCCCACTCCTTCTACATTAGCAACCTATTCCATTAAAACTAAGAAAACAAAATTGCGCCTTCAAAATTGTGCCCCCCCCCTCTTTGAGTCCAGACTGAGTCAGGAAAAACTTACGATCTGATCTGGGGCTACATAAAATTTAACGGATGTTGATGATGGTTGTGGCTCACCCACACTACCACCAAATTTCTCCCAAGGGTTCCTGGGAACTAGTTCTCCAGGTTGAGCTAGCAACTAGTGGCAAAGAGATTCCATTCTAGAATTCCCAAAATCCTGGTTGGAGAAGCTTTGAGAGTTCAAGCGGGCACAATGCACATAAAGGCCTGAAGCTCTGAAACAGGAGTGAAGCTGGAGAAATGTCAGCAGTGCCACAAACTGCTGCTAGATGTCCCCCTTGTGTCTTTAAAAGAGTTGGCGGCCAGATTTCCTGTCCTCCCTCCTTCCTGCTTTCACTGATAGAGACGCTAGGAAGAAAAAGAGGATGCTTCTGGGGTGTTCAGGCCCCTTAAATGCATAATACGTTGATTCCTTCTTTCACAATAAATTCCAGCTCCAAGGATGTGCTTTCAGTGACCGTTTGGTCGATACAATTATTAAAATGCTTATAATATAAACAGATGAGAAGGTAGGGCTGTAGTTGCTCGGAGATAACAACGTAGAGATCTGTTGGTTCCATAAGTGGGACGTGGTGTTGGGGAGTGCCTTGCACAACTTTGCCCCCACGGTACTCAGGGGCTGGGTTTCTGCTGGGGCTGCCCCTTGGGTGGAGAAGGACACAAGAGGTGGAATATCTTGGGGTGATTGTTTTTTAAGAGAATGTCTTCCTTTGTTTGAGTCAACAATATCCCCCAAATTGCACTAAGCTTGTAAATTAAAGGAATGCTGTGGAGGCAACTGCTGCAGCTTCAAAAGTAAGCTGCATTTTAGGATGTTTAGATTGCCATGTTTTGCCTCTGTTCCTGTTCTTCTGCCTGTGGCTGCAGAGGAAACTTGATAAACAGAAAGAAGGGAAGGTGGTAAAGATGCTTTCTCAGCTTTTTGGAGGGGGGCGGTTGTTTTTGTTCTGTAAAGCAGAGGAGCAGCCCCTTAAAAAAAGTTGGCAACCTTATTCCTTTGTTTGGGAGGGTGGGTTATTTTGTTTTCAGAAGGAACTGAGCTGATCAGAAGCAATGGAGTTGAAAATGGAATTTCGGCAGCCGTGACATATTCATGAGAGGGTGGGAAAAACTGGATTTAATTCCCTCTTTTATGCATAGGGTTAGCTGTGGTTTATATCTGGCTCTTCCAGTGCCAGCAAAGATGGTCGGAAAAGAGATTTCAGACTTCTGGGAGACCAGGAAGCCTTTCTCTTCTGCTTCTTTGAACCCTTTTCCTGAGTTCCTTGCTCTTGTTTTCAGTCTTCAGAACGTCTCAGCGTTAGGATACCAGCTTTGGAGTTCATCCTGATTCGTACCACAAGAGCTGTACCTCCGTTTCTCCCGCACACATACATTAATTTACCTGAACCGTCCTTCCATTTCTTATAACCTGTGGGGATTGCTAATGGCGGAGAAATCCCGTTCAGACATTTTCTCTAGCTCAATCAAATCTTGAAGGCGCCAGTTTACTTTTATTGATCAGTAGGTTCCTGACAAGGTTTGCCACAAGAACACAGAGCAGATCAACTGCTGTTTTTTTTAAAGACTCTCTGAAAGAGAGAGAGACAGAGGCCTTTAAAAGACACACACAGAGAAAGGCTGCTCCTAAAAGCTTCCAGACAAAGGCCCTGAAAACAGTGGTGAAGAAGCTAGTAAGTAATGATTTAGCTGAAATGACCCAAGTGACATTCTTCATGGCTGCCACGCATACTGGCAAGGAGCCTCCGTTTCAGCCATGAACATTCTCCAGGTCCTTTCCAGACCTTTTTAACTGGATTGTCAGAATCTGGTCAAAGCCCTGAGGGGAAGATTATAATCTGGAGAGGGATCAGATTAGACTTTTAAAAAACTAAATCAGTGTTTTCTAATGCCAAGTTACACATTAAGAAGCCGCAGCTTAGCATGCTGTGGGAAGTGATTTCAGAGCGATAACTCCACTTTAATTGGCGAGTTATACCTTGAAAGTTTAAACCCATATTACTGAGGCTATATAAATTATATATAAATAGGTACTTCGGAAAACATGGCGTCCATTGGATGGAGGAGATGTATCCAATCCATTATGGATACTCTTTCCCAACATGTTGTCCTCCATAATGGATTGGATACACCCCTGCCATCCAATGGGTGCCATGTTTTCTGACGTACCTATTTAATCAGTTGAATGGATCAGCATGATCAGAGATGTATGGAGATAGTTTATAGATAAAACTGCAGATTAGATTCACATATAGTGCTATGAATTATGTCGGCCACCAGGAAGCAGCATGGGACTGGTTTCATCCATATTGGGGCTCCTCAGACATACATACAGTAGTCAGATTTTATTCAGTGGGGTTCCTTAAGCTCTCAGACAGATATAACTATATCTGTCTGTCTGTCTGTCTGTCTGTCTGTCTATCTCCATCTCCGTCTCTCTGTCTCAAAAACTCATGCTTTTGTTGAATAATTTCATCCTTTGTTCTGATGTATCTATCACACACACACACACACACACATATACACATATACGTACATACAAGTACACACACACACAGAAGTTATGGTACGCCTCTGTATACAAGATTTTACATGGATTTCATTATGTAAAAATAAATTACCTGCCCCCCCCAAGAGAGATTGGAAATCACGTACAACTTCATACCCATATTGTAACATCTGCATCTCTCTCTGTCTGACAGCTTAAGGAAAAGTTGACTGTATATACGATTCTGCATATATTGTGCTAGAATCATAATCTGGTTTATCTGTTTTTGGCTCAGTGTAATGTGTGTAGCCAACTATTGTGGTTTTAAAACCATGGTTTATGGCTTGGCATGTGCAGACCTAGCCAGCTATGGCTTAGTCATCAAGCCATGATTACATTAAGCATGGCTTAGCATGATGTATGGATCAGGTCATAGGCAGAAGTAAAGAAAAACAACCTATGTTGGTTTTGTATTGTCTGTATAGAACTTACATCAGCAAAAACTGTGGCTAGTTTTATTGAAAAAAAGTAAATAAAATCATTCAGAGGGGGATGGATGATCTCTTGTCCAAAGTTTCAGGGACGAAGTCTCACTGCAAGCAGAAATCTAGCACTTCAGGGGAAAACATTGAGGATCCTTTCTCTTTCATAGGTCAGGATTTTCCAGACATGGAAAGGTACTTTCAAACAGTAAAACCCACACATATTCTGTAGTTGATGTCATCTCATGAGTACTGTACTGCATTGACTTCCAAAATGTTGTGAAGGGCTTTAAATCTGATGAATATCCAGAACATGAGCCCCATTGGGTTCAGGTCTCTAGCACCTTTCGCTTGGCACATATTCATGTGCTGAGAAACACAGCTGCCCTTGTCACATTTTCAGGGTCCAATATTGCATTTTGACACGTATTTCTTCTGCTTTTTTTAATTTACTAACTATATTTGTGTGCTGCCATACTTCCCAGAGGCTTTTGGTGGTGTCTGTTAAAATCAGAACACGTTATACTAAATCATCCTCATAAATTAACCAATAAATTATATAAAATCACGTCAGTAATAACATTAAAACTAATATAAATAGGCACCCAAGGAGCAGATGTTAACCTCCCCCCCATGCCTTTCTCAATGGCTTCATTTTTACAGCTTCTGGGAAGCTCAGGAGTGAAGGGGCTTCCCAGATCTCCAGCTGGAGGCTGTTGCAAAGGTTGGGTGCTCTTCCTGAGAAACACGTATTTCTTCTTCTCTCTTGAATCTCCTGCAGGGGAAGAGTCTTCAGCATATCCACATGGGAAGTGCATACAGAACAGACAGGATCCACTTGCAACCCAAATTCTGAGCCAGGTAGAGCTTTATTACTCAAAACCAGCACTTTAAACGATACCCAGAAGCTTTATTGCATGTCCGTGTTCCCATACAATAATACTATGTTGCAGGTTATGTAACCATGGTTGATGGCACCAACCATGTGGTTGGGATCATAGTGCACATTCAACCATAACTTACGGTTTATAAATCACACCGGTTAGATTCATACTATCCACCACATCAAACAAAGAGGATTTTAGCTTTGTGTGTTTACCAATCTTGGAAGAGAGGGACAACAATCTATCTAGTATCAGAAACAAAGAACACAATGCCCTAATGTGCTGTGTGAGCCAGACCATCGATATAATGGGATTGGTTTGGTTTTATTTAGTGTGTTGTGTAACAAAGTCATTGTGGGTTTCTAAACATGATTGATGGATAAATCTATAATGCTTTGTCAGCATATCACTACTGGTGTTATTATGTAGTTATATATATTTGTTTGTAGTTCTTTAGTTTATGTATATGCCCACACACACGAATGAAATGTACCTTGGCCTACTTGGATTTGTGTAGAAGTAAGAATGGACATCTGGGTACAGGAGAGCCACTCAAAGCAGACCACAGAAACATAACTGATCTAGCAGATTTCAGTTTGTCCAGGTGGAAATATGTCCTATGTGAATGGGGATTGTAATATTTCAGAGCTATCACATAAAACAAGGTGCCATCCATGGTGGGTTTCCTGGCAGCTAGTCTGTGAGATGGTCCATGTGTGTGGGTGTGTGTTGTGGCATTCCTTTTGGATATAATGGCCTCTAAGTTAAAGCTTCAGTACAGGTAGTCCTCGTTTAGTGACCGCAATTGGGACCGGCCAGTCATTAAGCGAAGTGGTCACTAAGTGAAACCGCGACTGTGCTTACAATCTGACTTCAGCTTTCTTTTGCTTCACAGATCTGTGCAGATCATAAATGCGAGGACTGGTCATAAAGTTACTTTCTCGTCACCGTCGTAGGTAAACGAGGGAGTCACTAAATGCAGACTACCTGTACTGTACCCAGCAGAAGAGATTTGGACTGCAAAGATTTGGGTGACCACTAGATGGCAACAGAACAGGGTTTATTATATCTTGGCTGCCACCTATCGCCATTGTGAATTTGTAGAGCCTATATGTATAATGGTAACCCTACTGGTATCTTCTTAGAAAGCTGGGAGAGATCCTTGTCCAAGATTCTGAAGAGATGTTGCTAGTCAGTACAGCACCATTACTGTCAGCTTTTCAAGGCAGACCAGGTCAGGAAACAGATGCCACCAGGAATACTAGAACTCCACGTTATTGAAATAGGCTGTACAGTAATAACAACATCTTGAAAGCCTAACAGTGCTTCTCCTTCCCGTCCTATTATATCAAAGAGAGTCAAGGCAGGTCAATCGTGAGTTCCTTTCCCATGCTTTCCTGGACTAAGTTTATGTTTTACTGACGGTTGCCATATATTTTCTTCAAAGTCATCTCTGTACTCCTCTCAGCTGGGTAATGATCTAATTCAGTGTAAGATAGTTTCCTACCTTCTGGATCACTTCTTCAGGGACGATGCATATGTGGCAAGTTCTCAATAAAAGTCAGTTCCTGGTCATACTTTCTAACTACTCCTGGCTCCTGAGATCTTGCAATCTGATACTGCGTCCTTTTGATTAGCCTGCTGTAGGAGACATCTAAACCAACAGGCATCCCGTGAGCTTTCATAGAGGCGAAGAAACATAGATAACTCCCTGCAAAGAAAAGAAGAAACCCAGATGAAAAGATTTGAACATTGTTTCTTTCATGACACTACTGCGTATAGAAGGCCGTCAGAAAACCACTTCCTTGCAATCATTTCTCCCTCTCCTTTATCCTCCTAAATATGTCTGATCTACCCTACAGGCTTGTTGTAAACATCAGAACGAGATAACGGCTGTCTTCACACCAAACCTATGATTAACCTAATTACGTTATTTTTTTTAACAGTAGTTTATTCAATTTTTTAAATCCAAAATTCTGGATTTGCACAACACAACAAACCGAAAATGGATCAGACCAGTTGGGGTTATCCAACACACAAAACAAAATGTGGTTCATTGTGTTATGCACATGCACCCAAAGTGAATCCTTTGAATATCTGGTACCATGAAGCTAATGCTTATGTTTTTAGCTCATTGTGAAGCCGGATCAAATTCATTGTTTTCATTATTGTCCCATTCCATTTTTATGAGACAACTCAATCCTGAGAACGCTACTTAGCTGCTAGTCCCACTGAATTCCTTGGGGGCCTCACTCTTAGGACACCAGGTCTAGGAAAGCAATCGTAGAATATTTGCAGGACATTATGGATCATTTCTGCTGTTGTTCCTACTGTGGATTGCTTTGAGAAATTGGTTGTTGGGAAGGCGGTTAATAAAAAAAAAACTTTTTAACTGGGCACATAGTTAAGTGCACTAAAATCAATGGGCACTTAATCATGTGTTGCATTGTGGCCGTGGAGCTAAGTAGGCCGCGCTCAACCAAATGTTCAATCTTTATTTTATCCATCTTCAGGCTCACGGTTGCTTACCCTATGAAAGTGAACTGAAAGATTGTCCTGTCCTTCTCTACGGCCATTGATTATTGATTAGATATGAGCCTATATGTGGATTTCCTGAATCTCCGGCACACTGCTTTTCTATAAGACAGAGCCATTCTCTGGTGATTCTTCTTCCTTAAGAGGAGGTGGTTTGGATGATGGCGTATATGAAGTTATGAATCTATTTTTAAAATTTCAGTGGTCTCAGGATGCCCATACAATCAATGTAATGGCTGCATCCATATTGTCTCAAGATCTAATTATTAATTTACTTGGCCCCATCACTGTGTCAATTAAAGGAGCACATGGTGGCTGGTGTCCATTTAAACTCTGATCATCTGTTTGCTTTCTAAATTTTAGATGAGTCACTCTTTGTTACTGTCAGATAAGCTTAACCAATGGAGACAGACAGAAACCGACTTGGTACATTCCAAGTCCAGACCAGCAATATTGAGAGATTGTTTCCTGCTGTGTGGAAAAATACCTGCAATGTGGGGCAGATGGCAGTCGTTACCCCTCCCACTTGTTCCCTTTAAACGCTTTCATTCTTTCTCTTGCTTGCTCTTCCAGAAAGGGTCGGGGCTGAAGTATACAAACCGCGGAAAGCAATATACTGAGCCTAACTAAACTAAAATCAAACAGAATAGAACCCTGGACAAGGCTCTTATTCAGGGAAATCAATTCTCAAGGCAGTCTGATTGATTTATAAGCATACTTTTTAGTTTCATTGATTTAAGGATTCAGTGTGTTTGAAAGGAACCCATGGAACATCTCTTTACAACTCTGGCATTCTATTCATCTGGTGACTGTAATTAACAAGCGCACACAAGAAGAAGAGGAGGAGGAGGAGAAGGAGGAGGAGGTGTCTTTCCCTTTCTTTTTATAGTGCTAAATTCATTAAGGGGAGCTGACCTCATTCAAGGCACATTCCATGTTTGGGATTAACACAGATTCAGGCAACAGAAATATGCATACTAAAACCAGGAGTGTTTTGCTCAGTGCAATGAAGGGAGTGAAATCAGTCAATTCACCAATTGGTTGGAACCCTTTGGTTAATGTAAAAAATGCAGAAAGTATAGGTTTGCCTGAATCAGGCAAAAGTGTGTGTGTGTGTGTGTGGGGATATTCATGGACCTCTCCTGTCCTCCCCTATTGATTGAGCCTCTATGAGTTTTAGTTTTGCAAATTAAAGAAAAAATTGGTTTCTAAATGATTTCTTCCTGGACTGAAGGAAGCGACACTTAAATTACAGTAAAATATATTATGCTATGTTTTAATAGAATTACAGGACATTTCTCTGGCTGCAGTCTGGTCCTTGCTCAGATATCTTTTCAATTCTTCATTTATAGCAGTTGTTAATTTATAGGTAGATTGCTTCAGAGGACAAGTGTGTGTGCTGCAGCGCTGAAGGGTTGAAAACAGATTTATTCCCCAAATAGCTATGATGGTCCGGGATATTCATGATGAGTGGAGTCACACATTACTCAAAGTCTTGGTTTGCTTACTCATGATTTGTTGAATAAACTGCAGTGGGCTGTGTTCACCCAGTACCCTAAGCCATGAATTATGACTTAAGATCCCAACGGCTGAGTTTGCTAAGCCAAACTAGGCAGACTAAATTAGGGTTAAATGCCTTCGGTGAGCAGAGTCCATCTCGCAGCTTAGCCCACCATCCACACACTGACCTGTGAGGACACCATATTAAAGATGTAACTGGGTTCACACATTGCACAATACCATGATGTGATTCGGTCTTGGCCTAGCACCTTGCAAGAACCCCGTTCTGTAACAACCTCCATGAAGCCACCCAGCTGGGGTTTATTCGGTGGACCACAGCTTGGTGCAGTCTATGAACCAGACCGTCTGAGAAAAAGGCATAGCGTTCCAGTGCGATGCACGATTTTTTTTTTTTTTTTTTTTGTGCAAAACCTAGAATCCCTTTATTTAGCTTCCTCTTCCCCTTCCCCGGGTGAACAAAAGCTGGGTTTAGAAGCAGATTCCTGAAGAAGTTGCCTCTTTTGAGGATTAGGGTGAGGAAAAGTGCTGGAGGGTCCCCCCGTCCCCCCCCCCCTCCCGTCACGCCGCCCACCCTCTCCCGTTATTGGAACAAATCCATTTCATCGAGAGCTTTAGAAAAGCGTCAGGACTAGAGAAGCCAATTAAAGCTCCCCGCTGCGCGCGTTCTCCGAGTCAAAGCGCAAAAGGAATGTTTCAAAACAAATCCGAGCGGGACTTTCTCTGCTCCCTGGAGTAACGCGGAGCGTGACGAGAGATCGGGGGAGCTTAAAAGCTTGGCGTCCACTGCGCATCTGGGGTTGGTCCTCCTCCGTGCTTCGGTGGCACCGTGGGGAACGTCCAATTGTGTGTGAGTGTGTGTGTGTGTGTGTGTGCGCGCGCCTCCAACGCATTCCGGTCTAAAAGGAAAAGCGGGGGGGGGAGGGAGAGAAGGGGGAAAAAAAGGCTCTCGAAAAGCGACTCCTTCTCTTGCATCCTTGGCTCACGCACAAACACACACGCACCGAAGAACGCGACAGCTTTTTATTCCTTCGGGTACCGCGCTTGCACATTTCACCCGCCGGGCCCCGCCCCTTTCTTCCCCGCCGCCCCGCCCCTTTGGCTTGGAACGCGCTTCCCCGGGCTCCGATTGGCTGAAGCCCTGCCGTAGCTCGGGACCGGAGCCGCTGTACCGCTCCAGCTCGCGTGCGGCCACCAGTTTTGCAGCAGCCGCGGCGCGCGCGGGGAGCCCGGCAGGCAGGCAGGCAGGCGGGCGGGCAGGCGCTGGCGGAGGGGCGGAGTGGAGGTTGCGGGTTGGAGAGCGAGGGGCTGGGAGACGCGCGAGGAAGAGGGAAAGCAGGGGAAGAGCCAGCAGGCGAGGAGTGGGAGCCAGCGGCGAGCGACCTTGCAAGCCACTGCGGTGCGGGGCCGGCCTCTGCAAAGGCGTCCGCAGCCCTCCGGCTGGAGCCTCGGATCGGCGTCCGGAGAGCTGAGAACTTCCCATTTAAGAAAAAAAGCCAGGGAGAAAGAGAGGGAGGAAAAAAAAAAACTCCGGCGACAGCGATCCCGCGCGCCTGCAGCTGCTTCGGGTGGTTTGGCTGCTGCGCTTTCCTTCCCGGCTCCCCGGCAGCCGCCGCCTGCTCCCGCGGAGACCCGGAGTTGCTGTGCCCCCCGCTCCGTTGGCCCCGAGGACGATGAGCTGCGCCAGCAAACTTTCCTCGCGGCTTCTTTGTTTCCTGCGGCGCTGGGCAGCCCGGAGGATGCTGAACGCCAGATAATCATGGGGGCACCGAGAGGAGCGGAGAGGCGCCCGGGAGAGGCTCTGCGCCAGCGGCGCTTCTGAGTGGCCCGCCGCCCTGCTCCACCTGCCCGGCTGCCCAGCCGAGAACCTTCGCCGCCCGCCGCTGCCTCGGCTTCCCTCGCCTCTCGCTCAGCCCGGGGACCGCTCCGCCGCCGGCAGCCGCAGGTCCTCCTCTGCACGGAGGGGGGCCCCGGCGTGTCTCCTCGCCCCCATCCCCGCCTTCCCGATGCCTCCCCCAGCGCACCCGGCGATTTGGGACCGGGATCGCCGCCTCGCCTGTCTTCGGCCGGACTGCCAGGTGTAGAGACTCTCCGGAAAGGTTCCATCTCGCCGGCCCCCTCCGCCCGCCCCCCCTTCCCAACCTCCCCGTTACTTCTCCTGCGTGACTTCCTCCCCCCTCCCAGCTCTTTGGGTGCCCCTTCGCCGTATCCTCGCCTTAGTTTCACCAGCGATTTCCTTCCATTTCTATCTTGAATCCACAGTATTTCTTCTCTTTCCACCTAATTTATTTGCTACCTTTGTCCACCAGAGGCTGGATTCCCCCCCCCCCTTTCTTCTTTTCCTCCTCATTCTCCTCCTCCTCATCTTCCCAGGTACTCCACTTTCTTCACGAAGGGTCTGTGCAAATCGGGGGGGGGGGTGGCGGAGAGAGAGGACGGGGTAAAGGAAAGGGGGGAGAGCTTTGCGCATGCCAGGTGTAAGTCAGCAGAGGTCCCTCCCCAATTCACGGTTGTGTGTGTTTTTTAAAATCAAAAATAGATTTGCCGATTCTGTAACTCTTCTCGATCTGGTGAGAGGAAGATAAGCGTTCATTCCCCGCTTCCTTAGCACTAGGGAGCAGGCGATTCCTATATGAGGCAGTGCGCCTCTGAGAGATGCAGTGAGGAGATCAGAGGCAAAGAGCTTGTAAAGTAACCACGTAGGAAGGCCCCCTTCCCTTCCTTTCCCTCTGATTCACTCCTTCCTTCTGCCCCTGGAACAACCCCTTCTAGTAAAGCTTTCCTACTTCCCTTCCTTTCCCAGACACGAAATCAACAGGCAACCAGAGAGAAGGGGAGGAGGAGGTGGGGGTGGCACGGAGAGGTGAGCTATGGATATTCTGTGCCCCCTGCTCCAGTTTCTGCTCGCTGTCTTGTGGACCCGTGCAGGAGCTCTGATCAACTTGAAGTATTCGGTGGAAGAGGAGCAAAGAGCTGGCACTGTGATTGCAAATATCGCCAAAGATGCCCGAGATGCAGGCTTTGTGCTGGATCCTCGGCAACCCACTGCTTTCCGAGTGGTGTCCAACTCGGCGCCGCACCTGGTGGACATCAACCCTGGATCAGGGTTACTAGTGACCAAGCAGAAGATTGACCGGGACTTACTTTGCAGGCAGAGCCCCAAGTGCGTGATCTCTTTAGAGGTCATGTCAAGCTCCATGGAGATCTGTGTGATCAAGCTGGAGATCAAAGACCTCAACGATAATGCTCCCAGTTTTCCCACAGATCAGATTGCGCTGGAGATCTCTGAGACAGCCAGCCCAGGGACCAGGGTACCACTGGAAAGTGCTTATGATCCGGACTCAGGCAGCTTTGGGGTGCAGAGCTATGAGATCACCCCCAACGATCTCTTTGGCTTGGAAACCAAGACGCGAGGAGATGGTTCTCGCTTTGCAGAGCTGGTGGTGGAGAAGAGCCTGGATCGAGAGACCCAATCTCATTACAGTTACATGATAACAGCTTTGGATGGTGGTGACCCACCCAATTTTGGAACAGTGGAGCTAACTATCAGAGTCATTGACTCCAATGACAATAATCCTCTCTTTGAAGAACCATCTTACACTGTTAGCGTGCTGGAGAATGCTCCCCCGGGCACACCAGTTATCCGCCTCAATGCCACTGACCCTGATGAGGGCACCAACGGGCAAGTCTTGTATTCCATCCACAGCTACGTGTCTGAAAAGGCCAGGGACCTATTCCAAATCAACCCTCAGACAGGCCTGATCACAGTCACTGGTGCAATTGACTATGAGGAAGGTCATGCCTATGAACTGGACGTACAGGCTAAAGACCTTGGTCCCAACTCTATCCCAGCGCACTGCAAGGTGACTGTGACTGTACAGGATGCCAATGACAACCCCCCTCTCATTAACTTGCTCTCTGTTAATAGTGAGCTGGTGGAAGTCAGTGAGAATGCACCTCCAGGCTACGTGATTGCCTTGGTGAGAGTTTCCGACCGGGATGCTGGTGCTAATGGCCGGGTGCAGTGTAAGCTGTTGGGCAACGTACCCTTTCGCTTGCAGGAGTACGAGAGCTTCTCCACTATCCTGGTGGACGGACGTTTGGACAGGGAGCAGAGGGACCAGTACAATCTAACCATCCAAGCGAAGGACAACGGGATCCCTTCTTTGCAGGCCACAAAGTCCTTTACTGTCAAGATCACAGATGAGAACGATAACCACCCCCACTTCTCCAAACCTTATTACCAGGTCATTGTACAGGAGAACAATACCCCTGGGGCCTACCTCCTTTCTGTTTCTGCCAGGGATCCTGATCTTGGTCTAAATGGCAGCGTCTCGTATCAGATTGTCCCATCCCAAGTAAGGGATATGCCTGTGTTCACCTACGTCTCCATCAATCCTAACTCAGGTGACATCTATGCTTTGAGATCCTTCAACCATGAGCAGACCAAGTCTTTCGAGTTCAAGGTCTTGGCCAAAGATGGAGGCAACCCTTCCTTGCAAAGCAATGCCACCATCCGAGTTATTGTCCTGGATGTCAACGACAATACTCCTGTGATAACGGCCCCTCCTTTAGTCAACGGGACCGCAGAAGTGTACATCCCCAGGAATGCTGGGGTTGGCTACTTGGTGACTGTGGTCAAGGCAGATGACTATGACGAAGGGGAGAATGGGAGACTTTCCTATGAGATGGCTGAAGGGGATAGAGGGTTTTTTGAGATTGACCAGGTCAATGGTGAGATAAGGACCACCAGAGCATTCGGGGAAAATTCCAAGACTACATATGAGCTGATTGTCGTGGCCCACGACCACGGGAAAACATCGCTTTCAGCATCTGCCTTGATTTTGATATATCTTTCTCCAGCCCTGGATGCGCAAGAATCCATAGGATCTGTTAATTTGTCCCTGATTTTTATTATTGCTCTGGGTTCAATTGCTGCCATTCTGTTTGTCACCATGATCTTCGTAGCTGTCAAGTGTAAACGGGATAACAAAGAAATCAGGACCTACAACTGCAGGTAAAGTACCGATGTCTTGGTTTTAGCCTAACGCGACTGCTTAACATCAACCCTTTTAATGTGCCATTAAATAATTGCATCCGTTGCTAACCCAGCAAAGGTTTCACTTGCTTCCAAGGTAAGGCCGTGTAAAAGGTCAACTGTGAATTCCTTTTAAACATGGCTCCAGGTGGGGTAAGGTGGATTTATTATGGTGGTTTGTATTCTTTGCCTATCCAGGTTTGGGGGAGGGGGGAAAAAGAAGTCCCACAGCTATGTCATGAGTGTACTGAAAGAATGAAAACACGAGGAAGCGTGATAATAGTGGTACGGCAGGCTTTTGAAGCGCAGTCTTGAACGTGCCCCGTGCTGCATCTCTGCTCCGCTTTGGACTGCTTTCTTTTGTCTCTTTCTTTATTCTGAGGAGGGAGGGAGGGAGGGCTCGAAAGAGAAGCCTCCCCAGATCAGTTTGAGAGTACGTTTGTTCGGTAGCAATGAGTACGTTCGTTCGTGCTTTTGGCAACTGCTAGCGGTGCTTTTTCAGAGCGCGGCTGCAATCCTTTCGCTATCCTGTCCCCACCAGATGAGGTCACTGTAGGTGTTTTTTTAGAACTGGGCTTGTTTTCTCGAGAAGGGGTTGGTTGTAAAAAAAAAAACGTGAAAGCTGGTAGAAGAGAAGATAAAAGAACGCAAGGTTCCGCTAGAAATATACAAAGATATTTTTGGGGGGAGAAAGGGGAAGAGGGAAGATGATCTCGGCAAGCTTCTTTGAATTGTCTGGGGGGGGGAAAGAAAAAAAGCAGACTATTTCTTTTCTTCTCTGCTGCTGTTCTTGCTGGGAGAAAATTATAACTATAACCCTTCCCTTTAAGCCTCTTCCCTGTATCAACTTTATCTATCACGCTATCTGCTCAGAGAATCGGAGGATGCTTTTTAAGTTGCTTTTGCGTGCTTTTTGAATGGCGTTTCAAAGATGTCCCGTCTTATTTTTATTATTCTGCTGTCTGCATTCGGTGATGGGTTTGTCCAAGACGGAGGGTTACGTACAGCTCTTCCTCCCCCCCACCGCCAGCTTTTGAAATCTTAAGACATGGATTTGGGTCCCCTGAATATGTAACAGCCGTGTGATCATTGTCTGTCTTTTGCTATTCTCTGTGTCGCACAAGTTAGTAGACAAACGCTAACCACACATGAATATCAATTGAGTGCCATAAAGGAACAGCTGCAACCGCCTATAAATGGTTTAATCCTGTTACGAATGAAATAGCCATAACTTCTCCATTCCTTCAGTTCTCGGTCATTTCAGAAAGAAGGGGATGGAAATGAATGTTGCCCTCTCTTTTGAAAGATCCTGAATGCCTCCAGTGATTTGAGAATTGGCATTCTTTAGTTCCTTATTTACACTGTTAATATTAACGGAGTCCAGGGATGGTGTTTCTCACTCGCGTTTTTCAATGTCTTCGTCCTCCGGGCAATACAGTATGAGGGCGTGAACGTGGAGAGACCATCGTCTGCAAATATAGCTATTGCACTTCCAGTGGTTCAGCTTTTAAACGAGACCTAATATGCTGAATTTCTTGCCCGTTCGGCCCATTAAGCAAGAATAGGCGCTGAAGGAAAGCAAGCCTTCAGTTGTGTCAACGCCCCTAACAGATTTCCACTTCAGTATAACTAGTTGGTTTAGCATGATGGCTCGGGGATTAATGGACTGCACTTTAATTAAATAATTGGCCAGCAGAAGGAAAAAACACACAAATAAGGCACAAATGAATGCTTAAGTAGGCGACGTTTCAGATCCTTGCTGGAAATGTTTCAACCCACGATACGTCGAACAGGGCAGTTCTGGATGAGTCCATCCAGAAATGAACTTCATCAAGTTCAGCAGGATTTCCTTTGGGGTAAATATGGGTATAGGAAAAGGCATTTAAAATGTCAGCTGTCCATAGAAAGCGCACTGAGATTTTCCTCCCCAGAAACAGGCTAAGGTTTTCTAAAACACACTGATGGGCATGCTGGCAAGAACATAGCTTGTTATTTGTCCAGCATGCATTTGAAATCAGGGTTAGGAATGTGCCCCCACCCCTTAGAGCGTGGCAGGGAAGACCCATCCTTTATGGAACCCTTTGTTTGCCATGCCATGCCAGGGGCAGAGGTGTGATGTGCGTAGACAGGTTCGTTGAGTCTCTCTCTCAGGTGCGGGTGATTTGTCTTTCTTTCTGGATCTGATCTCTGAGCATCAACGCAGGCATTTGGATGATCTCCATCTCTACCTGTTGCTAAATGGTCAACCTCTTCCAGGCCTCTCCTTTCTCTGGGGTGCATTGATTTTACCTCTTGAGGTCAAGGAAGAGCTGTTTGTGCCTGCAATACTGGAGCAATATTGCCCGTCTGAGCAGTTAATACCGGGGTGCCTCAAATAACGCGAGGAAGGTGTTTTCCGTTCTTTCTCTCTTTCTGTGTTTGTTCTTATTAAATCCACACGATCCTATATTAGTGGCAAACGAACCTCCTTTTTGTCTTGCATTCCTTTTTAAAGAATTGTGTGCTGCAATGACGCTACGTAACTATTAACCTGCAATGGGACGTGCCATTAAAAAAAAGTGCACTTTTATTTATTCCCTGGAGGGAGAAAGAGAAAAAGGTCTTTTGGATTTTTCCCTCTCCTTCCCCTTCAGCAAAAATGTCGCTGTGAAGATTCTGATAGGTTAGCCTTCCAGAAACTGGGTATCATCCAGACGTGTAAACTTGAACTCCCAGAATTCTGCACGAAGGAGACGCTGGCTGGGGAATTGTGGGAGTGAAAGTCCACATATTTGGAGCGCATCCAGGTTGGAGAAAAGCTGCGTCTGGATAATTTGTCTTCTGGTTTTGTTGCAAATCTGGCATATGCAGTGAACCTTGGTGGGGTTTTTGGTTTTTTTTTTGAGCTCAACAGGCATGACTTTGGGAAATGAACATTTTCAAGCCTTTGGTACAAGTGAGATCTATTTCTGACTTTTAAAGCCGGGCCATCGTGGTTCACATCTTTCTTCTATATCTACGTCTGTGTGGCACTGATAACAAGACACAGTCCCCGGTGGTAATACCGAGTCACAGTTACTTCAATCTAACTCATCAAGATAACGTTGATTGCAGTCATGTCTTTAATTATTTTTCTGGTTGTTGTTTACTGATAACTTTTCTCCTCTTGCTTCTCACGCCTTCCCCAATTTTTCTTTCTTGTGCAAGAGACAACTGTGTATTTTTGTTAACCAGTTAAAGGTCAAAAAATATGTGTGTGCGGATACAGTCCTTTCGAAACACAAAGCTCTCCGTCCTAGTAACAGCTGAATTGCCTTGCGGGAATGGTGTTTGGGACTTGCCAGATGGGTGGACTTCATCTCCCAGAATTCCTGACCTTCAGAGCTGTTGCTGAGAATTCTGGGAAATAGTCCATACATCTGGAGGGAAAGGCTGGTACAGAGAATAGGAATGGATTAGGATGGTGTGCCCGGTGGGGTGTTTCCAGCTGTGAGATGTCACGGGAAGAATGACCACGAAGGAACAAAACATACCAGACAGATCTTTTTGAATACTGTATTAATCTGGCAAATTGAGTTCACAAAATAATTGGCCTGCAGAAATTCTGGCTGCCAGGGAACAAGTCTTTTGCCAGTGCCAGGTAATTGACTCCACTGGCTGTTTATAAGCGTGTATTATCTAGATAGGGCACCTTTGGGCAGGCTAAAGGGACATACCAGGTTTACTGCTATGGGAAATGACATGGAACAATCTCTCTGCTGATTTTTTCTCTCCGTGTTCCCCATTTCGGTGAATCCATTTAAATAATTTTCCTGATCCTTATTACCAAAGGAAATGCATTTGCGTATTCTTTTTCAGTTCATGGATTTTTACATAATTATTTTTTTCTTCCCATTTTCTGCAGGCTGAACTATATCTCTGGTAACTAGATACCGACCGTTCTAAGCAGCAGAAAAACAAAACAAAAATAGGGGAATCTTTTCTTCCCTACCTACCTCTCCTTTATTCCTCACTTGTTATCCTTATGTGTTGGATCCACAAACTTTTATGCTTATGAGAGATAAACCCAAGATCCTTCGCTGTCAAAAGAGCCGAGCAATGACCTTGCATGCGGATGGGAGCCGGTCTCTCTGAGATGCCCTCTTGACTAGTGTGCAGTTTGAGGATGACGTAAGATTCTCACTTTGCTTTCTTGTGTCCTGCAGAATTGCAGAGTACTCCTACGGGCACCAAAAGAAATCCTCCAAGAAGAAAAAAATCAGCAAGAACGACATCCGCCTGGTGCCCCGGGATGTAGAGGAGACTGATAAAATGAACGTTGTCAGTTGTTCCTCCTTGACGTCATCCCTCAACTACTTTGACTATCACCAACAGACTCTGCCTCTGGGTTGCCGCCGATCGGAAAGCACCTTTCTCAACGTGGAGAACCAAAACAACCGGAATGCAGGCTCCAACCACAGCTATCACCACACCTTCACTGGCCAGAGTCCCCAGCAGCCGGATCTCATTATCAATGGGATGCCTCTTCCAGAGGTGAGCAAGAAGGTAGAGCTTTCTCTTGGATTGAAGAGGGCTGCTGCCTTCACGCCCTGCCTTGTGAAAGTCCTAACATTGCAACAGTGGGCTTTTGTTGGAACTAGAAGCTTGGGACTGAATAGAGCCCAAGCATGTCTGAATTGATGTTGGCTGCCATCTTCGATGCCTTTAAAAATTGGAGCAGCTTCCCCAAATGTGACATTCTCTGGATGACTTGAACTCCTATTCCCATCATCTTCATGATGAGAATGGTAGTCCAGCGTATTTGGAGAATGCCAAGTTGGGCTTGACAAATCCACCGAAGAAAAGTCTGGAAGTGGCTATTAGCTATGATAACAGTGCAGGATCTCTATGTCCAGGTTCGTTCTGAGTGTCAGTTCTTGAGTGCAGGAAATTGGAGTGTAGGGCTGTCTCTACAGGCTTCCCTGGTGCACCTGATTGGCCACTGTGGGAAACAGGCTTAATGATTCTTGACCTGAGTTAACACAGAGCTTGTTTATATTTGCTACTTACTTGGACTTCTTGTCTGAGTGTTGGTTTTGATTCTAAATCTGGAGTATCTGCACACACCTGCTTGTTTGTAGATCTAAATGCATGGATTTCATTTGACTTTAGTTTGTTTTGTGGAGGAGCATTGCATTCACTGCATTACTGAGGCTTTCTTAGGGCTTTTTCTCTGCCTAAAATGGTTTAGCATAGTTGTAAAGTTAGATTGAATAATGTATCAGCAATTAGTACGTGTTAGCGTTGTATTGATGGTGGCAGGTTCAAGCCATGCAGAACAGAGATGGGAAGGGACCTGGAGTTTTGAAGTGTTCTTGTTTATTAACCATACATAGCAAACGCTTCATTATGACCTCATCTGTCTTTATAAGAGGAAAAAGGGAGATCAATTCTTACTGCTCCAGTTATGGGCCAATAGAGATAGCAGGCTGTTGTCTTAACTTTAAAGCCCGTAAAATTCAGAAAAGGACGTTTATTAATGCGGTCACATGTGGCAGTATTAGCTTCCAGGTTTTGGTAATTATCATGGGGATCACTCCTGCTTTTTCTGATGTTTGGGCTGTGAATGCCAAGGTGTATGAAGCCAAAATGATGCCATCTACACCTGAGTGAGTAACGCAGTCAACTTTGTGATGGGTCTCTTCCAAGAATGGTGCAGTGAAGATTGAACATAGCCAATGGCCACAGAGCGCTCATTAACAGCTTTGGGTCAAAAGAAAGGATTGGAATGGGTATTCTGGCTGAATGGTTGGTTGGGACCTGGTCCTTATTAAAATTGCTTCTATTTTAGGCAAGGCTAGTTTTAATAGCAGACAGAAGATGTGGCTGTGGTGTGCTACATTCAGGTCACGTGCTCAACCACTTTCTGGATATTTGCTCATGATATTGAGTGGTATACTAACCACACTGGCTGAGTTTGCAAAACACACTAACCCACAAAAAGCCATGCAAGGATAACACGTAGCAAGTTGCATGAATGCAGCCCTTGGGTGCATATCTGAACTAGTTATGTATGTTGTGAGCACAGCTTAGTGGTGTGTGATTGCTTCTGTAGGAGATACTTTTAAGTTACTGTTGCAAAGTTTAATCAGGGAATCCATGGGGGAAGGCAAATGTTTACAAGATCAGAGTTCCATATGAAATGTTCTTGTGTTTGTTTCTGTTTCATCGAATAATAGTGATGAGGGAAGCACATGGTTTGTCCCAAAGGTCTTTGGGAAAAGGTCCTTGTATCCAGTGAATAAATGGAAGGTAAAAGCTGTCTTCTATATCAGGGTTCCTCAACCTTGGTGACTTGAAGATGTGTGGACTTCAACTCCCAGAATTCCCTAGCCAGCATGGGAAGTCCACACATCTTCAAGTCACCAAGGTTGAGGAACCCTGTTCTATATGGCAATGTCAAATCTGGGGCTTGTCAGGTTTCACAGTGCTGTGCAAGATCAGGAAAGCAAGAATTACAGAGACTTCAGTAAGGTATCTTATAGCCAGTCTTGGGGTAAATAGAAAATCTTCGAAACGGCAAAAGCAATTTCCAACCCTCACTTAACAATGAGTTCATTAAGGTGGAGTTCTTTAAATCAGTGTTTTTCAAACTTGGCAACTTTAAGATGTGTGGACTTCAACTCCCAGAATTCACCAGCCAGGATGAACACGGATTTAAATGATCTGAAATGCTTCTTCCCAGGTTTCCTTCCACTGGCCTGAGTTGCTGTTTATGAGATAAGCTGCCAAGGATTGGCCTGTTGTCTCTTGATGGTTTATGGCTCCTCTCCCTTCCATTTCTTTTCCAGCCTCCTCACCATCTTTTCCAGGGAAAGGGACAGTCTTCTGCTTTGTTTACAGGATTGCTCAGGGGATGCTGGTGCTACGTTTGACCACAAACAAAAGGCAAAGCGTCCTCTGTGCCTTGTCCTCAAAGAGGTGGCAAACTTTGAAATGGAGGAAGTTTAGGGATACGACTCTAGTCAAGTGGTAGGGCAGTCACCTTGCACACAGGAGGTTCCATGTTCAGCTCCCAGCATCTCCAAGGTCAGGGGCTGGTGTAGCTTTTGATGAACCATGATTGGAAGCATCTCTCATTATTGACTATGGTGATGAGGACTTAGTTTCTCAACTTGGAGGTAACAAATGACAGGGAGATGTTCTTTTCTCCTTGAACCTTTGGGATTAGCTACCCATCAGAGTAGACTGTGTAGAAATTCCTGGATTAGTTGCATGATTTGGTGCAAGATCCATAGACATTCTGAACATACAGCAAGGAAACTAAGATTTGGCTGCAATGGTGCTTTCTTCTGAGAAGATGTAATAATGGATTATATGACTGACACCACTGCAGATTTCCTTGAAATGAAGCCACTAGTCCAGGGATACCTTTCCTCCATCCATCCTTTTCAATTTTGAAGTGGAAATACTTTGTTTTTTCCCCATCTTCCTGGGGTTGAGATGGCTGTTGGAAAAACATGCTGTGATATAACAAACCTTTTTATCAGAAGAAAAGCTCTTTTTCTCACTGCTGGGAGTTGAAAATACTCATTCAGCTATGTCCCCAATCCTGTTGGACATTTTTGATTAACACAGGTTTGCTTCTCTTTGAATTATGACTTGGCATTAAGTAAATATCAAGTAATATTTTTTTTATAATGGCATTGTCATATTTCCTACTTTACACAGAATAACAAAGCTAAGAAGCTGGTGAAATATTTATGACCTGTTCCACACTGCTTCTTGTTTTGATTTCATTTTTGGTACCTGGGTAAATACAAGGATTCCAGGTTTATTTCTTTGCAAATGGGAATACTGGTTATGGCTGAGTTCACACAGGAGACTTAGAAGCCACATTTGCACAAGTTGCTAAGGTAGGTTAGCTGTATCTTGATTATTTACTTTTTGGTAGAGTTTTACACAAATCCATTCATTAGTTTACGCTCCAGTGTATTGAGTGAATGCAGAAAATGGGTCCTTTCAGTAACCAAGATATGTGTGATGTTGGACTGGTGCAGATAATTCACCTTTGTGTGTGTGTGTGTATGTGTGCGCGCATGTGCCTTTGAGTCAGTCTTGACACCTGGCGATTGCCTGGACTAGTCCCTGCAGTTTTCTTGGCAAGGTTTTTCAGAAGTGGTTTGCTGTTACTTCCTTCCTAGGGCTGAGAGGGAGTGACTGGCCCAAGGTCACCCAGCTGGCTTTGTGCCTAAGGTGGGACTAGAACTCCTGGTCTCCTGGTTTCTAGCCTGGTGCCATTAACCATCACAGCAAACTGGCTCTCATTGCCTTCACGTCAATCTTGACTCCTGGTGACTGCCTGGAGAAGTCCCTACAGTTTTCTTGGCAAGGTTTTTCAGAAGTGGTTTGCCCTTCCCTCCTCCTTCCCAGGGCTGAGAAGAGTGGCTGGTCCAGGGTCACCCAGCTGGCTCCATGCCTAAGGCAGGACTAGAACTCATGGTCTCCCAGTTTCTAGCCTGGTGCCTTAACTGCTACACCAAACTGGCATTTAGAAAGCCACCATGGTGGAATGAAAATCCGTGATGACAGTATGAGCAGATCAATTAACAGGATCAAAAAAGGTAAAACATACCTTTTACTTCAACATAACAATAATGCTTATTCCCCAAAGGCTTTGTGGAAGAGCAGTATTTGAACTGCCCTCCTGAATATTAATGAGGAGGGAGTCATGGGCTAAATCATGCTTTGTTTTAACTGTGGTCTGTCGACCAAATCTGAATTGACTGGGTTTAGACAATATGCTAAGCCATAAACCCATGGCTTTTAAGACACAGTGGCTAGGTTCAACAAACCCTTAAATGGCAAAAGAACCCATTAATAGAACATCCCAATTTATAACTTTGGGAATACCTCATTACCTGATTTCCCAGGTTAAACAGATCATGGGGAGCTGTAAAAAATGTCCAGCTAGAGTGGTCTGTTCAAAGTCCCTTCTCACCAGCTTTCATGGTGCGACAGTCGAGGTGACACTAAACACTGTTCTCTAATGGATTCCTTCTATGAAGCAGGACAAAGGCAGAAAGAGAGATGGATGCTTGATTATTGAATGTCAAGGAAGACAACATTCTTTCATCTTTAATAAATTGTATAATAGAAGATGCTCTGATATGTACAGCGTTTTCATTCCTGCTCAACAGGCTGTAAATGTAGTACATTTTGTTTCTGGCATGACAATTTAAATAGAGGTGGTCCTGGGGTTCAGCCCATCAGGTTGCCTTGAAGTAAGTACCAGGGGGGAAAAGGGGGTTGATGTGGTTTATTCCTACCCTGGCTTCATGCTGCAGTTTGGGAATCTGGAAAAGATGACAGCTGCTTGTACAAGTCTGGTCTGAAGTTTATTCGGCAATGGACTTACTAGTTGCTTGTAGACAAACCTTTCTTCTGTTGACCTCAGTCTCCTGATCCGCGGAATTGGGATTATAATGGTTTCTTACTTTATGGGAGAATAGGCAATCTCTTGGTGGCTTGGGGCTTAATTTTCCCAGGGCAGGGATGAAGATGGAAAATTGGCAGAGATGAAAACCACGCAACCCTTTTCTGTCTCCCTTCCCCTTGCGTTTTATGAGAAATATGGGGATCTGTTTCCCTAATGCCTGCCTTGCTGGTATCCATCCATCCATAATATGAAATTTTCCCTAATATTCCGTGTTTTTTTCCTCCTCTTCTGCTAGCCTGGCTGCATTTTCCTGTGCACTTTCCCTTTTCTGATTGCATCATACCACACCCAGAGTTTTACATGCCAGGCCCAGTACTTGGCCTTTTTGAGATTACCCAGACCGTGTCGGCACCAAGGCAACTTCTGAATCGCTGCAGAAGTGCCTGGAGCCAATAGTGAACTCAACAGACTGTAGCGGTTGGGAGTGAGGGAGAGTAAAAGAAATGCAATTAAGGGCATACAGCAGATGTAATATCACACCGTTCCAGAGAATTAAAGTACCATGTCAGTGCCAGTGTTGATACGGGAAGTATAATCAAGTTTCTCAACTGCAATTGAATGGCATCGACCTGTGAATAATAATTCAGGAATTCCAGGGGTAGCTCTTCTTCCAGTTTTGTGCTTGGGTTGTATTTGATAACTGTGATGAGATGGAAGAAGAGCAAGTTTTTGAGTTTCACAGGATTCTTTAAGAAACAGAGCTGAAGCGTGTACTGTACAATGCAGGAGGATGCTTATAAATCAGTATAAAGTCAAGGCTTCAAGGCATGATCTCTGATGCAACTTTGCAACATAGGAATTCAGAATCTGATCCAGCTATCGTTACTTGTACGTTTATCCCAGGATCTGGTGATGATCTATGCACTTGGCATATTCTGGTGACGGCGCAGGTTTGGTGGGCTTTACCATGCTAAATTGCCGTTGACGTTAGGATCGTTTCAATCCTTTCAGAAGAGCTCTGAGTTTGTTTTCCCTTATTGCACGCTACCTTTCCATCTTTAGAAGAGATGAAGAATTGTACTTGTCCAGCGTCAACTGTAATTAATGCTGGACTACAGTCTGCTTTTGCAATATTCTGGATATTTTCTTCCCTTAAAAATAGGCTTCTGTTTTTATACTTTGCTCTCAGGATGCTTGAGAATTTCTTCCAAATTTCTTTTGGTGGTGTTTTTGAGCTTGCTTTCTTGTTGGATGTGATGAAGGGTGCCACTGCTATCAGCAGTGTTTTCTGTTACATCTTTCCATAACTCTGAACTTTTCTTGGCTGCCTACATTTCCCAGACTGAAAAAATCCCATAGGAAGTGTTCCTTCCTATTCTCCTATTTAGGATTCAGTGCGTGTGTGGGAGGCCAAAGAGGCTACAGAGTGCTAGAGAGATGATTGTATAGTGAAAGACAGGATATGAAACACACCCCTTTGCCGTTTTATAATCAAATGTCTGTTTGCAGAACAAGCTCAGCAAAATCAGTTAAAGTTTCAGGATTTGCATTTCTACAATGTTCAAAACCTGGTTAGTTTCAACCTTGGTTTGTTTTGTGTGTCTTGGACTATTGTGCAAACCCAGCCTGTTTGATTATGGTAATGGTTTTGTGTGAATCCAGAAACATAAATGAATTAAGGTTAAGGGTATTTTGTGAACCCAGGCAGTAAGCCTAGGGGCACCACCTCCCATCCATATGAACATCACTAAAATTCTCTTCCCTTTCGAGAGAGATTTCAAAAACAAATTCTCATTCATCAGATAAAATAAGAACTGGCAGAGAAGCAAGGAATGTCATTTTTGTGTCGAGCGCACGGTCCGGTCTACTTCAAGCAAAACCGTGTGATTTTTTTGTATGTATAGCTTGGGTCTTACGTCCACCCCTGAATTATATAATGCAAATCATTAACGATAAAAACTTACAATGGAGCAAAAAGTTGAGAAAATGGCAGCTTGTGTTGGCCTTTGGAATAGTGCCAGCAATGACATTTAAGCACTTTACAGAATTACTTGTGGCATGAATGGTGGGTTAAACTTGGAAGTGGCCAGCATAACCGAATGACACTTTGCATGACTAACGTTTCCTAAATAGAGCTGGTTTTGCATGGGTATGTCTTGTTTTCTTTTACTTGTGGATCTGGTCTAGCAGAGAACTGTTTTTTTCATCTACATCAGCACTCTTTATAATGATGAGGAGGACAAAAACGAAGATAATAATCCACACGCGGTTACCTGTTTACAAAGCAGGTTGTTACTAATCTTATGATCTAATTGCTACTACTTTTCAGCAAGAATTCTGAAAATATGAATGGAGCTGCTGAAGGTAACACACGAGGAGAGAGGACTGCTCGGGTTCATCTGTCTGTTTTCCCTATGGTGTATTTTCTCGGGCTCTGTCTATTTTCGGTTTAAATGACTGTAGCAGCCAAGCCATTGCTGTTTCCCTAGGGAGACAGTTGTACAACAGACTTACAGATTTGAGTGTCCGGGAGATTTTTCCTAACGCTTCTGGTGAATGTGTGGCTTTCCTCTTATTGCTAGGATCCAGAGCAGTGTTTCTCATGGCTGGCTGGGGAATTCTGGAAGTTGAAGTCCACCCATCTTAAAGTTCCCAAGGTTGAGAAACACTGATCCAGAGGCAAAACGTTGCCTGGTGCAAATTAAGAGACATGAGTAAACATAGCTTTATATGCCACTTACCATGAGATGTTTGTATCTTGGTAGTGAGTGGGTATCTTTAAGGTAAGAGGGAAAGAGAAAATCACATAATAGAACAGCTCTCTGTCTTTTTAGCCAGAGAAAGGCTCAGAACTGGGTTGTTAGACAGCTGGTCTTTTAAATCTCAAGGCTCCTTTTCATTTTAGCAGTTAGGAACCCTGAAGAGTAGGTGTTAGTAAAGCTTACTTCTTGTTCTGTAAAACAAGCTTTATTCTACCCCCTTTCTCCCTACCCCAAGCCCCTGGCTGGAATAAAGAATTATATAGTCTAAAACTGCTTTATAATGCAGGTGATGAACCTTTGTTCTAAAATGGAACTCTCCAAATTCTGAGCTGTTGTAACCCAAAGTCGATGCTGAAGAACAGCTGGATCCCATGGCCAGAATCCATTACACAAATCAAGCACATCTGCTTTTTCTTTTCTTAGTCACCAGGTTTTGTTCTAAAAAGGGTAGCCATGTAGAATCTCTGATTTGTCTACCGGAAACTTTGTTCAGGTTTTGCCCTGACTTCTGAGAATCTGCATTTTGGGGAAGATCTGATCTTTTCTTAATTATAATTACAGACATGGGGGGTTGAAGCCGACAACAAAGAAACCAGGAATTCTGGAGAAGCAGAGTATTGCTCCAAACGTGTTCATGCAGTCATAGTGCCTAACACATAACCAGAATATGCTTCCCTACGCACATAGTAATGATTTTTTTGAGCTTGTAGTTGCTTCCCAAGAGAGTTGAAACCTATATGAGATATTGGTCAAATGCCAATCAGGCCCCTTTATGTGGACTCCCTGCTGTAGCTCAGAGAAGTAATGAGGTGGTATGAGGCTACATTACTCCAGTGTAAAATTCCTCACAACAGCAGAGGTTTTCTGGCTTCATCTGTTGTTGGGGGTTGTAGATTAGAATGTCCAATTTTAGTGAAAACTGCCTTTTGGACAGCAGTAAACAAATGTTGCTTTTGTTTTTTCATATCCTGTTCTCAGGATGAATTCAAGCCACTCGTGATGGAGTCCTTTCTACAGAAGAATAGGCTGGTAGCTGAGTTCCCAGTGTATTCTCTGTCAGCATTTGGGGATGGGATATGTATGTTAGGACTCCTCATTTTCCCAGGCTGAACTTGGCTTCCTGCAGGAACCCCTGGGCTACAACGCTTGTGGGATTTTGGTGGCAAAATGCCAAGTTTTGGTGGCATTTTTGCCCTCTTTACATTTGTATAATTCCCCCAATTATACTCCAGGGATGTCACACACAGAACTTGACTGTATTGTCTGAACTCAGCCTCTTAGTTGAAGGCTGAAGGTGACGTGTGAACCCAGCCTCTGTGGCTATTTTAACAGGTCAGGTTCATGCAGACAATGGCTTAGCATGATGTGTGAACTCAGCTTCACTCTCTGTTGTCTGCTTCACTCCCTCATTCAAGGTAATGTTTTTAGCCTTATCTTGGCTTCCTGTATCCATATCGAAATTTAAACAAATTTAGTTTGGGGTCATGGATATCTAATGAGGAGGACAGTGGGGGAAAAGCATTTTCCTCCTTCTCATTTTCCCACTTCCAGCCAGATCTTCATAATAGCTCTATACCTTTGCACTTCCTGGAGTCACCTGGTAGAGTTGGAAAAACCCATGATCTGAAACCCTGGTGGGTACATTCAATCAGTGGAGACAGTATTGAGCTGAGTGGATCATGGTCAGGCTCTGCCTAGGTATCCTATGTGTATCCTCGTAAAATATTAGAAAAGTATCATCCATGGCGTGGATGATTGAAAAAGGGCTTTTTGGCCTGGGACACACTGTTATGACCCTTCACGTAGAGGAAAACTTGCACAACTTCCACAATCGGTCCATTTTGCCAAGTGTTTGTTGTAAAAGTTTAAATCTTCACACCCAGCCCCCAGGTAAAAACAAACAAAAAGAGAAAACGCTGAAACACTGAATCCACCTTTAACTAAAATGTAGAGATGGGTTTGTGTTAATTAAGAATGATACGGGAAAGGGCACTTCCTTTCAATGAAATGCAGATGATTTCCCAGTTCTCCAAAAAGTGTAAAATTAAAGTGTTGGATTAAATAAACAAGTTTGCTTTTTTGTGAAGGGGATAAAATGTGCTTGTAGTGGAAATGTCTTTTTAAAGATGGAGCTTGCCATCTGCAGTTTGCATATTTGTGTGTGTGTGTGTGTGTGTGTATACACACACGCACGCACACAAACACACACCATGCTTACACAGGCCGCCCAGTTAATCAAGGCTATCTTCGGAGCTGGTGAAAAATTAAAAAAAAAAAAATTGACTGAAGGCTTCTGCTGTTCAGCTGTAGGAGAGCTGTTTGTCCCATATTATGTAGGGCAGTTCAGACATATTTTAAAAAGCCAGAAGTGGGAGGGCTTCAATCTGCCCAACCTGGCCAACATCAGGAGTGTAGACTGAACCGGCATCTTGTCTTCGTCTTTCCCACTGTGGTGAGATATATGACGTTTCTGTAGCTCATAACTGTCATAATTTAGAAATCTGCTTACAAAATGAGCATTTTCGGTTTTAGTGCAAATTGGTGGCATCTCTCCCTTTTTTCATTTTAAAAAAATGAACGTATAAATGGTCACTCTGCTCAGAAGATCCATTTTCTGCTTGCAGAACAGTATATAGAAAAAGGTTGGTATTTGGATCCGTACTATTTTCTGGGTTGCTGGAAACGGAAGTTATTTTGGTCAGCATTGAAGTATTTAAGAGGTGGACGAGGTGCTGGTCTGGTAACCATACCGTGCTGTTTCCTGTTTTTTTTTCCCCATAAAAATGAACAATTAGAAAGCTCCTTTCCAATGATCTGATACAAGCTTCTGCTTTTTGTATTTGTTTTGGTTTTGACAGTCATGCTGGATGGATAGAAAATATAGTGAAAAATTATTGAAATACAAGTAATGTGTATGCTTTGATCTATAGTGCAATAGCAAGAAAAAGTTTATTAAGTGGTCTCTGGAGACTCCTTGCAATTTTTAAGTGGTTTGCAAAGGGGGAAAAAAACCCTTTAAGAACCACTCAGTCTGTTTCATCGATTTAAGTGCTGCAGCCTTAGTGAAAATGCTAAAACTCACGCTGATAATATGATGCATGCAATGCTATTTTTATGGATTCAGAACAAAGTTGATATATAGTTGTGGCCTTCTATGCATAAGTGTTTGCTCAGAGGGTCATTGTGTGCATGGCCATTACTTTATGCAGCTCCTCTCTAAATGGGGTCCTGATAGGTTCCAGGTGACCCTCCTGGTGGCAGGAAACTGATAAACCATATTATCTGGCCTCCCTGGTGTTTGTATTTCTTCCAGGGTTTGGTCAAAACACCTCCTGGATCACTGCTCTGTTTGCAAGGCACTCTGCTTTCTTTTTGAGGAGGCTGTCAGTATATTTTCCATTTTCTTGCAGCCTTTCTGCAGATAAAGCCCAAATTAGGAGTGAGACATCCTTACATAGAAGACACTTTGGCTTCTAGGAAGGTGTCAGCCCTTTGGGGTAGACAGATCAGGAAACAGACTCCATTGGAAGGCTAGAACTCTACTTGATTGAGATAGGATCTAATAACTGAATCTTGCAAACCTGATGGTGCTTTACCTCCCTTCCCTCTTCTATCCCAGTGAATCAAGGAGGAACCTGCCTGAGTTTCTTCCAAATACTATCCTGTTTCCCAGGACTTAAAGAATGTTTTAGCCCTCTTTGATTATCTAATGGTTGTTGCCTCTGTCTCTCAAGGTCATCTCCCTGATTCTCTACACAAGGTTGCTGGTCTCTGCTGGATGTACTTCAGATTTTTCAACAGATACCCCATTGGCAAGCGAACTAATCAAAATGGTGGTGGTTTATTGTCAAGGTTACTTCCCCAGCCTAGATAGCATTGGCTGCACTGCCCTGAAACTCCCAGAACTCCTAGCCATCATGTTCCCTTAGGATCAAGGCGGACAAGGGTTGTTTTTTGGCTAGAAGATACATTTTATTTGCTTTTTTAAATCAGGACTTATGAAAGCAGTGAGGAGCTTGATAACAATGCTACTAGAGATAGCAGGGCTAGTTTTTTTTTTTAAGGGGACACAGAAGTGGATTTTCTTAAAGAAAAAAAATGGACTAGAGGCTTAATGCACTAATTCTGGTGGAAAAAGCAAAACATTGCACCTAGGCCGCATAGTTATAGGGACAGAGAATTGTGAAGGCGCTGAAAACCCAGCCTAGGGGTTGCACACGTCTATTTCTCTAGGCAAAGATCTTTAAGTCTTCCTAATATATCCCTTTCCAGTTCTGTGATGTGGGAATATTTTTTATTGGTTGAATGTCCTGAATGTATCATTAAGATGGGTGCATCTTAGAAGGCTTTGCCCTATTTTTCTTTCACCATAGATTATAGGCAGATTTCTATGAATTTGCACATGTCCTTTCGAGCAAAATGAATGCCCGTTTTCATTCGGCCATCCATCATCCACCCCCACTGATGTCTTTCTGGTCTTGTTGAAGTGAACATTTCTGCAGCTCGTGAAGAATTGCTAAGTGGTAGGAAAGCAGAATCAACCTTTGAGTGCTTTCTTCTCTGTCGTTTGCTTACTTGGCGAGGCTTCCTTTCTCTCCCTTCAACTTGTCCTTCTATTCTTTGGCTGTCTTGAGGGGAAAAAAATTGTCAAAGTGTTTGTAATAATTCCATTTTTTGCGGGGAAGGTACGTATTCCAACTCTAGTGCGCGTACTTCCTCTAATATGCTCAGTTTGTGGAAGTCAGCTTGCATCTGGCATGGGAACATTTAAATAATGACAACAAATGGTGCCATTTAAAAGCATAGCAGGGGCCAAAGAATACTAGGCAATTACTACAGGAAAGAACTGGAAGGAGGTTGGCTGTGAGTAATGCTGTCTATAGAACTTAAAAATCCAAGTGCTTCCTCCAGATCAGACAGTTTTTAGTGTACTGTGGTATCAAAACAGATCTTATTTTAAGAATGGCTCATTCAAGTTGGTGTTGAAGATGAACGATATGGAGCCATACAAGAGACATATGCCTTAGCTTGGTTTTCAGATACTGTTCCAGTTTTAGGTTGTGTGCTTGCTCACTCTAATCCTGCAGGCACCTGCTTTGCTACAGAATGTTGTGGCTTTCCAGCATAAGCTTCTCCTTGGGGACCAGGCTGGCATCAGGAAGATCTTCCTAATCCAACCTTCTTGAAACCTGTGCTCTCAAATTGTGTTAAGGCTGTGCGTGCTAGAATTCTCAGTCAGCATGACAAAGGAAATTCTGGGGGTTATGTCACTCTACACAACAGAAGGGCACCATAAGGAAGAAGGCTGGTCTAACAAGTTGAGCTGGACTAAACTTGTTTAAATGTAGGGGAATCTGATGTTTGAGCTGGCTTTCATCTGCTTATGCTTTCTGTCATTAAGGTCGTAGGCACTTGCTTCATGTCATTTTCTCATCTAATTTAGTATTCTGGACACAGTCTGGATTTTTAGGCTAAGATTTATCCCAGAGGTACCTGACCATGCTGGGTATTGAACCTAGGACCTTCTGCAGGTGGTGCACGGAATCTACCATGGAGCTACAGTTCCCACAAAGAGAAAACAAGGAACTGAATTGTCTTACATTTAGGTAGGGCTCACCTGCATAGTCCGTTTCTCCCTCTTTAGACCCTGTTTCCTCCTGTAGTAGGCAAAAGCAGAATTGGTTGGAGTGGAGCTGTGTTCCTGGTTTGCTTTAGAGCTCATATTTAGTAATGAAATCACGGTTAGTAGTGCTGTGCAGATTGTTGGGAGTCTTACGTTGTGCAAGATTCTGCCAAATCTGTTTTTCTTTTAAGGGAGGCCAGCATATCTCATCACTGTTTTTCCAGTTTTGCAGTGAGTGAGACCTGCATCAACAGGTCATTTCCCCAATTAGCACGTCTTTGTTTGCTTCATTGTGACTCTCTTTTATGCTGCATGGCGCACAGATGCCAATTTGTATATAGGGGTGAACGTGTATTTTAAAGCTTTTGAAAAGATGGACTGTGGTTTTAAAAATAACCAGAAGGTGTTCTTGATTTCTCCCTCCCCTCCCTGGTTCTTCTTGTCATGCGTGGATTATAGAAAAGCCTTTGCTTCGCTAAGCTCACATTTCATTCTCCTGGATCAAAATGGCTGGTGAATGAACTGGTGGCCTTCAGTTCATAAGAATATAAGCAGTTCATGCTGGAGCGCACCCCTGTCCCATCTAGTGCAGCTGTCTCTTCTCACAGTGGCCAACCCACTGCACAAGGAAGCCCACTAGACTCCCAGCAGATGACAGGGGCAGCCCCACTGCCGTCAAGGCAAATAACCATTGATCAGGTTCAAGGGAGGGATCCCAGGGAGGACATGATTTTCTTGTGCGGTTTTAGTTTGGCTATTTTATTTTCACAGCAGACTTATAAGGCAAGCGGAGCTCAGAAACAGAGAGTGACATAAAGTGAGAGAGACAGAGCTGTTGACCCAAGGTAACATAGTGAATGTTATGGTTGACTTAGTTTTTTTTTTTTAAACTTTATTTTTAATAGTGAAATTAAAAAAAAAACAGAACATCAACAGTAGAGATAAAAAATAAATATCATATCATATCATGTATAAGATTTTTTAATCCCACCTTTATTATTTTTATAAGTAACTCAAGATGGTGAACATACCTAATACTCCTTCTTCTTCCTATTTTCCCCACAACAACAACCTTGTGAGATAGGCTGGGCTGAGAGACAGCGACTGGCCCAAAGTCACCCAGCTGGCTTTCATGCCTAAGCTGGGACTAGAACTCACTGTCTCCTGGTTTCCTGCCTGGTGCCTTAATCACTAGACCAAACTGGCTCTAAATGGTAAGTATACAGTGAAGAAAGAAAAACTAGATATATATCAGCCCTTTGATGTAGACTAGCGAGGAAACAGATACTGCATGGATTACAGGACTATACAAGGAGTCCTCGCTTATCAACTGCCTTGTTTAATGAATGTTCAAAGTTACAACAGTTGGGAAAAAAAACAGCTTTGTGACCAGTCCTCACAGTTATGGCTGCCACACCGTCCCGTGGTCATGTGATCACCATTTGTGAGCTTCACAACTGGCTTCCAACAAGTAGAATTAATGGAGAATGTGGAAGTGAATTTGCAAGTCATGGTAACATGATGTCTTGCTTAACGACTGCAGTGATTCGTTTATGGCTTTACTGGAAATCAGCTTTATCCTCCTTGTTCCTTTGAATAAATCTCTTTAAGTTGCCATTCTCACCTCTGAATGCAAACTGATGAATCCGTCCCTTCTTTTGGTCAACCATTTGCATGTGCTGTCAATCACTGGATGCCTCATGCTCTTTAATACACTGGAGGCTAATAATATGAAAGCCTGGGTCTTCTGTTGATTCCATTCAGAGGTCATCCTAACCACATTAAGGAAGCCCTAATGCCATTTGCTCTTCATGCTGAATTTTGCATCTTGAGTATTTCTCTAAAGGGAAAGAATACAGTTACTTTTTTTAAAATATTTTGCTGACAGCCATTTTCTCCTTGCCACACCACAGCCCTTCCCAGGTATTTCCCAGGCTGCAAGCGAAGCGCTTAAGACAGCCTGGGGCCTCTCTTTCTACATCTCTGGTTGACCAAAACTTTTCATATCAATCCAAGCAACAGAGGCACGTCTATTTTGCTGTTTAAGTTTTTGCCTCTTTTAGCCTTGAGAATGACCTTCCAAAATGTTGAGTCAAAGCCAAGGTGGCGAACAGACTGGAATCTGTGTTTTTAGTTGTGTTTTGCATTTTTTCCCTAAAGGCTGCAATTTTATTCTGTTTTCTCTCTTGAGGGCCTCTGCAGTCCTTCATCATTGTTTCCAGGTTGTTCCTGACCCCAGTTAATGGCTATTTTGGCCATGCTTTGGGATAGCAGCTGGCATTCACAATTCATCTTTTGCTCATTGCTCTTTTTCTGATGCGTGCAGATTCCTGCCTCTCAGGACTGCATCTTTGGATGGTTGTGTCCCATATCTACTCTTGTCTGTCAGCTAGAAATAAATTTATTTGTTAGCGTCAGACAAATGGCTCAATATGATAGTTGCTTTGGTGGTACATTTCATGATAGCATGGAATATTATTGTTGCAGGAGGCATACAGGAAGATATGTCTGCAAAAAAGATCCCAAATGTTGTGGCCCTTGGAGACCCCTCAAGATCACACCACCAAAGATTGGTCATGTGGTTTCCTGCCAGAATTGAGTAGTGGCTGTTTCACTAAATTTGTTCCAACATAGTCATGCTTTTTTTGGGTGGGGAAGAGTGATTTTTGAGGATTGAAATATACTTGTTTTATGATTTAGTAGCCATGTCCACTTGGGTGTCATTGCCCTACCCACACGTCTCTTGTCTGCCCAAGCTACACAAATTATAGTTCTTGGGCATTCAATTGTTGCCCTCGTTCTGTAAGTATAGTGTTGCCCATGAAGAAGAATAGAAAGCGGGAAAGATTAACCCACTCTCTTTGTATTGCACTGTGTTCCCAAACTGTTACTTCTACTTGCTGCAAAAAGAGGCCCATGTAGACATCCCATGTCTCATCTGGTTTAGCCCCAAAGTTATGATGGAATGCCTGCTTTGAATATCCCACCTTCAATCCTTGGCACTTCCCAAAAAAAGATTGTATCTGGGAAATCACGTGATGGGAAAAACTCATCTCTAGCCAAAACCTTACAACGTAGTTGCCAGAATGGACAATATTGAGCTTGATGGATGAAGAGTCTATGCCAGTGTTTCTTAACCTTGGCAACTTTAAGATGAGTGGACTTCAACTTCCAGAATTCCCCAGCTGGCTGGGGAATTCTGGGAGTTGAAGTCCACTCATCTTAAAGTTGCCAAGGTTGAGAAACACTGGTCTACACAGATATAAGGTTGCCACAGACGTTCCTGATGTAAGTGAAGTGCTTTAAACCATCTGCAGCTTGGCAAGATAATGGGAGTTGTAGGTGAAGGAGAAAACATGGTGTCAAATTAGGCAAGTAAATTACCCCCTCAAAAAAATCCTCACTTTTCCAGAGAAAATGAACTTTCAGCTCATCCATAAAACCTCTAGAAGGCCAAGGTGTGCTGATAGGTGTACACAGTCTTTTAATTCTGTTCTGCTGCCTCAAAGTCCCAACCTAACTACCTCATTGGACACGTGATATTCAATCAAATATAGGTAGCCAATCCCATGTATACTCCAATTTGCATTGCTCTATACAGAGAGATTATATCCCCTCCCTTTACACGCTTGTTTTTCGCTTCTGGTACCGTAATAAATGATTTGTGTGGAATTGCATGCTGTTCTCTGGTTTAAATGAACTCTTAATAATGATCCTCCGTAGTCCAGTACAATTGGTGGACACCCGGTTGCTGAAGGCAGCTTTGCAAACTAAGTAGCTCATCTCTGTGTGTAGATAAACATCTACTTTCATCCTCTGGTAACCCAAAAGAAAAATCTGGCTTCAAAATCTTTTCTTCTGAGGGTGATTTTGATGTACAAGCCTGCTGCCAAGCGCAAAGGGACCTCAAACGTTGAGTGCGTTCTGCACTGTGTGTTTTCTGGTTGCCCAAGGTATGAAACTTGGCGCAAATGCTCTTTGAACAACTACTTAGAGTGTGGAAGAGCAAGATCTTTAATATGGACAGAAAACCTGCAAAGCAGATATGTGTCTGGGCTGGATCCTTTCCCCGGATTTGCTAGTTGTATTTTCAGATGGGACAGAGTCGAAGCAATATCCACGCCATTGACGTTAACGCAAGCCCTTCTCCTTGCCCATTCTTGAACCACCCCGTGATCGTTTTCATCGGCTTCGTGCACTGCTCGTGAACCCCCCCTCTCCCCCACCGCAGCTAGAGAGGCAAAGCCACGGCTGAGGTTGGTGGGAAAATTGCTTTCGGTATAAACAAAGGAATTGCGGCCTGCGCCCTGGTAGCATTTTAAACAACCTGCGATCTGGAGCAAACTAATCGCTTCTGTCAGCCAGACAAGTGATTATTACTTGGCCTGGAATTAATTCCCTGTTTAACGTAGAATTCTGGAGTCTTGGCTCCAGTCCCTGTGCTTCAGGCAGTGGGTGAGGGAAAAGTGAAAGGGACTCCCCCCCCCCCAGTTTCCCCACCCAGTAAAAACTCCAATGGAGGGCATTGTGAAGCTTCTCACGTTGAAGTCTGACGTTGGAAATGTGATGGTTGCCTTTCAGACGTGCAGGAGAGAGGAATGCGTAACCCGCGTTGGCCACGGGCGAGTTGGATGCAAATTCTCCTTTATTCTCATGGGAGATCTGTTATCTCCCATTTTTTGTAATGGCAGGTGTCTGCCACGGGGCCAGCTTTACAATTGCCGTGTTGGTGGATTGCATTAACTCACCCTAAATCAGGTATACGAAATTCTATTAAGCTAAATCCCCTCTGGCATTTTCCCCCCCTCTCATCATGGCTAGAGATTTGCAGGCTAAGAGTCCTGTAGATGGGATGGCAGATCTATTAGGGAAATGATGGTTTTAAAATAATAACATTTGTCTTTGCTCCGTAGTCCTGCAGTTGTCTGTGTCAAGAGTAGCTTTACTTTCCCCCTCCCCTTCTCTCTGTCTCGCTCTGTCTTTATTTTCCTGGGGGTGGTTGCTGAAAAAAGCCTTGCAGATGGTTCTTCATTCTAGGTCAAGAGGGGAACAAAGATTGCTTGTAGCCGTAAGGGCTAGACAGAAAGATCAAACGGTTCTGAATCTTTTTATGGTTGCATAATGTTCTTGGAAAATGGTGTTCCTGGTGACCAGTCCAAAATGAACAAGATAATGAAAACGTTGGGGCTAATCTTAGCCCATTTTGTGGCGAGCGGTTTCTGTCCTCTGCCTTTGATGGAATTGAGGTCAGCCGCCTTGCCATTTTATAGCATCCAGCTCAAAACTCCTACATGGCTGCATGAGTTTCAAGTCTGGATGGAAATTAAGAGAGGGAAAATAATTGGACAGCGATCATATTAACTGTACTTAATTTTCAGGAAATGTAAATGACCATGCGGTGCAAGGATTATGGTAGTTGAAATCCACTACATCAGTTGGGTTTCATGAGTCATGGGAACTCAGATGGTGTCTAAGGTCCTAAGGATGGGTTGATGGTAAGTGGGAGAGAGTAAAGACCCCCGAATGTTGCTGAAAAGTAAAGATGCCCTTGAATCGAGCTCTTGTAATGGTATGTGGGAAAGACCTTAGGAGATTGGGCCAAGAGACACTGCCAAGGGAATGGTCAGATAAGAGACAGTATAGCCCACAGCTGGATAGCAGGTGGGGCAAGAGGCTCAGAAGAGACCTTCCCTAGTTTCTCAGGCAGATGGGAGAGAACTATACTTTCATACTTGCAAGATTCTGTCAATGTAGCTTTACAATAAAGTAGAATAAGCTAATCTGGTTGTGATTCCTATCTGGCTTACCCCACAAGGCTTACAGCTCTGCTCCTGGTGACTATATGACCCAGCTATGCAGTTTTCTCAGTAAGAGTATAGAAATGGATTGCCTTTGTGTTTTTCTGGAATGTTTTTTGACTTCCCAGTCTTACTTTCATGATCCCTGGGATTCTCTGGTGGTCTCTCCTCCAAGTACTAACAAGGCCCAACTGTACTGTATTGTAACCTGCTACCAAATTGTAAGCTTGAATGGAAATTGAGAGAGAGAGAGATAATTGGGGATCATATTGACATGATCATAGACTTAATTTTAATGACATATAAATGCTCATGCAGTGTGGGGATTGTGGGAGTTGAAGTCCAACACATCTGTTGGATTTTGTGAGTCATTAGAACTCAAAGGTCATGTCTATGGGCTGGTTGTAAACAAGAATAAAAAAGAATCAATACTTTAATGGTAAATCTATGCTGGATTTTTCCTGCAGTGTGTACATCTATATATTTGCTTGTAGCATCAGTTGGTACAAATTGTGTGATTGAACATTATCATTTGTTATGGACAGATTCACATAGAACCCTATGCCATAAAGTGATTTGCTTGGTTTTCAGTTAGCATGATGTGTAAAGCAGCTAATTATATTTGATTTAGCGAACTAGGGTTAAGAAATCTATAGTGTAGTGTGATGAGTCTACACAGTTTGTATATATGTATATGGCCAGGTTAATTTATGGAACAAAATGCATTTTTGGCATTCAGTATACCTTCTGGAGAATCCCTCCCTTAGAATTTTGGAGATGGCCCAGGATTTCAAAACTGATTATTTGTCTGGAAAATAATTATTCTGCATATTTTCATTGATACAGCATGTATTAGAGATAGTTTAATGATGGGTCAAAATCTGTCTTGCAGTTTCTCAGGCAGCTCTCCCCCTGCAAAAAGAAGCTTCTGCTTGGCTATCTTATTCTCAGGGTGGTTGAGGATATGTCTGACATTTCTTCCAGAGGGGTTCTTCAGCTGACTTGTTGGCAGATGGTGCTACTGTGGGGTTGCTTTCTGTTCCACATCTTTCCATCCCTTTGCAGCCTCCCTGGCTGCCCACACTTCCCAGAGTAAAACAGCTCCCTGGGGGGAGTCTCATGATGCATCTCTTGGAACTGAATGGAAGCAGGAGAAGCCAGGGAGGCTGCAGGTTGCTGGGGAGAAAATTGTATGATGAAAAACAGGAGATTCACACCCATTTACCCTTGGCCATTAGGTCAGTACAAGACACATCTCCACTGGCTAGAATGTGCCCAAAATTCTCTTCTCCTTTGAATGGCATTTCAAAAACAAATTCATAAAACCGTTCTCATAAGCACACACAAAAACTGATAGGAAAGGAAACGCAGAAGAATTTTTGGAATAGGCTTTTTACGTGGTCAGACTTAAAGAATGGAACAAAGCAACCGGCCTTTGCGATCGTGCAATCTGATTTGTTTAAAAACAGAAGAATACTCCATGTTGAATTCTCCATATTGATCCTTTTATGGATTATTGCTCTGCCAAGGAACATTTCTGATCTGGGGAATTGACTCAAACTGAGCAGTTTACTAATTTGTCTCTTCTTGTTTTCTTTGCTGGTTAGAAAAGCCCTTCTGCATTTGCAGAGGAGCTGAGGCCAGCTCATTTGGGCCAGCTTGATTTGGGTTCATCCTGGCATTTTTTCTTTGGATGCAAGAGTTCAGCCCTGGAACGTTAGAAATAAAAAGAGCTATGAATAAAAAGAGAACTCTGAATATGCAGAGTTTTTCTGTTAGAAGAGGAGTAGGCAAGCGGTTACACCCTGAGGATGCACTTTGAAAGAAAGTTGCAATCGCTTTCACAAAATGGCTGTCATGGGGAGCCGATAGCAAAATACTTCCCAGAAATCAGTATGGTGAGTTTTATCATCCTTGTCTTCTCTAGGTCCCCAGGATGGCTCTGCCTCCCTTTTTCCTGTTTTCTGGGTAGGCAGCCCCATTCCCAAACATTCCCAATCGCCCACCATTTTTATTGTCCAAGAATAGCTGTACATCCCAGAGGCGTTCTTGTAAATAAAAATGTGTTCAGAAACTGGCATTCTGATCTGCATATTTAACAAAAATTAAAAGCATCTTCAATACCCCCCCCAAAAAAAAGTTTGGGGGGGAGCCTGCTCCTTGGCATATTGGTGCCATATGACTTATCTGTAAGCTGAAGCAGAGTTTAGTGCTATGAGAAGAAACCTATGCAAATTTCAGACTCCAGCTTCCCAGGGCGTTGCATATGAATGGCACTGCTGTTAAATTTGGAAATGTTTGCTTTAGTTTTCCCTGATGATATAAAATAATGAAGTTGATCAGATGGTAGAACGCAGAATTATGCATGGTGATTGAAATAGAACACTGCCACCACATAGATTCTACCACACTTTTGACAGACTAGAATATAAAACATATTTACCACTAGTGTGACAATGGAGGGCTCATCTCCTGATGGAAATCTTCTGACAAGCTTATAGAAAGAAGGGGATGATGATTAAATCTTAGAGAAGTTTGATTAGAATTTTATGTATAACATCAGAAGCCACTTGTTTCCTTCCTTCCTTCCTTCCTTCCTTCCTTCCTTCCTTCCTTCCTTCCTTCCTTCCTTCCTTCCTTCCTTCCTTCCTTCCTTCCTTCCTTCCTTCCCTCCCTCCCTCTCTTCCTTCCTTCTCCATCTTCCTCCCTCCCTCCCTCTCTCCCTCCCTCCCATGTTTTCTGTTTATTTTCTTTTTCCTATCTTCTTTTCTCCTTGTCTTTTGCTTTCTTTTTTCTTTTTCATATTTACTTCGCTTTATATATTTTCTTTCTTTGAATGTATTTCTTATTGTCTATGTAAAACCTTTTAATAAACCTATTTAAAAAAAATCTCCTGACAACCTAGTTTCCCATGGGACTTATATATTAAATACAAAAACATGTTATTCAATGGAAAAGAACCCAGATCTCATTGGGACTTATCTCCAAAAAAGCATAATTATGATTAGGATGCCAGAATATTTGCCACAGAAGGTCTTTAATTGGGTGCTGTTCCACATTCCTGGGCAACCTCCCCTTGAAATCTTTGAATGCATTCTATATAACAGGTAGTCCTTGCTTACTGGCCACTCATTCAGCAACTGTTCAAAGTTACAACAGCACTGAAAAAGGAAACTTACAACCAGTCCTTGAAGTTGTGGCCGTCGCAGTGTCCCTGTGGTCATGTGATCACTATTTGGGCACTTGGCAACCAACTCGCACTTATGACCAGTTGCAGCGTCCCGTGGTCATGTAATCACCACTTGCAACCTTCACAGCTGGCTTCTGACAAGCAAAGTCAATGGGGAAGCCGGCAGGAAGTGGCAAGTTGTAGTCATGTGACGTTGTGCTTCATGAACTGCACTCATTTGCTTAATGATTGCAGCTGGAACTGATGTCAGTGTGGTCATATGACATTTCACTTTACGACCATGTTGCTTAGCGATGAGATTGCTGGTCCCAGTGGTGGTCAGCAAATGAGGACTACCTGTATCAGCATTTCACTTTTCTTGCTTATGGGCTGAACTCCCAACAAGCTGCTGTGATGGCATGGAATGTTTGCAAAAAATTAATTCCAGTCTCAGAAATCCGGACATACATGCATGTGATTTTTGTGAAGAAAGTGAAAAGTCATTTTTGATGTTATTTGTTTGTTTATTGCATTTATGTACCGCCATATCCTAGCCCGTAGGGACTCCTAGCGGTCCACAGTCAGAAATCAACAGTTAAAAGACCCACAGTAAATAATAATCAACACAGGCAAATAAAACATCCGCTCTAAGCATTATAATCAATATAAAATCAGAATCATAATATAATAAAGCTGATGGAGCAATCGTTCAACAAGAGAGGCCTGTTCAGCTTGGAGGCGGAGGGTGGGCGCTCTTAGCTGCAGAGAAGCAAAGCAGACAAGGGAAGTTTGGAGATGGGGGATTTTTCCATAGTCTTTGATTTCCTCTGTCCGTACGACATTAAACTACTTGCTTTGCCAAGCCTGTTGATAAAAGCAAAGCCCGCGAAAGTAGAAGGGAAGGCTATGGTTTCAAGAGGACATTTGCAGACTCAGAGAAGCTCAGGGATGTCTGTTCATTTGAGACCCCCCCTTCCTTTCCTTCTCCTGTATTCTGTGTCAACACTATTTTTCTCCATTGCTTTTTGTCTGTGGAAGTTAATGGCGCTGTCAATGGGAGTACGTGAGGTAATTCAAAATCCTGAAATAACACTTGGGTTTATATGTTCCCTGATTACTTTTAGTGCCTTGAACTGGAAAGTATCGATCCAGCTGATATTTCAGAGTTGAAACTCTACTTTTGATGGGTTCTCTTTCACGAGTGAAGGGTGATCACTTGTCCCCCCTTGCCCCATCCCTAAAAATAAAGCCCTGTATTGAGTTGCGCCCTTCTTTGTCCATCTCTGTAAGGAGATATTTGCAATTTGGAGGAATGGAGTTTGCTACATGCAACTTGTAGCTCATGGTAGATCCAGCAGAGGGAGCCTGGAAGCATAATAAATGTTACACAAGCCAATGATTGACGGCAAAGCTTTTCTTTCTTGGTTCAGATGTGCGTTCGGGGGCATGGGGTGACTGTGGAATGAGAGTGGAAAGAATTGTGATGAGTGTTTTTTCTGATAGTCAAAACTCTGCCCTTGTTAAATGCTGAGTTTCAGATGCAGTTGCTGAGAGGCAGAGAGACTTGAATTTTTTTATTTCCAACTAATTGCAGCAAAGGCTGTTGCAGGAAGATAACTTTGGAGAGATATTGACCTTTAATGTAATTAACTTTGGGATGGGGTGTAGCATGCTTCCTCCCAGGTCAAGTTTGTCTCTTATCCAAAGCCAGATAAGTAAATTGGATGTGGCCAATTTATGTGACCAAAACATTTGACAAACACTCTCTGCATTCTGACAGTGAAAAGATACCCCAAATCCGATGTCCAAGGTAGCTATTTCACTCTGCCTAATGTTAGGAATGGCTCTGTTCAGGTTTGTGGTATTTTTGTTTCATTTTCTTTGCTTCACGGAAGAGATTGTGAAAAGGTGGCAGCCTGCCTGATTTGTCAGTGACTTTTCCATTTTAAGTAGCAGATCTTGAAGATTGTGGATAACTCTAAGGGTGTTGTGACATGCTTTTGAGGTCATTGCATAACTTCAGGAGACACCTGGGCCTTGATAGGTGATGTTCTTGAACCAATTGTTCTACTGATGAAGATAAAGAGCATATGTTGCATTTGATCATATCATGAAATATTTCCAGTGGATTTAGCTTTCTCGTTTATTTATGTTGTTTTGATCCTTCTCCTTATGTGAATATGAGGAGAGTAGACCACTCAGATGAGGACAGCACAAGAAATATGTTAGAAATAGAGGGAACATGTTTCAATACTCGGCAGAGAAAAGCAGGATGCTCTGGCCCTGTTGACATGACATGCTTAAGTGGGTCATGAGGAGTAGGGTAAACATCTGCAAACTCCAAAACTGAATTTAGTGACCTAACTAAATTTAGTGAATTTAGTGACCTAACCCCAAACCGTCTTGCACTGAGTTAAAGTAACTCTTCCCAACAAATTAAATCTCCTACTCTTCTGTCCTGCAAAAAAAGTGAGATTGAAATCTAACATACATACATACATACGTACGTACATAAATAAATAAATAAATAAATAAATAAATAAATGTCACATAAACTTTTTTTTTTTATTGGAGGGTTAATTACTCCTTCCAGTATCCATGACTGGGAAAGTTCTGTGAAAAGAAGGCTTGTCTAGGTAGACATTCTCTGATAATTTTGGTTTTCTCTCATTTTCTGTCTCTCTTACACCCTGGCCTCTCTAAGGAGATGGGGAAAGAATAGAATTAGCTGGAAGTGGGAAGGAAAGGGACAGATTTCCAGATTCCTTTATGGTGGCTGGGAATGCTAAAAAAACACAAAAACTTACTAGTGTGGTGTAGTGATGAAGTTGGACTAGGAGTGAGGAGATCCAGGTTTTAGCCCATTCTCAACCACAGATGCTTCCCAGGGGACTTTGAGCCAGTCATTCCGTCAGTCCAACCTCCTTCCCAGGGTTGCTGTTGTGGAGATAAAATGAAGAAAGATCCCCATATATCACCTTGAGATCATGGAGAAAAAGTAGGATAGAAATCTAACAAACAAATAAAGAAATTGCTGGAGACAGCCCAGTTTGTGAACACTGATTGGAAGATGGAGAAGGCTGGATCTTATAAATAAGGCTTCTTTTTAGGTATACTTCTTAATACCAACATACGCTTTTATGCATATCTCCTTAGGAGGAAGGGCTGCGGTGCTCAATGGGTGGAGAGTGGGAGAACCTGTGACCCTCCAGGTGATACTGAACTGCAGCTCTCAATTTCCCTCGCCTTCTTTGGTTGGGGTTTCTAGACATTGAGGTTCAGCAGCATCTGAAGCATTGCAGGGTCCTACTCTTGCCCTCCTTTGAGGGTACTAAGGACTGCTTTGTTCTTTTCTCTCTCACCTTCCTCCTAGCACCCAAAATAGAACTACCCAGTGTTGACTTTTCTTAATAAACTTCTTACAAAATGGATGACAGTTGTTTCCATAGTAAGAGTAACAATAATAATAATGATGGCAGTGATGGAAACTCGTAATTTGTTGCCTGCTTTTCAGCCAAAGTGCACTGGGTGGCTTTGCATCAAATCAGCGCAGTACTCCCAAAGGCTAAATAAGTGCAATTTTAAAAGACAGCATACCCTCCCGGGGGGAAACTCAATCTATAAGCAAAAAGCCCAGCAAGTTTTATACAAGGCAAACAAATAAACAAAAGGAGTAATTTCATATAAGCATTGGCCCCAACTTTGTATTATGTGGCTGTGAGATTACATGGTTATAGCGGAGCCTATAGCACATTTGCCCAATCTTTGTCTTTGGGTGCAGTGATTTGGTGATTCTGCTTGCATGGTGTGTTTATTTTTGGCTAAATAAACTGTAGTTCACTCTATTTAATTGCCTGGGTTCACCTGAAACATTGACTCATAAACCACTGCGTTTATGATGATAAAACACTATGTGAAATTGGGGCTATTTTCAGTTGCTATGTAGGCTAATTGCCACTGAACTGTAACTTTTCACCGAGATTTGCAGGTAAAATGCTTAAATACATGAAGAACTGAATTGATGGCCGTGACTTCTATGGAAGACTCAGCAGGTAGCTGTATCCAGCTAATGTTATTTGGGCTTGGGATCTCAGTTAGTTGGGCTTGGTTAGCACTTGCATGGGACACCTCCAGGTAAGACATATGGGCCACAGTGGGAAGTTGGAAAACATTTTGGGAAAAGGAAATAGCTAATGGTTTTTGCATTTTTACAGATGGTTATATCCATCAAGGGTTGAGCTTGACTCAAGGAGGCTTTACCTTACTATTTAGGGAAAAGAAAATTAAATCAACTTTAGTTTTTACTAGACAACCCTGTGACCTGTTGGATCTTCCTTTGAGAGAAAGGTAGCAGAGTCTGATGTGACCAGAATGAACATTAAATTTTAGGCTGACCATATTTTTTTTTACCCCAGTGCTGCATGGTCCTGTGATCATTTAAGAAGAGTATATATCATAAATAAAAAAATAGTTGTAGTGGTAAACGGACTTCAATAATGAGTCAGTCAATAAACAGAGAAACAGAATGACCACAGGCGGGCAAAAAAGCAATGGGAGCAGGAGCAACTTCTGATTTCCTGCTGGCTTCTCCATTGACTTTGCTTGTGGGAAGCTGGCAGGGAGTGTCAGAAATCATGATCACCTGTCCGCGGGGACACTGCAACGGCCACAACTTTGCGAATAAAACTGGTCTGAATATCCTTGAAATTTCAATCCCACCGGGGTAATGGGTCCCAGATTTTTTACAAATTCTTTAAGTTAGTGAATTTTAGGTACCTTGATTCAAAAATTGTTGCAGTATAAAAATTGTTGCGGTGTCTTGTTTTGACAATGGACGGGTATGCTAAAAGCTTTATTGTAGAGAAAAAACAGTGATGCTATTATGACTGCTGTGTACCAGAAGCAAGCCCTGTTTATAGTGAAATTAGGGCTCAAATACTCCCACCTGCTTCTCTCTTTTGACAGGAAGGGATGGTTTCTACATGGCATCAGGCTGTTTGCTTGTGACCCTCTGAGAAATAGTTCTCACACCTCCACTTAAATGCTGAATAATTCTGTAACTCTATTCTAAGAGTAGGCAACCTGATATTCTCACTTCTGCAGTCCTCGAGAAGTGTGGTCAATGATTGGGGATGATGGAAATTGAAATCCAAAGCATCTGATGGGCTCTGTATTGGCTATTTACACTTTAGTTAAGCCAGCAAGAAAAAGGCAGACAGGTTTGTAATGTGTAGATGTAAATCTGCACTCTTGAACATACCCACTGAAGCTAAATTCACACATTCTGCTAAGCCATGGTACAATTTGTCTTAATGCATAGTGTGAACCCAGCCACTGTGATTTGCAAATAATAGCTTATGACTTATAGTATGGTGCCAGTCCAGCCAGTTGTGGTTTGGTCACATCTTGGTAAAACAAAGCATTATTTAACATGATGTGGGAGCCCAGCTAGACTGTGTTGCCATAGCACCTTAACAATGGTTTGTCCTCCATATGTGGTTCAAGCAAGTTACTTTTCTGCTTTCTTGAATCAGTTTGGCATTAATGGGATCCACTTTTCATCTGATGTGAACTCTAATCCCTGCATTTAAAATAAAAACTCCAAATGACACAAAAGTGCCATTTCTACAGAGGTGTATTTTAGAAAATGACTTTGTTGTTAAGGTAGTTTCTTGATGCTATTAAAGCAGCAGAAAATGGAAGATTGTTGTGGGGGGTTGTTGTTGTTCATATCAGGGCTTGAAAGGGAGTCCAAATTACTGCAACTATTAATTATTGTTATATTGTAATGGGAAAGATGACAAAACACCAAGATTTGCAAGTAGAGATTACAAAAATTGGGAAGATAGTATTAACTGTTACTGGGGCCCCCATAGATTGTGACACATGGTTTGTGGAATTGGAAAAACAATTCTCCTCTGCAATTAAAATGAAAAGACTCCTCCTCTATTCCAAATAGTTTTGAGACGGAACTCTTCTGAAATGGAGGTAATTGACATGACTGACACTCCTGAAATTCACTTGGCCTCTCCCATCTGTTCTCCTGCTCAGAGAACTGTTTCACCAAGTTCAGATAGCTGAAGTGCCTCATGATCTACCTGTCTATTTCCATGTTGAAGGGGGGATTTGCTGGGAGGAGGAGGAGGAGGAGGAGGAAGCTGCAATGGTTACTTGGCTGTACAGATGACCTGTATGATTGCAAACTGGTGACAGTTTGTGAGTGAGGGGTTTGTGGGCTTCTCTCAAGATGTCTAGAGGCCACCTACCATCTTTTGAACCCTTAAACTCATGACGTTTGGGTTTAGTGTGTGTATGAATCCCACATTTGTGCTATATTCAGGAATCATAGTAAGCACACCATGATTTGACACAATGCGTCATCACCATGGGCAACCTGTACTACCTGCTGGTTCATAGAGAGGGAGAACTTCTGGCCATCATAAAATTAAGCAGGGTAGAAGGTTGCTGGATACTCTTTTTCAATTAACTCAATATATTCAGGCTACCAAGGTTGCTGAAATGGAGGCTAGATATTTTGACCCCAAGTGGCTGGCCCAATGAAGTGAATCCCTACTAAAGACTAATCCTTTTATCATCAGTGGAGAGCAAAAGTTGGAACCTTCTCCATCTCAAGTTCACTGTTGAACCTGAACATTTCTCCTTCCCTTTAGCAGGGAGTATTTTCTCCTGGCAGCTGAGGCAATAGCACAGAATACCAAACATCATAAAACACTTTGCAAAGTTAAACTTGGTGATTAGTAATAGGAAAAGAGACAGAGAAAGAACTCCTTCCACAAAAAAATGTACTGTTGTGATTTGAGAGGCTAGACAAAGCAGACATTTTAATCAGCTTGGAAGGCAACCAGCAACGAACATGGATTTGAATGGATTTTTGACATTTCTTTGGGGCATTAGCTTGGTTATGTAAATGAGAAGTCTTGATTTTATGAGGACTTGCTACAATACTGTTAATGCACCCCAAGTATCAAGGATAAACCAGAGGCTTAAGTTGTAGAAATTGGGTAGCTTTAGAAGAAATGCAAGGAAAAGACCTTTTTTGCTGTCAGAATAATTGGGAAGTTGAAACAGAAAAGTCTGTTTACAATGGGCTGGGAAAAATACCTGATTGCTTGGCTTGGGTGCAGTGTGGAATTTTGTAATGCTGGACTTTCATGTTAAGTCAGAATAATAGGTGTTCTAGTCTAATGGCTTAAGGAAGATATTTAGACAGGACCGCAGACAATCACTTTTAAGAGATTTGAAAATATTATGATAGGAGACACTGATATACATTTTCATTTCTTCTGTCCTTATGTGTCAAACACACTTGGCAATTACTGAAATGCTAACCAACCAAGTCTCTTTAGGAGAGACAAAATTAGGATGAGAAAAAGATGCTTTTCTTATAATGCTTCCAAATCTAAAGAGGGGAAAAAACTATTGCCTGTTTCCAACTGTAAAGGTCTGAGTTTTGGGACCAAAAAGATCAAAGTTTTTTTTTTAAATGAAAAGAACATTTGTAAGCTTCTTGCTTTACCATTCTCCCTTGCTACTGCTAAATCTTATGTAAGAGCTCTGCCCTGGGCTGTGCCCAAGATCCCATAAATGCATTTTACCAACTTGCCACTAGAAAGTACCTTTATTTTGCTGTCTCTAGAGCACAAAATGGGGGAAAACCATACTTTGGAAGACTCCATGGCCAGTTGCCTTCAAAAACCAAAGAATGCAAGAACATTCGCTGATGTTGCATCTGAACATTAGAGGAGCTTAGAAAGCAAGTTCCTCTCCCTTGGACAAGGGGCAGTTCTGTCCTTGGAGTAATGCCAGAAGACTCCGCTCCTGTCTCCCTATGGGCAGAGTATTAAAGCTGGCTAAGATAGGGGCAGCCTACATTAATCTCTGGATATAGCAGCACCAGACTAGACATCAGGAGACATGAGTTCTAGTCCTGCCTTAGGGACTAAGCCAGCTGAGTGAGCTTGGCCCACTCACTCTCTCTCTCAGCCCTAGAAAAGAGACAATGGCAAACCACTTCTGAAAAATCTTGCCAGGAAAACTGCAGGGACTTGTGTTGATTTAGGCAGTCACTAGGAGTCAATACTGACTTGAAGGTTGTCTGTCTGTCTGTCTGTCTGTCTGTCTGTCTATCAATCAGCCAGCAAGAGCACAGTCAGGATTTAACACCTTCCATTGATCCCTACCCAAATGATACTGTGCAGGAATGATTGAGTGACTTTGCTCAGTCATTGTTATCACTCTAGATTGGGAAATCAGGTTGGTAATTATTGGGGATTAATTTATGGACAGGAAAAGCCCATTTGTAGCAGGTTGGGTAAAGCAGTTGTAACAGCTGCATAAACAGATCTTACGTAAGGTTAATTGGGGGTAATTAATAACTTGTTTTGCTCTTTACAATTATTGATGATTTTCTACAAAAACGTTATATTGTCAGGGGGAATTTATTCAAGAGAGTTTTAATGTTACTACAAAATACAATCCTTCCTTCCTTCCTTCCTTCCTTCCTTCCTTCCTTCCTTCCTTCCTTCCTTCCTTCCATCCATCCATCCATCCGCAATCCTTATGACTCTAAGTGGCTTATAGAAAAAAACAAATCAATACAATAACATAAAAAAATCAGCATCATCAAGTCATATCTTATAACATCTCTAATATAAGGCGTCTATCACAATACTCAGTAAGCTGCATCGATACTCAGACCACCAACATATATCTCGATTATATTTGTCCTTTGCTCCACTTTTCCTTGTATTATTCTTAAATATGGCAGCTAACCAAGGAGCTGCATCATTAAAAGTGACATCTGGTACATGCCTATTCACTGACCCCCATCCCCAATGTCTATGGGATAATGCAGCGAAATGAGGATGCTATTATAACAATGGAAGGCTGGGTTATTCAGCAAACTGAGTGATGGGAAATTCAGGAGAAGGAAAATACAATGTAGACTGGGGAACATGTTTCCACAAGGTATAATGTTGGTGAGCAACTAGGATCATCTTTGAAGGTAACGTTAAAGTCTCCTTTAAGTCAAGCTTCAGCCTTGATAATTACATAGACTTATGTAAGTAGTTTTCTTGACAAAGTGAAAATATCTCCTACTGGATGAAAAAAAATCCAAGGTGTTTTTCAATTTCTCTATTGAATCATTAGTCATGGAATTTCCTGGTGTCTCCAATACCAACCAGGTCTGATGCCGCTTCACTTTTTGAGATCAGCCAAGGTGATAATGCTATGCAGTGTTCTGAATTAACTAAAAAAGGATGGGTTGGGCTTACCCTGTTGTATGATCCAGGTCACCATGTAACATCGTAATGTTGATTGGTTGGGTAGTGTATGTTCTGTGAATATAGCAACCGTGTTTCTTGAACCCAAATTGAGGTTTTAGCATTGTGTGTGAGCCCAGCCATACACGCAGTTAAGGCTCTACCTACTTACCTACCTCCCAGTACGACACCTGGGGTGACAGTGCGCCTGTTGAACTCCCTACCCACTTAATTTTAAAAAATTCTTTTAATTTTTTTACGAGCAGGCTATAAAGCAATCAGACGCAAAGCACCACTCTCAAGCAAAAATGTCCTTTCAAAAATACCACTGGGCCTCACTTGAACCAGAAGATAAACCAAGCCCAAAGCTTTCTTTGTGTTTTGGTACACACATGCCTTGGCAAAGCCACCACGGCAGGCTTTTTTGTGAAGGCTCATCACGTGGTCTCAGTATTTTGCTGGATTGTTTTTTTTTTAATACTCTGTTGGTGTTTCAAAAGTTCTTCCAGGATCATACGTGCTAAAATATTAGGTTAGAAAAAAACCAAACCTATAGCAAACACCGTGAAGCAGTCTAAATTTAAAGCATGATTTTACTAAAAGACTTGCAATATTTCAAGGCATAACAACTCAGCACTGTGCACACATTGTTTCAGATGTAAGGAAAACACCAAATGTACAGAAAACTGCTAACATGCTAATGGTTAACAAGCACCCCAAACTGCACGAAATCCATAGATCTTTTCTCAGCATAGTTATTAGCAGACAAGTTAATTATATCTGAAACAAGCCTGTTTTACATGCATCGTATTCGTTGTTGTTGCATTAATTGATTTCACAAAGCAATGCCTATTTTAAGATGGAAAAAATTCTAGGAAAAACATAGCAGAAGGGAAGAAAGAATTCTGCAGAAATGTTTCCAAGTGAAACTCACCTTGGTCTTATTTTAAGGTAAATTGCCAATCATGTTAGATCATGACTTATATCAGAGGTGGAAAATGAAGATACTGAAGGAACACATCTTTAATTCAAAGGTTAACATGAAATGTAATTAGAGGGAGAAGAAAAGAAAATTCAAAGACAGGCTTGGAAAGGGTTTGTGGGTTCCTCTTTGCCCTCACCGGCTCTTCCAATCCAGCGCTGAGCTGAAGGAGTATCTTGTCTGTCTGCCTGCCTGCCTGCCTGGCTATCATCATACCTTAAGCAACTAAAAAAAATAGAATCAGTCATATCAGCGAAAGCAGGAGCTGCTGTTCTTGGGATATATTCTCTGCTGCTGTGAGATTTACTTCCATCATGCCTTCATAAAGTCCTTATCCATGTGAACCTCAGGATAATATGATCTACACAAATATTCCTTTTGAGCACTATATTTATCTTCATAAGTTCAGCTATAATGAAAAAGAGTGTGAATGACCCCGTTTTGCTATCTCCTTGCTTGCTTGCTTGCTTGCTTGCTTGCTTGCTTGCTTGCTTGCTTGCTTGCTTGCTTGCTTCCTTCCTTCCTTCCTTCCTTCCTTCCCCCAGTGACCCAGGATGACATTCATAATCCCTACTTTTAGTTTTAAGAAGAACCCAAGGGATTACTTTAGTTCAGTGTTGTCCAAACTTGGCCACTTTAAGATGAGTGGACTTCAACTCCCAGGATTCCCCAGCCAGCCATGCTGGCTGGGGAATTCTGGGAGTTGAAGTCCACTCATCTTAAAGTGGCCAAGTTTGGACAACACTGCTTTAGTTGGAGAGCCCAAGCTTGGGGGCTAAATGGAGTTCTGGCCCAGAGTTTCATGCATGTTTGACTTAAGTCAGTGCTTAAAAGCCGAGGACTCTGTACAAGGATTGTGCCCAGTGTTTGGCTGCTGTGGGGTCAACACAGATTGCTCTCTGCTTTCCAACTTGACCAATAAAATGTCAGCATACGGGGTAACGCATTTTAAGCTTAACCTTGCTGCTTTAGTAAAGCTGCTACAAGATTTCCGATAGCGCAGGTCTGACAAATGGCTGATGTTATTTGCCATTTTCAGGGAAACATATTTATGACCTCATTACGAGTTGCAGCCCTGATCTGAGTTTCTTATTGAAGGGCATTATTTTGATACACAATTTTATATTTTATATATACACAATTTTATATATGCTTCACACAATGTTTAACCATACCTGTAACAGTGCACTCTATTTTATTTCTAAAGGGTTAACTTGCTTTTGCTTTGTAAAGAGCACTGGTTTCTTCTTCCCCCCCCTTATCTCTTTGCTGAATGCCAGATTGTCTTCGAAGAAACAATTAGATGAATACAAGTTGTTTGTTTTACCAAGCTTTTGCAACAGTCGTGGGGCCCTGCATTCCAGAGAGAGAGATAAGAAAAATCTTGTATGCCATTCTCTTGGTAACCAGAAGAATAAGTTACATTTAAGTTTACCTTCCTAAGAACCACCTTTCACTTGCTCAGACCGTCCCAAAAATCCCTTGTATGGGTGTGAGGGGATGTACTATCTGATTACAGATTTACATGTCTATAAAGTCTCTGATGTTTGTGTTGTAAGGTGTGATTTCATCAACATTTCTTGTGAATGTGTTGATTGGGGTCACCCAGCTGTGTCTTGATCAAAATACATCTGTTATCTTAAAGAAGCCTTGTCTCAAGTCTTTTTATTTGGCTTTATTGAGACTTGGGAAATAAAAGGTGCCATACATTATCCAACATCCCCTTTCAGAACAAGAACGTACCACTTTATGTTCCCTTGGCTTTTTGCCTTTATCTTCCAATACAAATGAATTAAAGAGATAGAAAATCCCCCCAAACCCAACTCATCCATTGCCAGTTCCACTGTTTATTTGGGAAGAAGGCCTGAATTGCAAGGGATTAGCAAATATGCAGAGAGATCAACTCTTTTGCCTGGAGGATGCTGTTTCTCCCCCTTCCTCCTGCCCTCCATCTTTCTTAGTGCTTTTTATGTTATTGGGAGAAAATAGAAGCTCATCTAAGTCATCTCACCCTCTTTAATAATCTCCATCAGAATTCAGTGGCCTTTATGTTACTGAGGCAATAATTAGAAGGTTAGTGGAGTTAAGCAGGCACAGAGACTGACTCGGAGAAACATTCATTGTGGCTCATTAAATTTGGAATTAGGACTTAAAAGGTCAGGAATAAGTATTCTGTTTATATTTCTGGACAGTAAATCTAAATGGACATTGCGTCCGCGCACCCCTCTTTGCCTCTCTAGGAGCTATGCTCTGCTTCAGCCGAAGCAGCCGCTGCGACAGCTGATGAAAACCAAAGTGAGCTCAGGCTAGATTGATCAAAGTTGAGGAGATGAACAGCCGTCTTCCCTGTACTGTAATTACAAAACGTCAATATCAAAAAAGCAGGTACCCAGCGTTTTGGAGAGAGAAAACGAGGCCTTCTTGATTGCTAAAGCGAACAGCAGCAATCTTGGTGACTATGGGGGGGTTTGCAATGGGGTGTGTGTAGGAAAATGGTTTCTAGGAGAGATGGGAGAGAGGAGAACTCTTTCAACCATTATTGAGCCTATTTGGGTGACTGGTGGTTAAATGGTTTTTAATAATAGATGGCAGTCTGAATAGCCTCTGTCTACTATTCGATCTCATTTTTGAGACCATGAGTTGCTGCTATTCTGCTGTGCTACAGGTTAGGGATAGGATTAGCAAGACTTCCACTTCTCGACTGTGTTGTCTTTTGTTTCCCTGCCCTTCCTGGAATGCACCCCCTCCTTCCTGATAGCCTTGATCTCTGCTGCAGTCCACCACATCACCCTCCCCTTCGTAGATACATTCCATCACAGCAGGGGGAGGGCACCCATAAAGGAAAGCAAATGCAGGGGACTAGCAAGGTGGGACCAATCCCTAAAAGGAAAAGGGAAGGTCAGGGAGAACTGTCCACACCATGACCATCCAATAACGCTTGACTTCTCCGTACAGATGGGAAGGACAAGAAGCAGGGAACAACCAAAGAGATCCTGCCTTAGCCCTAGTCTGGACCTAGCACTAGCCCTATAGCCATCCCTAGAATCTCCCAGGGTATATCCACTAGTTGCAGTAGTATAGATTTAGCCTGGCAAGATTCTGTCTATATGGTGTAAAAGGAACTGAACTCAACTGGACTGGTTCACCGTTGTTTTTGAGCTGGGCCTGATGCCTGCCTTCCTGCATTCTGCCACTTTATTTTTTTACAGTGAACCTTATTTCTTCTTAATTCTTTTTGGTTAGTTTTTTTTTTAATTAACATCATAACAACGCTATCCCAAAGAACTGAGGCTGTGGGCTGATCCATCGTTCCTTTGAAGGAACACTTAATATATTTGCTAGAGTGTCCCCAATTTGCAACCCCTCACAGCTGGCAGCTGGCTGGTTAGGCGCTTGATGTAATGTTCCTATCAAGAAGTTTTCCTTTATTGGCCATAGATTGATTGATTCTTTATGTGTCATCAAGTTGGCGTTGACTCTTAGTGACCACATAGACAGATTTTCTCTGGCAGTCTGTCTTCAACCTGGTCCTTCAGGTCTTCCAAAGATCAGCTGTAGAACCAAGGGGAACTATTGCATGCCGTATTTGCATAGGAGAGGAAATGGAGCAAACTCCTTATAGTCTGGGGAGAAACTGAAAGGGGGCTTAATGAGGACAGGCTATAGCAGGAGCTATTACAGAGGCCGGGAAATCACTTTTGAGCTTCCTTGACTCAAGGGCTAGATTTAAAATAGTCTTTATTTTACAGTTTTGGAATATATGTATGTATGTATGTATGTTTTGTATGCATATATGGAAAAAGGAGCAGAGATCTGAGCAGTCCAGTCACCTAGGAGGAAATGGCTGCCCAGGGCAGTGGCCAGTTGTGGGGAGAGGGTGTGGCAAGCCATGCAGCCAATCACAGTTGTGCGTGTTGACTAAACTGGAATGGGGCCCTTAAAATGATCCACTCTGAAGGTGTTAAGGCGGCTTGCGCAGAAAAACACTGCTTTAGAATTGTAGTTGGAACACGTGGGTGGGGATGGCTTTTGCGATGGGCTAGGACTGGGAGGAGCACAGCATTCCATTCCTGCCCTTTGGAAGAGGTGTGTGACCTGTCCTGCTGACTGGCTAAGCAGGACCAGTGGATAGGCCTTGTATCAGTCCCTTGGTGGAGCTGTGTATTAATGTCCACTTGGCAGGGATACTCGGAAAGATTGATCCAAGAACAGGAGTTTTCCTTTCCTCCAGTCCTATCTGGAGAAGTTGAGGATTGAATGTGAGACATTTTGCATACAATCTGGATGCTCTTAATGCTGAGCTACCACTCTTCTTTGTGGATAAGGGAACTCTAGTACCACTGCCAGATTATTAAAAAATGCAGGGCTAGATGATGGGCCAGTGACAGCCAAGGTGGTGAAGTGGTGAAGGTATTGGACTAAGCTCTTGAGACCTGAGGTCAAAGCTACAACTCGACCATGAAAGTTTATTGGATAACTTTGGCCTTGTCACCCTGGCTCAGTCCAACTGATCCCTCAGGGTATTGATTGTGGAAATCGAATTGGAGGAGGGCATCCTATCTACATAACCTTAAGATCCTGATAGAACAGCAGGACTCATAACCAATAAATTAATAACAGAATTAGTGAGGACAGTGAAGCAGAAGGGAAGTAGGTGGAACAAAGCTAAACTTTCAAAGCAGCATAAAATGTATATTCCAAACAATTTCTTTTTGGATTTGGCAGGACCCTCTCAACATAAAAAGCTGTTATGTACCAGTATGAGTCCACAGAGTCTTATTGTCATCCATGACTAGAAGCAGCTTTCCAGGTTTTAGGTGGGAGTTTTTCCAGCCCTACCCCAGGCTCCAACTGAGACCTTCTGCAGGTACCATAACATAGCACTACAACTCTTCCCTGCCAGCCAGAGGCAGCCAACGTTGCTCTGTATAATTGGTAAGGATGGAATACAACTCCTGACACTTTGCTCCCATGTAGAGTAGTTGAAATCCTCCACAGGGGAGCTTTGCAGTAAGATTGGTGTCTGTGGCGTCAACTGCCTTTGATGCCGGTGGAAAGCTATCTGTGGGTTCTGCTGCGTCAGATTCCATTGTACATAATGGGTGAGCGTTACCAGCGGTGGTGAATCACAACCGTGACTGGCACTAATTGGCTAACTTGTTGGCAGTTTTGATGGAGAGACCGGGGTCTAAAATGGTCACGGCAGGAGGAATGTCCTTTCTTTTGCGCTGATCCCAGTTGCAACTGTTTGGGAGGGCATGTGGTTTTTCCCTCTGCTCTGGAACGATCAGAAACTTCGCTTTGTTCAGGATTGACAATCTGGCAGTATGTTAAAAAAAGAGAAGTAGGAGAGTATAAGAATGAATTTGATATGATTCTGCATTTGGTGGCTGAAAAGACTGGTTGGCAGGAAACTCTACTGCAGCCATTAACTGGATGAAAATAGCACTTTGAAGAAAAGAGGTGAAATGAAAAGGATGATTTGGTTCATCAGGAAAGAAAAGAAACCCACCCCGTTTGCCCTCTCCCTATAGCATGGGGTTATAGGGCTCATACCATGCCATGATGTGATTTCTTCTGTTTTGGCCTAGTGTGCTACAGACCAGCCTTGTGGTTAATTCAACAAATCATAGTTAACAAAATCATAACGTTGCAGTTACACATTGTATGAAGTTATACCATGGTTTGTTCAGTCATGGTTTATTGGCAAAGCTATAATTGGGTTCATGAACTGGGCTAAGTAGTAAAGCGTGGCTTATAAAATCCAAGGATGGTTCCTCCAACATGCTAAGCATATAGTCCGAACTCATTATTATATGGTGTAATGTGTGAAATCAACTATAGCCCATCTAGAATGGTGTCCATCACCATGACAAAGCAATACTATGATAAAGTCATAGATATAAACTAATTTTAGGTTCAAATGTTCATCTACCATGAAGCTAATGGGCAACCTTTGGACCTAAGTCAAGTTGTAGGATGGTTGTGAAAATAAGATGGGATGATAAATCCATGTTGCTGTTTTGGAGGCGGCTTAAGAAGAAAAATTATTGTGTGAGATGTAGTGTAAAGAGCTATAAAACTCAATTAGAGGTCATAGAAAGCTAGATCCAGATTTGCTATTTTCCTTATAACCTCCCGCACTAGCTTTGGGAAAATTGGCCTAACCTGGTTTGGAAAAACACGAAGCAAATAAGGGAGGACACATATATATTTAGAGGACAGTACTGCATTTTAGATTTGATACTAGGAAGGTGTTTCATAGAATGTGGAGAAACAGATATTTCACTTGTCTATGACTGCACTGTTTCCCAAACTTATTATGTATATATTTCCATTCTGATATCTTTCTCCAAAATGATTTATTTAATTTCTGAACCTCCTGCTCAACTTCTGCATTGGAAAAAATGAAGGAGCTGATGGGTGTTCCTTGGGGCAAATCATTCATAGTCCGCATCTTGTAGTTTTTCTTTCTCTTTCTTTCAGGGTTTGAACAGGAAACATATTATGATCATTGACTCTGTGTGGAATTCTGCTAGCTTCGTATAAAGATCCGATTTTGGTCCTGTTTACTTTGGATACCAGGACTTTGAGTCTTCTTGCAAGGATTCCGTATTTCCAAAATCACTGGCTACTTTGGGTGGGAATGAAGGATGTCAAGCACATGCACAGTTATATTATCATCTCCCCAAACTTAATCAGGCCATCCTAATTGTGCATTGCTGCAACACTAAACTTTTACCATTTGGGCTGAAATGGTTCTCAAGTGCACACAAGGATGTTTTGATCCAGAAACATTCTTGGTAGGAATATAGTGCAGTTGGGGAAGTTAAAAACTGGAATTAAGTGGTCTGGTTCATTGTTAATCTTTGCAGAACTGGAAAATGCAACGAGCTCATCTTTGTTGATACAGAATGGAAAGTCCAAAAATAAATGGATTTATTTCTAAATGCCTTCCTTCAGCCTCTCTGTTTCTTCTGTTTTCCCGTCGTGCCTGAAGGTGAAACTGGGGCCTTTGTAGCTTCTTACCAACATATGTTGCAAAAATAGCCCACAAATGGATAGGCTAATCCATCCAGGACAGAAACCAAACCAAATAGCATGGAAGAATTGAAGCTTTCCAGAAGATAGAGGTACCTCCCTAAAGAATATAAGAAACTGCTTTATAAAGAACCAGGTGATTAATTCACATAACTAGAACATGGGTCATCTTGTCACTCAGCAACAAGTCTTGAATAAGCATATTCTCTTGTCAAAGTTTGTTTTCTTGTTTCCAGTATGTTTTCTTCCTCTGAGCAAGACGTTTCTGGGTATGCATCTTATTATTTTGAATTGCTTCAGAATTGCTTCTGGCAGTGTCATTATTGGTGATATCTTTATTTTTGCAAGGTAGTAAAGGATTTTGGGTTCTCCTGCTCCCCCCATTGTGAACAACTTCCCTGGCTGCTACTGCTTTCTCATCTGAAAAAGTCCGCTGGGTGGAATGAGATATTTTCCTTGGGAGTGAATGGAAGTGTTTGAAGGTAGGAAAGTTGCACACCATTGAAAGATGATTGTTCAGTGAAAGAGAGTGCCCTTGCACTCACTCATCAGTGACCTTGTAACAAGAGTTGTGATGGAGTTGGGCGGCCTATAACTTTAACAAACAAATAATCAAAGGTAAGCATTCAAAACATACATCCCACCTACAAAAAATTCACCCAAAATTTATGGTGAAAGGAGTTAGGGAGCAAACAAACATTGTATCAGATTAAAAAGACAACATCTAAAAAAGGATCTGAAGACATTTTATATGGTATTAGTAGTCTTAAAATACTCCCTGAGATCTTTTGTCACTGGTAGTGTCAAAAAATGTGTTTGTGTTGTGAAAAAAGTTAGATCTTGTTAGCCAATAAGAATGACTGGCAGCTCTCAAGGAGAAGTCTTCATTCCTAGAGTTTTTAACTATGTGAACTTGCAGTTTTCTCGATGCCACCAATGTGTTCTACAACCACTTCCAGCAGATCATGGGTGTGAGGCGCTTCATTGCTTAGATGGAGTCCAGAAAGAGAGCTGAGTAAACTATAGCAACACCAGCCTTAAGAAAACCACACTAATTAAGGCATACATTTTTGTGGACTAGAACCAAGTTAATCAGATTCATGAAATGTTTTCTTAACCTGGGAACATGCATCCATCTCTTCTTCTCTCTCCATGGTCAGGTGGATGTAAACATTGTTCAGAAGAGACGGGTTGCAGAAGATAGAGCCACTGATGATTACATTAACAGTAGCCATTCCCAAAATGGGCTGTTGTATGCAAAAAAGGTACTCTTGCATTGGTGAACTGATGAACACACGCAGAGTGATAAACCCTCTTTGTCTTTGTACAAGCTGTTGCAGATAGCTTTTAATGAATTCCACTTCTGCTGTTTCTGAAGAAAATCGATCTTTGTAATTCCTTTGTTCACAGAAGGCCACCTTAGGGTCAGTGATGGATTGCTTGTCGCTTTTCTTTTTAAAAAAAATCATTTCTGATACCAGATTTGTGTCCAAATTTAAAAGTGGCCAATTTGATTAAGTTGAATATAAAGGGATATTGCTGACAAGTGATGAACAAACAACAAGTGGGTCTATCATGTTAGGGCTTGGACGCTGTTGATCTCACCTTTTCTCTTAATGAGCTTTATGGTTGAGTGAGAATTTCTGCTTCCTAAGATTGAATGGAGAGCATTTTCTGTCTTCCTAATCTGACCTTACACATTTGGTTGGCAGAAGAGAAAAGTCTTTTTCAGTGGTCACACTTAAACAATGAACCTCTGGGTGTTGGAAGGAGTAGATTGGTCAGTCTCAAGAACATTTTTTAGGAGGTAATTCTTTCCAGTTCTAGAATATCCTGTCCCCCACCTCTGGCTGCTTTAACCATTTTTATTGGATATTTTGGAATTTTTTTTAAAGTGCTTTGAGTGTTATCCCCCCCCCCCCCGATTTAACATTTTAAATATTTTAAATATTGTACGGGTTTTAAATGTCATGTGCTACCCTGAGTGATTCAAGGGCAGGTATCTTTACATTAAATAAATGCATGTCTGAAGGAACGAATGGTAGTTTAGCATGATGGGTGAACTCAGCTAGCAAGTGTGGTTTATGCCTTGGCTCCCATCTTGGTGGATTAAAAAAAAAAGCATTTAACATAAACTCCATCTGTTGTGTTGTGGTTGGATTTGCCAGGGATGGCCCAATTTTGAAGGCTCAAGGTGGAAAAACATGCTGTTGCTAGGTACATGTTGAATCCTGTCAATGGTCAAGACTGGGAACCAGAGCTGACTTGAATTGCCTTTGGAAATTACCATGTTTTCCATACAAGGCCAGCTGTTTTGATTGTAGGCATGTATTTCCACAGTCCAAATAATCATAGTAATTCTGGGTTACTGTGACTATTCCAGTAGGTTGGAGTATCTTCTGCCCTAGTCTTTATGGGTTTTGAATCGCTTGCTCTGCAGGGCACTGGATGGACAGCATATGGAAAGAGCAAACCACGATTGGAGTGATCTTACAAGTGTGGCTTTTTCCCCAGTGGGAAGACTCTGCATACTCTTGCCAAACGATTGGATTACTTGGTTTTGCCCCCTCCCTTCTCCCTTTGTGTCTCTCAGAATAAGCCTACAGGCCTGACGTATGCTCAGACACCTGTTTATGATGAATATGGATGTTGTCATATTGAACATGCCAAGACGAAAATGGGGGCGAGGGAGAAGGCTGTGGTGGATTACTTTTTCTGGAAGATCTGCGCAGCAGTGAGCAAGAGGGATCTGGGGTTTGATGCTGCTGAAAGGTTTGTGTTGTTTGGTGAAAAAGAGTTATGTGGGAGCTTTCTTCATGTGCAAATGGTTGTTGTGGGGGGAAAATGTAATTTTTATGCAGTTTGTTTTGTCACTATTTATAGGGTAGGTCCTTGCGTGTTGCTCAGAGAACATGGTTGCATCATGTACATGTCTCTTGCGGCCAGTTTGGAACGTGGGAGAGATATCTGGGTGGGACAGCAGCAGAATCAGACATCCCTAGATAGCTCAGCAGGGCAAAACAGTTTTTGACCTCTGCCCAGGACTCCCTTGATGGTGTCAGTCCTTTGAGGTAGGCCAGGTCAAGAAACAGACATCACAGGGATTCCAGGAATGCTACTTTATTGTTGATGGGTAAATTAGCAGAATCTTGAAAGCCAGTCCAGATCCTTTCTAAGGAATACAAGGTCATGTTCTTGAGTCTTTTTCTTGTGATTTCAGCTTTCCCAGGGCTGAGGAACTGTTTTATCTCTCCCACTTCCTTCTAAAATCCAGAGCGAAATCCTTCTACAGACAGGCAGATATGAGCTATGTTAGGTGAAGCAACTTTGCTGGTACTTTTTGAGGGCTGTGTTTACACCAAGCCGTCATGTGGTTGGCTTGTATGGGATCTAGCACAAGGTGTGGTCTACGGTGCGAGTCCAGCTAATCATGGCTTATTTAACAAACTATGGATCAAATGACCCAAAGTCTGATCGTGGGAGTAGACCATGTTTTCTTGGCAAAGGGCAATATAGCCCAAGAAGTGAGTAGGACCAAGTGAAAAACTTATTTTCATTTCATTTATATTTAGTTGTGATTAAGCCTAGTTCTATATATGGACTAATGGGGGTTGAAGCAGATCTAGAAGACACCATAATGGGAAAGCAATCAGTGCAGATAATGCAGAGCTTGATAAACCAACACACTGAACTGATGCCTGTTTTATACAACATGCTGACCGAGGTTGGTTTGACTCAGCCTGTAGGGTGAACCTAGCTATTGTAGCTTTTTCAGAAACCTGAAAAAACTATCATGAAAATAAACACGGTTTAATCCAGGTATGAAATCAGTGCTGATCTTTCCTTCTTTTCACTGGTATGGTGGCAGACTTAGGACTTAAGTGTATTGGAAGAAAATAATAACGGGACTGGATTTTATTAATTCCTTAGTTATTGTCACTTAAAAAACGCCCCCGTTTTCTTGGGTGGAAGAACCAGGAAGACTTTCTCCTTGGTTCCTTCTAGTTTCAGGGTTGCTCGGATGTTGAGTGGGCATTTCACACCATTTAGCTCCAGCGGAGTTCCTGTGGATGGCTAATGGACCTTTTCTTCTTAATGAACAACCCTATTCTTCCCAGAAGGCAGCAACTAGTTAATAAGTAAATAAATAAAAAAAAGAGAGAGATTAATCCATCTAAAAATGTCCCTGCTGGATGTCTGTTTCGGAGGGCTTCTGTTGATATATTTGTGTTTTGCGTTGCTAAGACAACAGCTAAGAGCACTTTGAGAAATTATATATTAGTAAGCTGCATGGGGGCTCAGAGGCTTTTTCTGTTGATGGAGCAACGGTTAAAATGCCTGCCAGTAGAAATCAAACTGCACAGTTTTCTGCAGGTACGTATGTTTGTGTGTGTGTGTGCCTGTGAGAATTTTACTTGGCTGAATTTCAGTTACAAGCAGAGAGAAGCATTCATGCTGTTACTTGCTGATACTAGAGAACTTGACTACAAAGGTGCAGGCAGTGTATTATGAGTTGGGGTGGGGAGATGGAGGTATCACTGGGATGTTCCTCCTTTTTCATCAGTTCAAGGCTGGGTAACCTACAGTGACGTATGACTTTGGACCTGATTTCAAGAGCCCACAAAAGCAGTGGTGCCCCAGGGTCTGAACTCTTGGGCCAGATTGAGGACATGATGACCTGGAGTTGTTCCAAACTCAGTGCCACAAACATTCAAGATTAAAAAGGATATTAAACACAAGGAGACCTGTTCAGTGTAGAAACTGACCAATGACATCTTGAAATTAAAAAGGAGATTCAGACGGAGGCTTTCGAGCACAGGATGGATCATTACCTGATGGTTTGATGGATTCCTGAAACGATCCAAGACCTCCAAGACCTTTTCCAACTCATACATGTTGTGATTGCATGATCTTTATTATTATTATTTTTTCAAAATAAAACCACTTCCCTTGTGGTTTTACTTTGAACGTACACAGACTTTTAAAAGTTAAATGGGCAAGGCTGTGGTTGGCAATAGTTACATTCCCAGCCGCAGATCAACTTAGCACAGCCTTTGTGGTGGAGAAAAGCAACAGGTGGGGTGCAGGGCCTAAAAAGGATTCAAAGCCTTGCTATTGATAAGCTGGTTTGGGGCCAAGATGAACCCCTTGGCTCTTGAATAGTACGCTTGGAGCTGCGTTCCAAAAGTGGGCATGGCAGGAGATAAAATGCGACGGGTCAGGACAAAAGCTAAATTTGAATTCAAATGTAAGCAAATTAATGAAAAACAGCTACCCTGGTCATTCCCCTTGTCATTTCTCTTTCTTTCACACTGACGTTCATCAGTTGGCAACATTAGGAGGGGGTATGTCGGCTATACCAAGGTACATGGCCTTCAGACCTCAGGTTGTGGTTATTTAATACCAAAGTTCTTTAGTGATTTTATTGGGGGAAGATTTTTGAGGGGGGTCTTTAAAGAGGGACTGTAGTGATACAGTAAACTCAATCCTCTGGTCTGGGTAAGCAAAGGAGGCAGATGGACACTGATGGCATCTTCACACACAGGACAGTCACCTCTTGCTAAGTAGCACCAGCTCCATCCTTACTTATAAATCTGTACATTTGTAGAAGGCTCTCTGCATATTGGTGCTGTACTGAATTTCTTTGGCAGTTGTTTGATAACCCTTTACAAAAACCCATACCTTTGTGATTCCTTCCTTTCTAAAGATTGCTGCAGTCTTTCGTTGTTTCATGTTTTCCCCAGAAGTCTTTGGAAACCCAGAGATCAGACGGCATCTTTCCAAACTGCAGAATAGTTGCACTGGAACTGGCAAAAGCTACTTTATAATCACTCTTTCTTGCACTCCCCCGTTCCCCAGATGTCTGATCTTGAAAGGTGTATTGCGCTGTTTCCTCCCTAGGAAGAAAACTCCCATCTGCTCATCCTTTAACTTCAGCCATTTGTGCAGAGAACTTCCCTACCCCTTCTACCCCGAGTAGGATAGAAAGTGGTATGTGTGTGCGTCTGTGTGAATGTATGTGCAGGCAGCATACAGAGCTGGCACTCAGAGTGCTTTTGCACAGATGGGGAGCAGAACAGCTTGGGCATTAGCAGCTGGCCCGAGGAGATGGGGAGTAGACCAATTTCGCCAGAGCCAGCACAAGATCATCTGAATGGCTCCCAGAAGAGGAACAAATGCGCTGAAGCCCTTCTGACAATGTTTTCGTGCCTCAGTGGCACACACTAAAGCCACCTGCTTTTCAGACCCGTCGCATGGAACTGTTGGTGGGAGAACGTGCCAGGGAAGATTCAAGACTGCAGTATTGAGAATGGGAGAATTAAGCCAGTCACAGGGATGACAATATGTTGGATTCTAAACCAAAATGCCCTGCCAATTTGTCACTTCGTTTCTGCCTTCCGCATTAATATATTCTTTTTCGGTGGTAATGCCAGTACTTTGGAACAGCCGCTCGATGGAGATCAGGCTGGCCCCCTCTTTGTCGGTTTTCTGGAAACTTGACTTGTTTTGGGCAGCCTTGCCTGAATCTGTGCGTGATGCCATCTTGCTTTCTGTTTCATGTTTCATTCTTTGTTCTTGTAGTTTTTGTGTCCTTATGTTTTGGAGAGAATGACTGAGATGACATTGGAAAAGGGACACAGAGATGGTTAGCAAAACATGAATTAAGCCCAGGAAGGGAAGAAGGCATTAGAAAGAAACTCAACATTGCCCCACCTTGACTTTCTTTGGTATCAGAAGGAGGAAGGGCAAATGCTATCAAGCTTTCAAGTTTCTGTTACCAAGGCCTATATCGCAACGTCCCAGTATTTCATGTGGAGTCACTTTCCTGACCTGATCTCCTTGAAAGGCTGACATGTTTCTATATGGAGGCTGATGTGATTGTCATTGTTACAATTGTTTTGATTGGTTTTAACCTCACTATGGATGTTTTAATTTTTGTTTATATAACCTGTAAGCTGCCAAGGGTCATTGGATTGAAGTGGGGTAGAAGCTAAATAAATAAATAAATCATTTTGGTGTGGAGCACAGCACAAACTATGATTTCACTTGAGTTCCAAGCATGTGGTTATCTTCCTGTTTTGAGCCTTGATGCTCCTTACCTTCACTGCTTCTAGACAAAGAGCATTTAAGGGAGAAGGGTTGATCTTTTCTCTTTCTCTCTCTCTTGTGTGGAGACACAGCTGTCTGTGTGAATCACCATCTGAAGTCTTGGAATGACCCAGCTCACAGCTTCACTATTTTGGCAACAGCAAAAGCATAAGAGATTGGTGAAGATGAAGCTAGGTGAGCATCTGCTTTCTAAGATGAAGAGAACAAAAGATAGTGATGCAGCTCTTAGATGATTTGCAAGCTGAAGGATGTTCTGCAAATTAATTAAATGAAGAATGATTAGATCGGTTTTCCCCATCTGGTTCTTGGGAATTCTGGGACCTGTAGTTTTAAATACATCTCAGAACATTATATGGGAAAGCTGGCTTAGGGGAAACGTCAGGATAGGTTTGCAAATGACAGAACTGGGGTCTCTAAATAGCAGAGCGTGTGTTTAAGCAGCCTACCCCCAGCTGGCATCCTCCAGAGGCACTGGGATGGCAGGTCCCCAAACGATCAGCTTGCATGGCTGGAAGCTGCAGTTCCAACATCTTTGGAGATGGCAGAGTTGGGGAGAAGGCTTGCTTAGAGATAGCCCCCTTTTTTTAATTCTAAAACTTTGCCTGGGTTCCTGGCTGCTAGGGATCAGCCTGAGTCTTCAAATTAATTGGAATTAATTGAAGTTTGGGTGTTGGTGGAAGAAGCACATAAGGAGTCCCAGGGGCAGGCTGAATCAGTTGGCACAGAGGCTGAAATATGCAGGGTCCTGAGCCCTTCGACATGCTGCAGATGACAAAAAGAGGAGCAAAAAAAGGCCAACCTGTCTACCTGGAAGAAGTGTGACTCAGCAAATTAGTTAAGCTGGTAGTCAGGGCTATAAAAAGCAGCTTGATTGATTCTTCATGGCAAATAACCTTTTCATTTCCTACCTATGACTCTGCTTGTTTGCTGTTGTTGCATTATCTGGAACTTTGCACTGGAAATAGACTGTTCTCGGATCTTCCTGAATGTAATATTTGTGTCTCTGAACTCTTTTGCAAAAGTAAGCTCTGGTGCTTGTTTGCTGATGTAACAGTATGTGGGAAGGACCTTGGGAGACTGGGCCAAGAGACGCTGCCTAGGGAATAAGAGACAGTATAGCCCACAGCTGGATAGCGGATGGGGCAAGAGGCTCAGAAGGGACCCTCCCTAGTGTCTCAGCTGTATAGAAGACAGGGGTGAGAATTGTACCTTCAGACTTGCAAGATTCTGTCAATGTAGCTTTACGCTAAAGTAAAATTAGCTCATCTGGTTGCGATTCCTATCTGGTTTACCCCACAAAGCCAACAACTACACAGAAAACTTTGAGTTTGCTGTGTATTTTGTGTTACTTTGATTAAAGATTTACAACTGCAACAAATACCTTGAAATTGTATCAGAAGCTGGCAGCACAGAAGAAAGGGGCCATGTCATTTGAGTTGTTTTAGAAAATAACCGGAGTTCAAATTTGCAGGATCCAAAATTGGGGGCATAATATTTCCTACCAGATACCTCTGAAGAGTTCACAGGTTGGATGTGCAGATGACAGTGTTCTGGCAATGAGCATACAGTGGCTGCATAATTAGTAATCATTGGTAGATTTTTCCTCATGAAATTGGCCACTTTTTTGAATCCATCTAAAGATGGATTTTCACAGCCCATATATGAAAAGAATGTGTAAGGGGCTTTCATGGCTGTGCATTTGGTAAGAATGAGAAGGAAGCCCTTTGTGGAGGTTAGTATACACCTATCAAGGTCCTTCAAACCAGGAGGGAATTCCTGATCAACCTAGAATCTTTCTGCATGTGAAGGAGCTCCATGTTAGGATTTAGGTCAGAGTTTCTCAGGGTAGAGATGCCAATTACGTCAACACAATCAGCAGTGGTATAGCTTCAAAGCCAAGAAGTGCAGAACAAAAAGTCCCTTAAAAGATGGGAGTGGTGGGAGAAAGAAGCACTGGAATTAAACTATAGTGTTGTGATGAAATGTCAGTTTGACTGAGAGGAGGAAGAGAATGCCAAGCCATTACAGAAAAAAATGTTTGAGTCTTGAGAAACTGGCATAAGAAAGAAACTCAGATGGGTTGTGTTAGGTATAAGCTGAAGTAGAAAGGAGTTGTGATGGACTTTCAGGAGTCTGTTCCAGTACTCGGACTGCCTTAAGGTACTTTCCAAGACTCCTAGTGACTCCTATTTCCTAACTTTGCCTACCTTGACAAATGTGCACCTTCATTCTGACGGAAGGCCATGAACTGTTTTAAGTGGACCCATCCTGCATTGGAACAAAATAGTCCTAGATGTGACATGTCTTTTGTTTGGGAATGTGCAGTTGAATTTGAGCTTGAGAGTAATGTCAAACTGGGCTGAGATGAGACTCTGGCAACTACTGCTGAGTTCTTGTTAGTGAGTCAGATACTATGCATGTAAAATGGTATGTATGCAAGGACCTTTCTTTTGCTTGCTGAACATCAGTCAGCATGGTTCCTGTGCCTGTTGGCACTAACCCATTTACTGGCCACACTGTGTGAACAAACATAAGCCTATACTTCTCTTAACCCTTAAAAGGAATTCAGTGGAACACTCTCGGGTGGGCTAACACTACATTTTGTGGCAGGGAATTCTGTGAGTTAATATACTTAACCCTTCATTTCTTTTGTAGTGCTTTCCTCAGCATCTTTTCCATGCTTAATAGCAATATGATTCGACACTGAGGGGGAGGGATGCTGAGTGTTTGCAAAGAAAAACCAGAGGAGGAAGGCAGGGTTAAGCATCCTCTTTGACCTTCATCTTCTCTCTGCTTTGAACCCTGTCAGCAGACTCGGGTCCAGCATCTGATGTCCTTGCTTTCCCTCTCATTCTTAGCACAGCTGTAGCCATGACAGCATCTTAGAAAGATGGGATACGCTGCCAAAAATCCAGTTGCATAAACTGGAGGCTGTATAATTTTAGGAAAGAAAGAAAGGAAAAGTATTTTCCTGCTGAGACTCTGAGTGCTTTGATTATCAAAACCATCCTGCAAGAATGAGAAGGAAGGCATGTCAAAGGTTGAGGGTTTTCTGCATGAAATCTCCAGCTTGACTATTCAGCAGTAATTACCATGGGAGAGCAATAACTGAGCCATGTTGGTGAGGCCAACTCCCCCTAGTTCTCCTTCAGATAACGTGTTTCTCCCTGGGAGGTGCCTGTTTTTCTTAAATTAGGTACTCTGCTTGCATTTTTGAAAAAGATTACTGTTAGCCAGGACTGCTTTAAGCATTATTATCTTGGAACCAAAGCATAGCCTGCACATTTCCAGTCTTGCATATCCCACTTGCCTCTTTCTTTCATTGTATTGCATCATTAAAGATGCACTGGGTTATTGGTATGTGCAGCGTGCATGTGTCAGGATTTGGAATTGCCCTAAAAAGGGACTGAAAAGTTACCCTGTGAGTAACTCCAGTGCCCCAGCAAATGTAGACTTGGGCCTCAGATGAGGAGACTCTGTAGTTGCATCAGATAGGATGCAACCTGAGTAATAATACAAAACCTGATTGGGGAGCGGGGTGGTGTTGGTGGTTCTTCTTTGTTTGAATTCTGCTGGAATTCCTTGATAATAGCTACCTCCCCCTTCTATCAGGTTCTTGTCCTTAAGATGCCAAAGATAGGCTTGGACGTGTGTGAGCAGTGCCTGAATTCATGGACAGAATGAATGGCAGGTGGACGGGGTGGTTCTTTAGAACGACACATTATTTCTCTCCGCTTCCCCATCAAGAAGCCCTGCTTCTCTAGCCTCAGTTCTACTTCCCTGTTCCACCTTCCAGGTTTTTGCCAATTCCTGTTGAAGATACCTGCTTCTACAGTCTGTAATGTTTGTATGAATTTGTCTTCAGATCTCTTTCTCTCTCGTCTCACTCCTCTGCTTTGATGCTTTCTTTTCTCAGCTCCCTTATCTGCTGCTTCTTTGTTCCTGCCCACTCTAGCTTGGGTATATCTTTCCCTTCTATAAGCTGATCTGTTTCTGCCTTTTTGATGTTGCTGATACCTTCCCCTGAGAAATCTAAATGTTTGTGAACATTCCGTGACGTCGTAGTGGCTCAAACAGCAGCTGAGAGGAAGGTGGTCGAAAGGCTGCTGCCTGGTTTTAGCTTATGATATATAAAAATACAAGGAGTTGAGATCTTTTTCTTCCAGATATGTGTGATTTAATAGGGTTGGGTTTTTTTGAGGTGAAAGGGAGAGAAAAGAGTTCTTATTGCTAATAGAACTACAGAGTCTGAGGCAAAACAGCTGTCACATCTTCTTAGCCAACACACACAGTTCTTTGCTGGATATTCTTTCATGTCCAACTCTTATTCTGAACAAGCCAAGCAATGCAGAATGCCTTACTGTGTCCTCTTGGGAACCATTTCCAGAGCCTAATAGACTGTGACTCTAAAGTTGCATTTCCTACCTGTTCTTACCAGAAGCCCAAGCAATGGTATTTTGTAAAGAAAGGGGAAAGCAAACCACACTGAAATAAAGATGGTGCCATGAGTGGAAAAGCCATGATCTTTATAGAATGACTGTAAACCATATTGCATGTGTAGAAAGAAATGACTTTCTACATTTCTTGAGAACTGAGAACTGAGAAGAACTGAGTCCACACTTCATTCCTGTAGTAGGGGAAACAGAAGGCATCTTCACAAGTGCGTCATTCTGTTTCGTTGTTTTGACTGGTATCCCCAAACCGATGTAGGATGCAAGTAGAGATGTGATCATAAGAAACAATGAAAACATGGTATGTGTATGTTTGTGTATGTATAAATAAAGGTGGAAGTAAATTGGAAAAAATCCAGGAATGTTTCCATCAGATTTTCATCGGGTGGGGGGAGCTTTCCATTAAAATGACCTTCCCTGCTTGGTGAAATGTAACATATTTCGGTAGGTGTAAGTTATAGGAGCTTTCTGAATTGACTTGAGTTTATAAAAATTAGCCCTGGCAAATATTATGCACAATCTGTTGTGATCAACTGTTTCCTCTCTTTTGGAGATGTGTAATTAACCTTTGGATTATACAGATCCTCAACATATTCATAAGTACTCGTGCCCAGCAAGTGCTTAGCAATGCTTTCTGCTGTTATGTGGGGCTTCTCGTGTTCTCTCTTCTAAAGGACTGCACACCCCATCCTCTGTTTGCCTCCTTAAAGGCTCACCATTTGGCCCTAAGGTAATAATATTTTCCTGCAAGAATTAATACAGAAAAGAAGATGGTTAGAAAGCTTGATTCAATTACAGGCAGACTTAAATATAGGCCTGGCACCTTGTTACTTTAAATCAAGAAGGGCAATCTGTGGCCCTTGAACTGTTTTCCAAAGTCCTGTTCAAACAACCAAATTGGAATTCTGTCAAGAATGATCTTTCACGTCTTCAGCAACTTTATTGCATGGGAAAAGTGAGGGAGAAAGAAGAAGCTGCGTTCTACCCTTCTAGCCTTCCAGAAGGCTGTGAAGACCTGGCTCTTCCCCCAAGTACTGGGTTAGGATGGGGGTTGAGCCAAGAGGTTGACAGTTGGTCTGGTGCTTGGTGGGAAGGGTTGTTCTGTTTTGATTCTGTTTTAATTGGTTGCTGGGAGCTGCCTAGGATCACTTTGCGAGATGGGCGGCCCTATCCGTTTTTTAAATACATAAATAAAGAGAAAGAGAGGGGTAAAAGGGCCAAATGAAAGAGAATGTGTGGCTCCACCCACTTTTGGCTTGGACTCCACCTATTACTGGCTGTGGCCCCACCTACCAATTTACATTCCAGAAGAATATGGCTATGGATGAAGGCAACAAATGGCTGCCCCTGTTTCAAATGGGCAGAGCCTTCAATGAGAATTGTAGTTTTTCTCCATCCCTGCATGAATGACAGAAAGGAAAAAAAAACCCTGGTTGATTTCTTTGTGTAAGGTATTTATTTCCCATGATTTATCTCCCACTTTAATTGCAGGAGCTGAAAACAACAATCAGTGAGATAGATTAGCCTGAGGGATACAAACTGTAAACTCTGGCAAATTTCCCAAAAAATAGTTGTAGGAGTTTGGGTGTTCCACTTAACTTAGATTTATGTTTCTGTCCTCCGATTTTCTCCTTTGGAGATGGCTACCACATCTGCAGTCCCTTGGTTGGACTATCATGAATCCCACCCAACTTGAGCGTAGGGACCATGGAGGATCTCCCAGTTCTGGCTGTCTCTCCTTCCCCCTCTGTCTTTTAAAGCTACAAGAAGAGCACACACAACAAACAACTTGCTTCTCTTCGGTCTAATGCATCATTTCTCAACTCTGGTGACCTCCAACTATGGTAGGACTGCAACTTTAGAGTACCCAGCCAGATGGAATCACAGTCAGCCCTAAAGCTTGCAATGTGAATTTGGGCCACTGGTCTAACCAATCTTGTGGAGTTGTCCTGGAAGAAAAGCAGGGCAGGAATGCAAGCTGTAGATGAGCAGGGAAATCAGCCAGCCGGTGGAATTTGCTACTGGGAGAGTGGCTTAATTATTTATTTGAAACAGTTTTACATCTGCCTTGAGCCAAGAAGTCTCACAAAAGCAGTTTGCCAAAGGTCAGGCTTACAGTCTTACAAAGTCACCTATGAGAAAAAAAGAAAGGGGAGGGGAGAGGAAAAAAAGCAAGTGTAGGCACTTTTCTCTATATTACAGCTCTTAAAAAGGATCAGCTAGGAGAAAAAAGAGCAGTTCGTATGATGGAATGGTTACCACTAGTTGTCCATTGAAGAGGGAAGCTGGGGTGGCGGTATACCCTACTTACCCCACAGTATTCCAGATGAGATGGTCCGAACCTTTGCAGTTACGTGCAGCAAATGACTTGACGTGGGTTTCTCCATGCTTTCACCTTGGTTCTGATGCACTGAAATTCCTGCATTGGTGGTGACCCATGGGTGAGCTCAGATTAAGCTCCCTTTGTGGTTTTTGTCCCAGTTGGCTTAGCTATTCCAAATTGCCGACGAATGATGTGTGTAACCATCTTTGTTTTCTTCCGTTCCTTTCAGACCGAAAACTACTCGTTTGATTCCAACTATGTGAACAGCAGAGCTCATTTAATAAAAAGGTATGTGGGGTACTGGGTGCATTTTCTGGGAAGACCTCAGCTTCGCAACAAGTCCAAATGGTTTCATTCTTTCCCATCAGCTTATTATTTTCCATGTACTTATTGTATGCAGAATCTGCTCGTTTGATCTGGGGGTGGGGGTGGAGGGGACAATAACAACCAGTAGTTGCATCTTAGTAAAATCCCCCTGCTTTTGGCTCTTAAAGGCTTTTTTTAAAAAAAAAATAAACGAAACCAAAACTCACTCTGAGCGGTGCTTCGTTCATACCCAGGAGTGGTATAGAGTTAGGCAAAATCCTATTAGCCTGACAACTTAAAAAAATTCATAGAGTATCTCTCTGCACAAAAAATAAAATGAGGTAGACGGGGCTGGAGAGACCTCCCTGCTGTGGAGGAAGAGGGAGAGAGGGGAAAAAAAGGAATTGGGTCCTGTACCCATTTTTTTCTTTTTTAATTTATTAATGTATTTATTTTCAAATAAGTGTTTGAATGGCAAGGAAAAGTGATATTTGTATTGTGACACGTTTCCATCTACTGTTCCTCTCTACCTCAACCATTCCCTCCTCTTTCAAAAGGGTTTGTTTATCGCCCAGTTTCTTCCAAGCACAAACCAGGAAATGAATGTGGTCCCTTGGGAATATGTTGATAATAATACTTAATAACATCTCAGTAGTAATTATCTCTAGCATTGGAACTAGAATTCATTCTAATTCTTTTCTTCTTTTGTCCATCTTATACCTCCACTTTCAAAATCATTAAATAAAGTCCTGAAATAGGATTCACTGGCCAGGAACTTGGTATCTGCTTCTCCAGCAATCAGAAGTCTTGCAATGACTTAAAAGGGCTGGACATCCATTGATCCTACAGAAATGATTGAACTCTGTCCGCCTCAGCACCATGGCCGTGAATGATGGAGCGTACAGTCCAGTGTCAGGAAGGCCATGGATTCGAAATGTCCTAGTCTAAAATTGGTGGTGGGGTAAAGGAGTTTTGAGGGGGTATTTGCTTAACCAGACCAATGCCAAGTTTGAAAAAGATCTCATGTTCTAGCTGTTTGATGGGGTGAGCAAAGACTGTTTTGTGCAACCAAGTAGATTGATGGCCCACGTGCTCAAAGAGCTTCAGGTGCGTAAGAAGCTTGCACTGCTTGAAGTTTTCTTCCTCCTTGACTTTTTAATGCCTTCTTGGATTAATGCTTGGATTTCTTTAAATACATTATATTTTACTTAATTCTAATCTGGCTTTCTGGGCTGAATCATAATCATTCCATCAACTGATAATTTTTTCTGAAGACGCTTTGAGGTTATATCCTGCTGCTTGCTTCAATTCCAGACTGGAGGTAGCAAATGGATTTCTTTCTGAGACCCTGAGGCACTTCCCAGATAACTTTCATCTTTTTAAAAATTTTATCCCATCTTTCTTTTACCAAATTCAGTTTGCCAACATGGATTTTCCATTCTCATGTTATGCTTAAATTTGCTTACAATAACCCATTGAGGTAGGTGACTTTGAAAGAGTGCAAGAGAGGGAATGGCAAAATATTCATCACTGAAAGAGAATGTCAACATAAATCTTCCTAGTTTTTATCTTTGAAGCAGCAGAAAACTCTTCACTGTTTTCAGCTACAACATACTCTGGAATTTGTCTCAATTTAATCTTGGTTGTCACGGGAAATCTTCCATTTAATTCACACAGTAGGTGTCTGCTGTAAGCCGTGTGCCCATACACAAAAAGAGAATATGGTTTGCCGTGATTTTAAATTTGTATGGTTGAATTAGACGCTGTTTATATTCTTGTCCCATCTGGTAAAATGTGTTGGATTACAACTCCCATAATTCCCAAGCAGCCTGCCCAACACTGCCCATTCTGGATGGGAATTATGGGAGTTGTAATCCAACACATCTTAGGAGAACCAGAAGAGGGAAGGTGGTTGAACTGTATGAGATTCATCTGATTTTGATCCCTAAGGGAATGTCTTAGTGCATCTTGTTGTGGTTGGGGTTTGGGGCATCTTTATTTTTAGGAAGTAGAAAACTGGATGCAGACGAGGTGAAACAGGGATACAAATCACTAGGAGCGCTGCAGAGATGAATCCTGCTCTTGTTTAGCTGTTTGTACTTCCAAAGTATAACTATTTGATCTTCCTGCTCACTTATTCCTTTAAAACAACATCTTCTATTCTAAGAAATGTAAATACTCCACCCTCTCTTCCCTGATCCATCCCAGCAGTTATCTGGGGGCTAAACTTGCTTGTCTATCAGTAGGATTGCATTCAAGAACTAATGACACAGGTCCACCTGGTTTCAAGTCCTTACTGCAGGGCACAATTGACGGGAGCAACGGTAAGATCTTCTGAAAGACATTTCAGTGCAAGAATTAGGGATACAGTACAGATTCTTGAAAACTGTGCCAGGAACCTCCAGACCTCATTTATTAATTTATTAGTGAATTCGTTAAGGTGGAGTCTCATTGAACGTTTTGATTCTATTTCCCAGATTTTTTGCAGCCTGGAGCGAGCTGCCATTTATGAGATAAGGTATTAATGAACTCCTCTTCTAAATATGGGTGGTTTATTTCTAACATAGTTTAAAAAAGGGAGACCAAGACCATCATTGCCCGTGGGCCGTGTGTGTGTGTGTTTTGGATTGTGAGCGTGGGGGTGCTGGACTCTATTCCTGAATTTTTAAGGTGCTGTTGCTAAAAACACACATTTAGAAAAAAAATTAAATTTTTACTTGGTTAATTGGAGGCATTTGTAAAATCTATCAAAATTGGTTTTCGTAATCAATTTGTTCTAACTGATGAATTGATTCAAACATTGCAGTCTTAATTAGCATTGCAGTAACTACTTTTCATTCTCTTCCCAGCTCTGCTATTAGGTTGCGTGGGTTATCTGGGAGGAATTATTATTAATGGGTTGGTGAAATTCATTGTACTGTTTCAGAAGATCTGATTATCCTCTTGTCTAAAAAATCCCATGTGTTTAGAGTATGACGGTTGTAAGTAGGCGATGAGATGTAGCGTCCATTCAGAAGAAAGTGCTTGCTAAATAGGATTGTTCATCATATTTAACTACAATTGTAATTGCTAGTGGGGGGAAATTGCCACCTGTGTTGTATTGTATCTTGTATTCCGATAATGATTTCTTCCAGGGAGGAAATCTATTCATGGTTTTCTCCTCCAGAGCTATCCTGATGGGAAATGGACAGTGAAAATGATGTAGGCTCAGAGTTGAGGATGGAGGGGAAGTCTTTAACGAGAGAAAAATCTGACTACACTTTGAAAAAATGGATTTGGAGTGTAAAGAATTGATTTCTCTTCTTATGGGGGTCTTCTGCTGTTAGAAGGCATGTGTGAACTGAGCAAACAGACAAATCTTTATTACGGTCCTAGACTGAAAATTGTATTGCCCAGATTTGCAGAAGTTGAAGTAAGGTAGGTTACCTGTTTGCACTCAACTCCCTGAGGGTAGTTAAGTTTAAGAACATATTGATAGGAAAGAGAAATCAAAAGTTGAAGAACAAAGCATCCCAAAATGGAAAAGATACAAGGGAACTGCAAGTCAGACTAAAGCCGGGAAGCAGGCAGCTGTACATGTTGTTCAAGCACTGCCCAAGGAGCCATCTGAATTTTGAGACATTGCTTCATTGGGTATGTGATATGTGTTTCCTTGGGATCAGTTATCTCGTCATTGAAGCATTATTGCTCTGGCTGTGACTCAGACTTTCCAGTGATGCTGATAAGATTCAGGCATGTGTATTACCATAACTGTATCATGGCACAAGACAAAATAGCAGAGCCTGTGTGGGTTTGCAGAGAAATGTTATTAGCATCTGAGAATGCCAGGAGCACTTCTGTCCTGGTCAGTTACTGATGATTGTGACAGAAACCTGGTGTCTGTCATATTACAGCTTTTTCCCTGGGGGGCGGGGGCACACCAAAAAAGGTTTTTCAGGGGGTTGTGCAGCCCTGGGCTCTAGACTGTACACCTGTGCTAGTATCTTCTCTCTGAAATGACCCCGGGGAGAAAGTTGGAATCCTCAGGTGACTTCCCCATTTTCTAAAGAGAGCTTCATGAGTTTTTGTCTGGGTCTTAAGCCACAGGATTAGCTTCTTCACAATCTTTCAGTTATCTTTGTTTCCCCTACTCCTTAGTAAAGACAGTTTGAAGGTAGGCAGGGCAGATATAAGAATGCCTAGAAATCTTCCATGGAACAACCAAATAGTGACATAAAGGGTTTGTTCTTTCATGATGGAGCAGCACTCCTGCATCTATAAATGGTGTGGGTCATCATTGGCATGCTAAAGGACATGAGTTGATGGAAAGCATTCAACTAAAGGCCTTGAAGGACTCCTGTGAATCAGCAAAATGACCTAGTGACTAGGTTCTTTCCCATGCTTCAGTCCCCAGCATTTCCACTGTTTGAGCTGTCAGGGAACAGAACCAGGGTGGACCTCACTTGAGCTGATACCTCTGCTGTGCAGGGTGGATCAGCGGGCTGATGGTATAAGGCTGTTCTACAAGTTTGGTTCAGTCTGCAATGAGCGTTCCTTAGCTATTAAGGAATAAAGCCAAGAGAAAGGGTAAGAATGGCAGTCAAGAAGGATTGCTGCAGTATTATTCTAATGAATGTCACAAAATGATGTAGTCTGAAATGTCAGCTATTCATCCTCTGGTGTGTTTTTAATCCAGCAAAACATCCTCTTTTTGGAGAGCAGTGACTGCTGCCTTAACGTTGTGGTATAGAATCTTAAAACATTTTACCCTTTAATCTGTTTGGTCTTTTCTGAATTGATGTCTTACCAGCTTTCTGTGGTGTGTGCATGCTGGATAAATCTTAGATTTAAAGGGATTCATCTTTACTTTAAAAGGCCACGTTTGAAGATGTTCCAGGTTCAGTGCTTGCGTGTCTGTGCAGGCTTTTCTCCTCTCCGTGCTGTTTTTGCTTCAGCAGGACATCCCATCCTGATGGTTTCCATGGAGACTTGAAGTGGGCTTTGCCATGGGTTGTCTGTATGGAATCCTGCCTTTAAAAATCTGAGTCCTTTCCAAGGTTCAGCTGCCACCGTGGCCGGCCAGACACTTCACCAGGTGCATGCAAGCATATAATTTCTGACTGATTAGTTGCTGCCTTATTGGAAGGCGAGTTAGCTAATTAGCAACCCTGATGGCAGCTAATTGGAACTGCCAGGTTAGCAAGCCATTTCCTCTCAATCACATGATCAGTAAGAAATGTATCTTTAGTCTAACTTGGAGAGCTGTGACAAGCACCTTGTGTTCTCTGCTGGGATGCACTTGTGATGCTGATGGCTGGGTTTGCACAACATAAAACGTGAAGTCTGTTTTGAGTTGAACTCAGCGCCTGATGATTTCATGTGGTTTTCTTGTTAACATCCATGTGATTTTCTTGTTAACAAATGGAAGTAGTTTACTCTAGCTTTCTTCTGGGATCAGCTTCTTATTTCTTAAAAAGGTGCTTCCAGGTGAGCAGGGCTCCTTCTGTAGCATCTGCCTGCAACTCTTTAAAGCAGCTGCATCTTTTTCTGGGATGAAGCAGTTGCACTGATGCTAAACAACTTAGGGCTGAGCCACCACCTAATTGGCTAGATATTATATTTAGCAGGGAAGGCCCCCGTTAATGATGCCTTCACTTTCTGAGGTGTGTTTCTTGGACTTTATTTGTTGTCTTTGTTTGTTGACCCCCATGGCATGAAATGCATTCCCTCCAGGGCTGTTCTTAGCCCCCTTTCAGCTTTTAAGTAGGAAACCACTTCCTTATCTTTAGCCAGCCATTTTAATTGGAGTTAGCAGGCTTAACTGTTTTGCTTTTTTAAGTGTTTAAGTTGCTGTTGTTGTTATCAGATGATCATCATTTGTTTTTATTCATTAAGGAATAACCCAGTACAAAGAACAAGCAGAAAGAATCACATCTTTGACTGGTGTCTCTGGAAATTCGAATTCCAGCTAGGAACCTAGAAATTATCCTTACTGTTATTTTGTTATTTGTTTGCAGCCCATAGTGCTTTGGTAGATGGGCGGCCATATAAACATGTTAAATAAAGGAATAAATATCAGTGTTCCTCTGGGCAAAAAAAGCTGAATTTAAATCAGGTCAGTCAATCAGTAAATTCTCAGGTTACTATAGTAGTTTGAAAACTATGGTCGGCTTGGGAAATGTAAGGGTGCTTTTCTTGGCTTAGACACCTTGGAAAATCTATGTATTCTTAATAATCACATCTGTTTGGCGGGCCCTCCACTCCACTTTGTCTTCTTAGGTTCTTGCTATCCCCTGGCTTCAGAATTCTATACTTTAGTAAACCTCATAAAATTTATTCCTACATCAGTGATAGTCATGGGGCTCTGCTGTTTCTATGCTATTACGTAAACGTAGGATTCTCTTTGTTGCATGGGGCTGAATAGGTTGGCTTCTCGTTGTGCTTTGTCTCTTCTGATTACTTCCCCCTTTCTGAGAAAGGTCTTCTAGTGCCTTTGTTCCCTCCCCTCCAATTCTGCCTCCAGTGTTTCTTTGGTTCTCCTCTGTCTAAACTCTCTCCTTGTCCTCACTCTGTTCCACAAGCAACTATACTCACAGGATGGTAGGAGCAGGAGTCTCCTGTATTTTTTTTTCCCTACAAACCTTTGGGGCTGCCTCCAGTTCCAGCTGCCTCACTGTACACTACACAAGAAGGTCAGTGAGCGGATGGCTGACATGTTATACTGGAAACGCTCTCTTGTGGCAGCCTTTTTCTCCCAGTGGGAAGCTTGAAGTATTGCAAAACCTGCCCAAGGCTTTTGATCCCCTCTGGGCAGAAATTGGGGAGGAAAGGTGTGATTGCATTTCTCAGATTTGGCTCTGCAGAGCAAAAATAACTCACCTTTCTTCCACCCAGCAGCTCAACATTCAAAGATTTGGAGGGGAACAGCTTGAAGGACAGCGGGCATGAAGAGAGTGACCAGACGGATAGTGAACATGATGTTCAGCGGGGCCTGTACTGTGACACAGCTGTTAATGATGTTTTGAATACGAGTGTCACCTCCATGGGGTCTCAGGTACCTGAACAAGGTAGGTTGCCTTAATTTTGCAAATGTGGGCATGGTATGGTGGAGCCTGCTAGTCCAAAAGACATGGCCAGGTTGGTGAGTCATTATGTCATCTACTTCCATTGGATGTTGCTGTCTTGGAATGTTTATGAACACTGCTCAAGAAGGAAGTGCCAGCATTTAAATGTTGACAATAACAGCAACATCCTTGGGAAGGAAGGGAAGGGTATGTGATAAAAATTCATTTCAGGTCACTAAACAAGAATGTCAGAGGAGGGCAGATGGTGGCCTAAGGAGATTTGGAAGCTGTCCTAGAAACCAAGAGAACGAGTTGGCCAAAACTGAAAGGCTAACGGGGTTAAGGGAAAGAGTGGCTCTTGAATGTCACCTTTAAAGTCACCTGCCCTGGACTTGGCTTCAATTGTAGCCTAATGTTTCTGACCTATCTTTCAAGATGAATGTGGTGAAATAAAACTGTGGACTATCATTTGTGCCTTATGAAACTGAAAGCTTCTAACTCAGTTTTTTCCCCAGAGGAATATTTTGGAGATATTGGAATCTCCTGTCTTATTGCGCTTTTTGTGGACAATATGGAAAAAAAACCCCAGTACCTTATAACAAATGTGGCAGTTGTTTGCATAGTGACTCAGAATTCCTAAAAACATTGATTTCTACTGGGAGAAGACTATATGCCCTGAACACTGTTTCTATCACATCCTGCCTGTGTTGCTTGGCAGTGCAGAAAATGTTGCAGGTGTAACTGTGAAGTTAGTGACATATTCTGACGAGAGCACCTACATATCTGGATGATACTTCTCCAAGCTCTTTTCTTCTCCATTCTCTTAGAAGTCCTGGTTTGCCCCAAGTGGTTTAGCTGGAAACCAAGTCCCTCAAACATTTTGGGTGAGCAACAGCAGGATCATACTGCCAGCGTTCATTTAAAAATAGGAGACTCTACAAAACATTGGCTCTTCTGTTTCTTATTTAGACGTGATGTTTTGAAAACCTTGTGTGTGCTGCTTGATCAATTATGTTGCTCTAACCGGCTGCAATTTTTTTTTTTTCTTTTGTAACTGAAGTCCTAGATGGCCAATTTTTGCCTGTTGCAGCACTATTCCCCCTTTGCCGTTCAAGCTCATTTGAAAACTTCAGTCTTTTCCCTTGGCTCTTACAACTTCAGGTCCCTGTGCACCTGGTCCAGCAAAGGTGGGAAAGTGATATGTAAATACGCATTTAGGGATGTTATGGAAATTGCACCCTGATTCCTCAGCAGTACACACATTTGAATACGCGTGTCATGCATGTAGAGGGCAGGATGTGTTGGCCAATAAATATGACTTGCAATGTTTGTATGTGTTTCTGGCTGCTTTTTTCCTTCAGCTAGAATCTGGCTGAAGTTTGAAAAAGGGGAAAGTGATCTCTTTATTTTTGAGATTTGTCTCTTTATCTCTTTATTTATGAGGTTCAACTACTGCCTCAAACCTACTGGGCTGATCTGTTACACAGGTATAGTCGTGAATTGGCTGAGACAATCTACTAATTGAGTTACTACAGCTAGAGTCAAAATAGGGCTAATGAGAAGGAAGAGAGACATTGGTGTGTTCAGAGAAAATTGTCAAAACCTCAAAACATTCTCATGGAAGGGAATCTGAGCAGGCAAAAGAATGCTAGGCTTCTTTAGAGAAAACTGATTGGGGAATGAAAGGGGCATCTGGGAGAAAAAGTAAGGCTGGATGGAATATTGAACTTTCCATTGCTTCATTTTATGGCACATTTTCACGTGTAAACTAGAATTCAGGTTTATTTGTGGACTCTAAAAATGTACTGCCTATTTCCCAGAGGAAGTAATGGACAAAATTAGCAATATTTAGAGCAATCAAAACAAAACAACTATAATTTGAAATGTTAGAACAGCAGTAAGGGTCTGAAAAATAGAACATCTTGGGGCCGTTAAATGTTTTTCTATTTAAAGAGCCCTGTTTTTGCATACTGCCTAAAACCGTACAGTGGTAGAAACAAATAAGTATGTTCAAAGGTGGGTACAAGCACAGTTCTGAAAGATAAGTGCAGAAATATTCCAGGGTTTAGGGTGGTTTTGTTGTGCGGTGTTTGCATTTTAGGTTTTCTGCTTTCTATTTCTAAAGGAAAAAGATGCTATCAGCATCATCCTGTAAGAAATTTGAAACCTACATACGTACATGCATTCTTTATATTTTACTCATCCCAGATCCAAAGCTGACTCCAGCAGTTTAAATTGTATGTATGAATGCAAGATGAAGATATTCTACCTTCTCCTAACTCCAGGAATTTAGCAAATGTGAATATATAGAGGAAACTAGACAAATTCCATGCAGGGTATAGCTCCAAAATGTGAGGCATTTCCTAAAAACCTGAAAAACAATCTGCTAAAAGATAGAGGGTTTACCCCGCAGCCCAAATTGCAGATTCTTCACCTTTCATTAAAAAATATTTCAACCTTAACAAAACTCTCGTGCTCTTATATCAAAAAGAGAGAAACAACAATGTGTCAGAGAGATGTCTAAGATCAGTGTCTACATTTTTCCTTCAAGTGCCCTCCAAGCAAGATTTTTCAAAGGCCTCCAGGTCTTTGTATGTATTAATCATTTATCCTTGTGAAGAACAACCTTAACAAGTGTGTAAGAGGACTTCCCCCCCCCTCTCTCTCAATACCTGTGAGTAGACCATTATTTCTGTGTCATTTTTCTGCAAAGAGTTGCATGAAGAGCTTTCATTCAATAAAATGAGTGCAACTTGAATTCTGGAGCCTATGCAGTTTCTGTCGGAGCCCAAGATTCACAGCAAAGTTCCAAGGACTGTTTTTAGATCAAGGGTGGGCATCTTGGTGCCTCCTGCCTCTGTGATTTCAAGCACTTCCCAAATGATTAAAGTAGCCCATTTCAAACATGAGTTGGCTGTTTTGCCTCAAAGCCACTTGAAATGGGGCATTTGAATTTTGTACACCACCAAATGGGGAAAAAGGGCAGCTCTCAGATTATTTAAAGAAAGGGGTTCCACAATGCTTTGCTGTCATATTAAAAAGTCCCAGTTAGGTGGGTTTGTGTTGTAGACATCTCTGAGCTTTGCACAAAACTCACCCAGCTGAAATTGAACAGATAAGATACCTAAATGAGAGCCAGCATAGTGGTTGAAGCATCAGTTCTAATCCTGCCTTAGGGATGAAGCCAGCTCGGTGATTGGGCCAGTGTGTCAGCCCTAGGAAGAAGGCAGGGGCAAATCACGTTTGAAAATGTAGCCAAGAAAACTGCACACAGGCACATACCTGCACATATTGATGAATGATTAACACTCAATTTTGGGTAAGGTTCCACAAGGGACAGAAATCTCATGTCAGATGTGAAGGAGATCTGGCTGCGACCTCTGCCACCCCACTTCAGCGGGTTGATTCGACTGATCTGGCTGGCTAGGCAGGTGTCCATCACTGTCCCATGCATGTTCCTCCCACTGCTGTGCACTTGGTGGAAGGGGAAGACCATCCAGATAGAAGCATACTGTTTCTCGGTCAAGGGTAAACAGTAGTCACGCTCCCCTGGTGGAACCTCCAGATAAGATTTCAGAATCTCACATAGGATTCAGAAGTCTACAAAGATGCTTTCATGGGCTTTCTTTACAGAAGGTAAGGTTTTTTTTTTTTTAAGGTTTCTAAGAGGAGTGATAGAAATATAGAGAAAAATGGTCTTGAAGTTGTGACTCAACATTAGCATGCTGTCAGCAGACTGAACAGTAGGAACACAGATCACTTGGTTCCTGTGTGGATGGATATGGCAAATTGCTTTCTGAATTGTAATCATTATTTCTGAATTGGCATCTTCACACGGGCACAAAGAGCTGTCCTCTTTTTTTGGGGGGAGGGGGGGCAAATGCATTGGCTCATTTAGGGTGATTTTATTTATATTGTCCATTCCTAGCTGATTTTCTGTTCTTTTGAACTGTCAGTGAGGTACTATTCGCCATTTTGTTCATTTTTTATCCATTTCTTGGTAAATATAACAGACCTTCCGTAACAAGGAGCATTGACCATAGCCTTGGAAATAAAGGGCTACTCTCCTTTAATATTGAAATGGCAAAATGCTTTCTTTTCAAAGGGGAAAAAATCCTCAAATTTTCAGTTCTGGGTATATTCAAAGAAGTGATTTCAGTTAACCCTGCAAAACCTTCTAAATGGGAGTTCACTGTGGTGATTTTGGAGTTCCTGTCCATCAGCCATGCTTAATGAGACAGTGGTGGCATTCTCTGCAATAATGTATTTTCTGGACAGTCATCTTATGGGCAGAGATGAAAAGATTAAACATTTATAGATTTAGCGCTCTGAAAGTTTAAGTTCTTTTTCAGACCCTCAACCCTTGCTGAAATAGCTTAGTAGCTCCAGCGATGAAGAAAAACACTTTGGAAGATAAAAGTTTATGGGAAGGAACGATTGGGAGGGGTTTTCTGGACCTGGATGTGGTAGAAGTGGAAGCTTTTAAGCAGTTGTAGTTTATTAACATTGCTCATAAATTATATAAAGTTCACAATTACAGGTAGTCTCCAGGTTAAGAACACCCAGTTTAAGGACGACCCATAGATAAGAATGGAGCCTATTGTAGCAAAATTTGAGTTAAATACACAATGGTTTGAGTTCATTACACAATACTACAGTGGTACCTCTAGTTACGAACGCCCCTCCTTACGAATTTTTCGAGATACGACCAGCTCCGGCCCCAAAAATTTACCTCGACATGTGAACTCCGCCTCGAGATACGAACCGGATCCAAGGCCATTTGCCCTGCTGCCACGTGGTCGCGGCTTCCTGTGGGCGAGATCGCGGTAGCAAGGAGACGTTCGGTGAGGCTTGTGGTATGTTTTGTGGCATTTGGAAGGTTTTTGTGGCGTTTGGAAGGTTTTTGAGGTTTAAAAATAAAATGCATATGTTTCAGAACTGTTTAGCCGTATTTACATTGAACCTTATGGGGGAAATTTACCTCGTGGTGCAACCAAATTCAGAGGGTGGATTAGCCGTATTTACATTGAACCTTATGGGGAAATTTGCCTCGTGGTGCGACCAAATTCGGAGGGCAGAACAGATTAACCGTATTTACATTGAACCTTATGGGAAACTTTACCTCGACTTGAGACCAACTCGAGTTGCAACCAGAGTCACGGAATGGATTAAGTTCGTAACTAGAGGTACCACTGTACTTACACAGTATTATACAATAATACTATTCCGGCTTACGTACAAATTTGAGTTAAGGACAGATCTTGGAAACGGAACTCGTTCTTAAACTGGAGACTACCTGTATATACATATATGTATTGTGATTTTGAATGGCTAGAATTTGTAATCCCTGGGGTGGAGGCTTAGTCGATGAGAGCTGAAATTGCCATGCTTCCAGGTCAGACCTCTTCTTCCTCCTCCTTTTCCTAGCCCCCCTCCCAAAGCAAATTTACCCTTTGTTGCCATTTTTGTGTATGAACAAATATTTCATCGTGTGGCAGAGATACCTATAAAGTGAGACTGCTGATGCCAGAAGTCCTAAGAGGAGCTGCTACTGTTAGTCTTTCACCTAATAGTGTATAGAGGAAGTGCCAAATGCCTTAATGTATTCAGTGCAAATGTTATGTAAATTATATGGAGGTGTGAATGAGATATGCAAATCTACCGTAGCTTTGCAGGCCCTGCTAGCTTTTTCATAGGTATCTCGCTGGTGATCCCGTTGCTCTAATCTTTCTGGTTAGCTTTCCTAGATGCATATTTAGTGCATACAAGTGGGTTTGTGGGGTGGTGGTGGTGATGGAAGGTTATGCAGTTTGTTTGTTTTTTTTATAGTCATTATTACAATTGCAACAATAAAAACTAACACAAACTAAAAAACATAAAAGAATAAAAAGAAAAAATAGAAGGTACAGAAAAAAAAATAGAAAGAAAAATAGAAAAGAAAGAAAAAATAATATAGTAAAGAAAAATAAAAGAAATAAAGAAATGACTTCCCTCTTCATCACAAATATAAACAATTTTAGTAACTTATCACCTTCTCTTAAAATATAACAAATGATCTCTTCTTCCCATATCCCATCTCTTATCTATAAACCCTTAAAGCCTCGTCATTCAGTCCTGATCCACAAAAGTCCATTAAGGGTTACCATATCTATTTTAACCTTGATCAAATAAACCAACTTTATATTCCTTTCTTTTACTTCTAACAATCTTGATCTTTAGTCCCTTCAAATAATGTCCTAGAACTTGATTTGGTTTCATTTTTTCTTTGTCCCTTGTCACAAAATTTTTCCAACCTTTAGCAAGCCTCTTTTGTAAATCCAATATTAGAAAATTATCCAGGTTGCTCTCTTGGTTTGTTATTTGTATATCCCTTTTAATTATTAACACACCAGCCAGTTTTTTTTGTATGTCCAGTGTAGCATCTTTTTCCATACCATTCTTGTAGCCTGTCAGTTTTATATCCATTTTCAGATCTTGTCAGGTAAAACTTGTTCCTCTTCCATAACAATTTTTAAACACAGTCTATCTATAGAGGCAGACACTCTTAAAATTAACTTCTAGGTCCATTGTTCAAAAATATCCTTCAATATGTCCAATGTTAAAATATTTTGTTTCATTCTGTATTTGTAAGTTGAATTTAAGTGTTTTCTCCTTTGATTGTAATTTTTAGCTCCTAGTTCCCTCTAGTGTCCAATTTTTAAAATCTTATCTTTTTTTTTTTTTTTTAAGAATTCAAAACGAAAACATTTTCCCATGGGAAGGGTTCTTAAAATTAATTCCAAAATCTTATTCCAAATTTATCTGGACCCTTAACAAGTTTGTAACTTGTTAAAATCAAAGTTTTAATCACCCTTTTGCTGTTTATTCAAAAAAAAAAATTAAGTCCTTAAACTTGTATTTAAAACTTTTTTTGCTAAGGATTGAAGGAAACTCACCCGATGTTTTCAGACTTGTCGATCCAAAGGTTCCTAATAGCTGAAAAGCAGTTAACAAGCAATTTCCAAAAGTGATTAGAAAAGGAAGTATTCAAATCCAGTGACCTTTTAAAGATGCCGACTGTGGTTTGAGCAAGATAGCTATTCCCTCTAAACCTGCCGGAAACTGCTGTTTTGCAGTCTCCTTGTGAGGAGCCACTATCTGGAGCATTTGTGGGCAATCTCGAGTTCTCTCCTTGTCCAGAGAGGAATTGTGCTGGTCTACTCGCTGGCTCTTCATTCTGCCGGGTCTTCAGTTTGCCATTTCTTCCCCGGAAGTTGAAGGTTACACAGTTTGTGTGTGTGTGTGTTATTGTCTTTAAATAAGAATTGTGGTTTGTTTAATTTAATGCCGCATAGTGTGGTAAGCATAGCTTTGGGAGAGTGTAACCTGGGCATCTGGTGATATTTTTTAATTTATCACGTGTTTGTCTCCACTTTTCATCACTAGAGTTCAAGGAGGTGTGCATTAAGCTTTCAGGTGGTCTCCTATTCAGACATTCTTAAAATCAGGGGTCTGGTAGTGCCTTTTCTGACTAACAAATGTTGTTAGATGGCATAAGGTTTCGTGAACTGCAGCTCCCTTCATCAAATGCATAGAGTGGCTAGATTGGTATGGGATTAAAAGGGGGTAAGGTGGAGTGAAAAGGTGGGAGAGAAGAGGGAGGAGAAGATGGGTCGGAAAGAAAAGAAAGAGAAGGTATTTTATCTTCCTAACTTCTCCTCCCTCTTCCCTCTTTGGGGAATCTCTTTCAAAGCAGAGCTATGTTATGAAGGTGGTGAGCATGGGGAATCTTCTTGACTTCTGCCTCTGATCTCATTTAGCTGTCAGAATTGTGCCCAGGCCTTCTTAACTTTTGTTGGTCTTCAGGATTGATTAGAATAATTTCATCAGCCAGATAAATTGCGTTTAATTGCTGTAATATGCACCCAATTTGGAATTCATTACTGCACTGAATTGTTTTCCTTTCCCTAATTGATATCAAATGGAATATATATCGGAAGCCACACACATACACTAATTTCTTTTGGCTGTACAAGCAGAAGGGCACCTGCTGACAAGTTAATAATTTGTTTATTTCCAAAGATCCAGTACTCCCACTTCAAATGTACCCGGCACCTTTATTTATCAGCTCTTCCATTGTTCTGAACTTTTGTGAGGTTGGGTCAGTTTGGAGGAAAACAAGAGTGAACAGAAGTCTGAAGGTTTTAAGAAGTCACAGCCCATTACAAATATGTAATTAAAATATATATCAATAGAGTTATGCATCTTAAACAACAACAATCTTAACCTTAGCCAAATCCACTGGTAACGTCAGTGTAGATTTTTGATGAGAATGTGGAAGTGGTTTTACATTGCCTTCTTTTAGATGCTTTTTCAACTTCCCAGTCTAACCTACTGTCATATTTCCTGATGTCTTCTATTCAAGTATTCACCAGGCCTCACCCTGCTTAGTTCAGAAGATCAGTGAAAGTTAATTAAGTGCTACCACCTAACTAGGTCCTGTGTTAAGGGGAGGGAAAAAAAAAAAGAAAGATTATGGAGCCTATATATGACTGGGCTTACACAATACAAGAAGTCAGAGGGTTTCAACCTGTAATTTCTAGTTTCACTCTCCACTGGCCATGCTGGCTAAGATTTCTGCTCTGGAATACCATAAAGAGTTCATCTCTGCATTAAATCATAATGTTATAACTTCTCACTGCCTGAGAAAGTGTAGTGCAGTTTGGCAAATGTTGAAAGTTCAGAACATCTGCACCTTTTCCCCTTTACCTAGAAAATGGATAGCTTGTTGAATAAACTTCCATCGACTGATTCACTTGATAAGTCAAGTTGCAAACCATACCCCTGGTGGCCGGATTCAGACAACGCGATAACTCATAGCTTAGTGTGTCATGTGAACCTTCTCTTTAGACATACAGTATCTGGAAGAGAATCGATATGAATTGGGCCAAGAGCAACTCTGCAAGTGAATGGACAATGATAATATGGTGGCCAGGGCAACGTTTGGAGGACTACTTCCACAGAAACATGTTTTGCTCTACCCCTCCTAAAATAAAAGACTGTTATTGCCACTCTCTGTATCCTATGTTTAAGAGCTCACTTTTCCTGTCTACCTGAGGCAGCAGAAACGGGGAAATCCTGTTAGGCTTCAGTACATGGCAAGTCATGTAGACCATGCTGCAGACTGTTCAATCTTCTTACGTTCAATAGTGCTGGATAGCGGGACAGAGATCTCATGACCATCTCCTCCATTCTGGTCTTGCATACATTGGGTCTTCAATGTATCCTTCAGCAATTCAAGGTTGGGCTTGTGAAAGTGAACTGGATTCAAACAGCCTCAAATAGTTTTCTTTCTCATCCGCTGAGCCACAAGGGAAACTGTCTGTCTGGAATAGCTTCTGACATTGCAAAGCTGTGCGGCGCCGTGCTCCATAAATGGTGGCGTGGACCAGATGCTCAGAGCATAATTGAAAATTCCATTTTATCAGAATAGCATTTGCTGTCAGAAAGTTTTATCTTTACTTCTAGAAAGAGGTTGATTAGATCCCTCAGGGGCCGAATTAGCATCTCCGAGGCTGGGTATCCTCTTTTGCAATTCATGGAGTTATTCCTCTTTTGGTTTCGCTCACATTGAATGTGTAAAAAAAAAAGAAAAAAAAAGCAGAAAACAGTGTATGCCGATGCCCTCTTGCAAGCTTGCCTGCTCCTCAAGTGGAGGTAGCTCAGTGCAAAGAGGCTGAGGAATGGAACATATAATACATCTTCAGTATCCTTTTGTGGCTGAGGCTTTAGTTGAGCCCAGCAACTCAAACCAGTTGAGAAGTGCTAATTTTCTAGCACGTGCAAGTAGATCAGCTTTATTCATGTTAGATTGTCTGAACTATCTTGTCGGAGTAGGTAGGAATGGCAAGACCAAGGAATATAGGCCCTATATATGAAGAAAAAAGCAATGCAGCAAAGAAGATGGTCTGTCTGTCTTGGTCTGTCTCCATCTCAGCCTAAAGCTCAGGAACTTTATGTGGCAGGGTTACCAACCAAAAGACACTCGTCTGTTCATGCATCATACTATACCATGTCTTATTTAACTGTGATTTATTCACACAATACACTCAGCCCAAATCAGACCAACCATATAATGGCATAGCATAATGGTTAAACCTGGTCAGGGACTGGCTACATGGGCAAAGATTTTACCAGTAGGGGCAGAATCAGATCTGAGCTCTGCTGATCTAAATTTGGAATTGTATATCCTCACATGGAACTCAAGGGATGCATTACAACACATACAGGAATCTTGACTGCAAACGTACACGATAAGTAGCTTATTGTATACAATAACTAGCTTCTTGTTTTGCCTTCCAGAAAGATAAAAACCCAACTGCAACCATTTCCAGCAGAAACTGGGGGCGTGGGGGGGGGGCTTGGGGGAGAGAGAGAGAGATTAAAATTGTGTCTGTAGAAATCTCTTGTAGCCCCATTGGCTTGAAGGACACACAGGTAAAAAAAATCCGTCATCTCCTTTGATTGTGAATATTGAGGCTTATTAAATATTACAGAAATTGGGAAGGCTCTCTGTGGCTGCCTTCTCTCCTACCCACCACTCTGGACACATACCTTGTTGCAGTAAAATACAGAATGTTGGAATGTGCCTTTCGTTGGAATTAATGAATCTAAGGCAACAGGAGTTTGCTAGTGATGGTAGATGTAATTGCATCTTCACGCTAGTAATGGGAGAAATGGAATTCCAGATGGCAATATGTTGATGGGTTCTCCATCTCTTTAAAGGCCATTGGGTAGGGTGAGGAGAATGAAAATCAAGGCTGTGGCCTTTCTGGCTGGAAGATTGCTTTCTGTTTTAATATATGCTTTTCTGTTTAGGTGTGTGTCTGTGTTTAAAAAATAAAAGACTGCTGTGGTGGCCACCCTGTCTACCTCTCAGCTCTCTGAGCATTGTGGAGAATAATTTTAGAAAACGCAAGTCTCAAGGGAACAGCAGCTAATTAGAAAGAAAATGCAGGGTTTCATTTAAGAATCTCACCTTTTATGTTCTTGTTTTTGTTAACACCTCCAGAGTGCCTCCATCTTCTAAGTATTATCAGAGGGACAAACACCTAGGAATGGATAGTGATGGGGGAATGAAGCAGCAGAGGGCATTGCCTGATTTTAATCAAAGAAAAAGGAAAAAAAGCATTTCGCTTCTGCTCAGAATGGAAACTTCCCAAGGATGATTTTAATTTGAAGGAAAGTATTGGGGTTTTGAATATACTCCCAGTTGTGTAAGGTGTAGCTTGCTCTCCAACTTCTAAATGGACAGATTCAGCTTTTTGCCTGGCATCAGGGAAAGCAGTAGCACAGAATAGCATTTTTTATGGGAATGAAACAGAAGGTTCACGTCATTGTAGTGAATCAGCCACATGACTCGCTGATTCCTTTGGGGCTGTTGAGATGCTGATCCCAAAGGATATGCATTTTAACCCCTAAAATATGCCTTTTCCTAATGTAGAAAAATTCCACTGCTTATGTTTGGATGAAAAGCAGACTTTCCTGATCTGGCAGGCTCCATATGTGCTGAGACTATGACTCTTGAATTCCCAGTACTGGCCAGGCCAACTGGCATTTCTAGTCTGAAGATATCAGGAAGCGTTTGATTGAGGAAGACTGATTTCAAGACTTATAGAATTGTGTTAATAATGAAAGTCCACCTATTTCCACTTCATAGAACACCAGTACAAGGTGAAACTGACCAGATATATTAAAGCCTATAGTCAGTTTCACCTCTACAGATGTCACAAATCCATTTCACCCTTGTGGAGACCAAGGTGCTGTATTTCCATTCTGTTTTGAACCTCTGATGTTCCATTGGGAAGCACACCTCTTTCCATTTTCTCAACGGTCCATCTCTGGTTGACAAGCTGCTGTGAAAGCTTTCTGTGAATGTCCTCTGTTACGTCTGAGATTTAAGAATCTGTCTGGAATTGTTTTAAGCCTCTTGAGTCATGTTGCCTCTTGTTTAGAAGACTTTTGTCCAATTAAGTATTGGAGATGTTTCTTCTCCTCCCGCTTTGGTTAAAGGATATTGCGGCTTTCTCTTTTAATTCCAGTTCTGGGCTCTGCAACTAGACATCCATTTCATATTTAGCAGTAGGGTAGGTGTGTGAATAAAAGAGACCTTCTGTTAAAACAGCACGGAAGCAAATTCCTGATCTGAAACCATGATCAGTCTACATAGCTAATGAGTCTGAAAACAGACTGAACCGCCAGAGGTGGCTCTGGGAAGCATGCGTTATAAACTAACAGTTTCTTGTTAACCTTTTTGGTGGTTTTTTTTTTTTTTAATGACACTAATTAAAGCTGAAACGAAACTACATTGTGTGGATTTCAAAGCTGAAATAGCAATTTTCATACCAATGATTCCGTCTCCAGATCACCTTTGCATACAGCATTTGCGTCTTAATTGAGACGCTTGCTTTTCACTGGAAGTGTGGCTGATTAACGTGGCAGTCTAGCAGCATTGCAAACAGCAGGAAAAAAGAATATATCTAACCTGAATGTAATTTATAAGCAGTTCCAGTCTGGGGAAAGGGGTAAAGTATGGCTTGAAAGTGTTGTGTTTTCAGGGCTGCAAAACAAATAAAGGAAGAACAAAATAATGTTCCAATTAAAATGGTTAGGATAACTTAATAACAGGGTGACTTGCTTAACCCGAGCAGCACATTACAGGATGAGAAATGTGTTTGCTCTGAAATCAGTGAATTGTACAAGAGTGTTGATTATGCGGTTAAATAGGAAAATGTGTATTTGCCATAGCAACCTGGATCAGTCTTGCAGCTTCTCTGAAACCCCAGACCCTATATTAAAGAAACAGTAATTGTAAACATGAGCTTGTCTTTATGTTTGTGTGTGTTGGAATGCAAATTATGTTGATATTAATAGAAAAAAAAATTACAGTCAGTTGGATTTTTCCCCCCATTTTAAAGGTGAATCTTCTTTTTGTTTATCAAGTAACAAAATGACCCATACCATTGTTGGGATAGGGCATCATAAATGTTGTCACCACACAAGATTCTTGGCCCCCTTATTAGTATTTCTTAATAAAAATGATCAACAAATGGAAATGTTTGGAATTGCCTTCTTCTAGGACTTAAAAAAAAATTCTCTACAATCTTGAGATTTTTTGAAAACCTTCCTTCTGTGTAATAGCTAAGTCTGACTCTGCTGAGCTTTTTGAAGATCAGCCAAGATCATCCAGGTCCTGCCACTGACTGGGACAAATGCCTGATACGTGAATTATATTCGTAGAATTGTGAGATGTTTTGATTGGCAGGGAAAGATTTCAAATTGACAGTTTGTATTACTACTTTGAAACCTGGATTGTGTTAGGGAATCTATAAACGTATAAGGAAAGTCACTTTGAATCTTCAGTGGAGATGGGTCCCTTTTATTTATTTTTTGTTGTTGTTGTTCAGTCATTAAGTCGTGTCCGACTCTTCGTGGCCCCATGAAGCATATCGCGCCAGGCCTTCCTGTCCTTCACTGCCTCCCGGAGTTTGCTCAGTTTCATGCTCATTTTATTTATTAGTTAGGCTTATATCCTGCCTTTCCCCCAGGAACTCAAGTTGAAATACATAGTGCTCCTTCTTCCCAATTCCCCCACCCCTGAGGTAGGTTGGGTTGATGCAGATTATTGACCCAATGTCCCCCCTCCCTCAAGTTGATGGTGCACTTGGGCCTCCCTGGTGCCCATGCCTTAAACATTACATGACCTTGGCTTTCACTAACACTGTTTACTTTTTATCAGCAAGGAGCAATTCACTGACCTACCTTCCTTCCTTCCTTCCTTCCTTCCTTCCTTCCTTCCTTCCTTCCTTCCTTCCTTCCTTCCTTCCTTCCTTCCTTCCTTCCTTCCTTCCTCAAAATGTTACAACATTGCTTGTGTATTTTATCTTCTATATGACAGCTGCAGTGGAAGCTTCATTTTGAAATAAATAAGCTCACTGTTGTCCCAGTCTCCTTCATTTGCATATTGTAACATACTGTGGGTCTTGAATCTTATGTCTCTGCACCATTTCTTCATGATTTGGCTAATCTCCCTTTTCGTGCCAACTCTTAATAGTAAAATAAATGCAAGACCCATCTTATTTTGTGGGCATTTGCTTATGGGGGGGTGGGGGTGGACATTGTTACTATTTTACCTGTTTTTGTTTTAAACCATGCTTTCCTGCTGCTACAGTCTTCTCTGTTGAATTTGTACCATTTCAGATTTTTTCCCCTTTCTTTTTTTAATATAAGGAACCATTTTTTATTGTTATGATTGCATGAACCATCTTGGAGGGTGGGAGAGGTGGAATTAAATAGGTTTTTGATAAAGAGTGGAGAAAGGTTAAGCACCTCTTTCTGTGTAACAGCTTGCATGCAAATGCCCCTCTCATCCTGCTTGTGTTCAGCTTAATTCAACTGAAAGGTTGAGTTCAACCATCTTCAGGCTTATAGCAGGCTGTTGTAATAGAAAATCCTTCAAAACTTCCAAGTGTACACAGAGTTCACCCTTTTTATCTGGTGATGGATAGTGTGAAAGTTGAAAAGCTGCTTTGCGAACTGAAAAAGTTTCAGGAGAAAATAATAGATAGCCACCTGCAACTTTTGCTGTTATCAGTGAAGAGACATACCTCCCCAATGGATTTTTGGAAGGATTTTAAAAAGAAAATCAGAATGTCTCCTCCCTAATGTACACAGAGATATACTGGTTATAAATGGGAAATAGTTCAGCTGCTGGAATTCTTGTAACCTCCTGCTATGCATCTCAATAAACCTTGTTAAAGACAACTCTGTGAGAATCATGCTTGGAAGAAAATCACTTTTGGTTTTCAGCAGCTGCTAAAAAGCTTGACAGAACGCTTATACCCGTTGATTCGGGGCAGAGTTAGTTTTGACTGGAGGGGCATATAAGCCCTGAAAAAAAAAATGAATGAATGGAATGAATGACCGAATGACAGTGATCAGAAAGGGGGAAATCAGCCTGCTACAGCTGTTTTTTCTCTGGGACTCAGACAGGTTTCCCCCTTGTTTCTAGCTGTGATGTTTCCCCCTGTGGCTGGAGATACAGCCTTCTTTGCTGCTAAGTGGTACCTTACTTGCCATTAAATCTGATCCAGTCACCATAAACCACGTTGGGCTAAGCGATTAAATGTTTTGATTAAGTTGTATTTAGCTCACGATGCTCTTAGTAGGCCTTGTATAAGAGTTGCCAGCCATGGTCTACCCAGTGGTAAAGCCAGTTTGCCTCCCTCTAGTTCAGAAAAACCCAAAACAACTGGCATTCTTATGCCTGTGTTCTTAGGAAAAATGAATTTGGGAATTCATAGGTGCTGATGCTGCATTGTTTTGCCTGGATCCTGTGTTTCTCAGTTTGCTCCCTTTCTTCAGTCACTAGGTTAAGCCATGGCTTGTTGAATTATATTTCATTGAACCGAACACAGTTGACTAGGTTTGCGGGACCCAGTAACCTATAAACCATGCTTTAGAAACCACCATGGTTGCATTCATATAAAACAGTAAAAAGGTCAAGACACTGTCAAGTTAATCTTGACTCTTATACAAGAACATAACCATGCAGTTTTCTTGGCTACAGTGGTTTGTCACCGCCTTGTTTCAGGATGTTTTTTGACTACCTGATTTAGTTTATAGTCCTGGGGTTCCTTCTCCATCCAAGATAAGCAGACCCAGTCCTGCTTAGCTTCCAAGCCTAAGTTGGCTTGGAAACTAGGGTAACGAGTAAACCATATTATGGCTTAGTGGGTTGTGTGAATCCAATCCTGAAAAACATTTATTATAGGATATGGCTTACCTTGGGTAATAGCTCACAAACCCTTTCATTATTCATTTCTCCTTCTCATGCCATTGAAAACAAAACACAAGCCAGTCTCAAGTAACAGAATTAAAGACCTGTTCATTCACCTCCCCGCTTTCTCTATGACCATTTAAGTTCAGAACTGTCAGATAGGGCTCCAGAAATTCCTGATGGGAGGGAGGAGAGATTTCTAAATTCATATTTGCTGCCTGTGGGTCAGCGAGTCACAACTCCAAGAATAGCCACAGTGGGGTTGGGGAGAATAATTGGCTGGAAGAGTGTGAGGGGTGTGTGTGTTTTGTTTACAGTATTAAGATGCTAGCTTTCTGCCAGTGTATTCCAGTCAGTTTAGAGTTTTAAAGAATGACTTACAGTAGTGTTGTCCAAACTTGGCCACTTTAAGATGAGTGGACTTCAACTCCCAGTTGGCTGGCTGGGGAATTCTGGGAGTTGAAGTCCACTCATCTTAAAGTGGCCAAGTTTGGACAACACTGGCTTACAGTCTAATTAAGAATGGCCTAAAATCTAGTATGTGAAGGGAACGAAGTAAATGCTCAAAATGTAGCTCTTATTGCCATCGTTGGACTCAGTGCTGGGTATGGAGGAATCCAATGGGTACAAAGGACTGTCTTTGTATCTCTTTAATACAAATTAGGTTGAGTGGCCAGGCTGATGCAGAAGACTTCAATGTTTCACCTTGTTTCTAGCCAGACTTCTACAATAAGCCTGCCCCATGGAAGGGTTAATTCAGATTCCACTAAGCCAGTGTTGTCCAAACTTGGCCACTTTAAGATGAGTGGACTTCAACTCCCAGAATTCCCCAGCCAGCCATGCTGGCTGGGGAATTCTGGGAGTTGAAGTCCACTCATCTTAAAGTGGCCAAGTTTGGACAACACTGCACTAAGCCATCAAGCGGTTTGTTGCTTTTGCTTTAGGTCAGGGTGTGAATCCCATCCTCATAGTTTAACCCTGATCATTTATGGCTTAGAATTATATGCAAATAATTGTGCCACTCTAGATTGTTCAACAAATCATATTTAAAGCAATTTGTGGTTTAGTGGCCCTGAAAAATCTCCAGACGTTTTGACCCAAGTTGTCATTTGTTAACATGGGTAAATGGGAAATGCGTGGCCAGAGGGTGACCATGTTCATAACTTCAAAAGTGAGCTGGGGGGTCTGCAGGATGTAATGATAAAGTCAAGAGGGTGACTGTGATGGTGCAGTCAAATCTCTACCTGTGTTTTATGCACATTGCACATTAAAAGCTCTCCCTTTCTCGCTTCCAAATGTAGAGAATTGCAGGTTTAATCCAAATGTGCTGTTTGCTTTACTCTGCAACCTTGCTATTAGCAAGATTAGAAGCCTTGCTGGAAATGGCGTTCCTTCCAGATTTAGTTTATATGTACGGGGGGCGGGGGGAGGATTTGGAGCAGATTCTTCTACTGCTTAAGGCTTACTAGTGCTCCCCCTTCCCCTTAAAACAGTTGTCTGAGATTACTCATCTGACTAGTGTGTGTTTTGCATCCAAGAAATTATTCCTGTACTCCTATGTCAGTAATTGTTCTCCATCAGTGCACCTCTGGGCATCAGTAACTTGCTGAGTTCAACAGAATAGTGCCCAGATGCTTTCCTAGAATCCCGGAGAAATATTGTTTTCCCCTTTCTTTGGAGCCCCCCTCCACCTTTGAGGAAAGCATTCCTACAGGTAGGGTTTTTCATACAGCATTTCCATTGTGGGGAGCATCTGGGAACCTTCTGCTTAATTGGAAAAATGTAATTAGTGCAAGCAATTTTCCCCAGTCAAAAGAGGCAGAACAGCCTCTGCTTCTTGCAGCTGAAACCTTTCTGACACTGTCTCGCAGGACTGCTTCTCAGATTGTGGGCCAATTCCCCTAAAGGACTCTTGTGTCTGCTGTACCCCTCGGGCTACTTGCCTCTGGTGAGATGCTGGTAAATGGACATCTTTTTTTGCAGACATTCTCCTTCATTGCTTCCTCCAGTTTAGTACGGTAAAAGAACCAGCTGCTGAGGCTTCCAAGGAGCTAAGTGAATGTACTGTTTCGTTCTTTTGAATCCTTCTGGATAGCTTGGTTTGAATTTTCTTGTTTTTTGGGCCAAGGCAACTTGAAGCTTGTGTGCCCTCTAAATGTTTTTGCAGCTCTGGAGCTTCTTAGGACCACAGTTGCTGGAAAGCACCACATTGAGACAGGAAGCTCATGAAAACCTTGCTGCATTCTACAGCAAGCTTCACAGGGTTAAAAACTTCCTCTCCATCCAGGAAAACCCAGAAAATTCTGCACCTGCCCATAAGTATGACATGACCACATCCACTTTGCATCACTACCCCATCTCCTATGGCCTTCATCATGTCCCTCCAAATGTTAAGTGGACTCTGGAAGTCAAAACAATCCACTTATAGGAATGTCTGTATCTGTATATACCCCCACTATTCAGCCAATGTTAGTTCTTTGCCACCTCTCTGAATCTCATGACTCAGTTCCCATTTTCATCATACGCTCTGGACTTTGTGGGCCAATGTGGGTTGTGATATTTTCAGTTTGGAACCGAATCACATTTGTTGATTCAGAGTAAGAATGGAAGAGCAAACGAATACATCAGATTATGTTTTAATTGGAGTTTGATGAACAAGCCAATAATAAACCAGTCAACCTTGCAGATAAGTAATCATGATTTGTTCAGCCACTTCCTAATTTGTTTTTCGCCATTTCTTCTCCAGGGTGAGGGCAAAAACAATCCCAGAGTAAGCTGGGTTCTAGGTTCAGATATAATTCAAAGCTCTAGTTCATTTTTTTTTCATACTTTTTATTAAAACTTTTAAAAAAGAAGATAAAAACGAATAGAAACTAATATAAAGACAGGAAGAAAAGAGAAAAAGAAAGAAAAATTGAAAAGTGGAAGAAAAGAAAAAAGTTAAAGAAAAATCGGAAAGAAAAAAGACACGAAGAACTGGCTTCTGATATTCTTCTCAGCAGTTATAAGAACAAATATATTTTAACTTCTCTAAAGTTACATCATAATACTCTTCTTTCTATAATCTATTGTGTCTAATCATCAAAACCATAAATCACAAGTTCTTTTTTTTTCGTTTTTACACAAAAAGTCCATAAGAGGTTTCCAGTCACCAGTAAATATACATAATGTCTTTTCTCTAATCAAAGTTAGTTTATCCATCTCAGCAAGGTCTGTCAATTTCACCAACCATTCATTCATAGTGGGTAGCGTTAAATCTTTCCATCTCTGTGCATATAACAATCTTGCCGCAGTAATCACATATTGAAATAATCTTCCATGGCTTTTTTCTAGCTATTTATCCATTAGTCCTAAAAGGAAAAGTTCTGGCTTCAATTGAATATTACTCTTTAAAATCCTCTGTATCAAAGTATGTTTTTGAATCCAATTTGTTTTAGCTTTTTTATATGTCCACCAAGCATGATAAAATGTCCCTTCATGTTGTTCACATTTCCAACATACATTTGAAGTGCCTTTATACATTCTAAATAGTTTCTCTGGCATCACATACCAACAATACATCATTTTATAAAAATTCTCTTTGAGATCATGACACAGTGTAAATTTCAACCCTTTTAACCACATATTTTCCCATTGAGCCATCTGTATATTATAACCAAAATTCTTAGCCCCCTTTATTATACATTATTTAACCTGTTCTTCCTCTGTTTCAAATTTCAACAAAAATTTATACATTTTAGCAATTACATTTTCTTCATCAGTGTACAATTGTACTGTAAAAATAAGTTCTGTCTTACTCTGTTCCATACCATGTCTTTTTATCCATTTTGAATCTTTCTGATAACTGTAAATGGGAGAACCATTGACAACTATATCCTTCTGCTATCAATTGCTTTCTAATTCAAAGCTCTAGTTCAAATGAGCCGAGCTTCTAAATCAACAATAAGCCAGGTTTTCTAATGGTGTTTGCTGATGAATAAGCCATGGCTTCTTGTTTGGGATAGGTTTGTGTATCATACAAAATTCAGAAGAAATCACAGGTTAAGGGGTGATTTAGATTAGTATGGTGTGCCTCACAGTTCCAGTAAATAATATTTGTCCTGCCTCTGTCAACTGGCTTTGGGATTTGTCTACCCCAGCTACAATCGCTGATAGTCTTTCTTCCGTGAACTTATCTAAGTCCTGTTTGTAATTTCTATGCATATTTATCATTCTGGGAGTCCTCAACATTGTTATCTGCACTGAAATGAATGAGGAGTATGAAAAACTGGGCTACTCCTGTCAGGGGATGGGGTATGCTCTCTGTTGGGTGAATCACAGAGAAGGTGTGTAGACACAGAGACAGATAAGTCAGAAGACAACAGGGCTGCTCTATCTGTCAACATCAATGGGGAACCGTTGGTGCTGTAGGGTAGGAAACTCAAGGACACAAATGGCTATATATTTAGCATGAGATCTCATCTGCCATATCAGATCATAACTATGCTTGAGCCTTCTGCCATTAATATTAAACCTGGGGCATTTTATTGATTACTAAGGGGTTGACCTTAGTGTTGTACACATGGATAGGGCTTAGTCAGCATCTGATGAGTGCTGGATTTGCAATATTGTTAAATATCCAGGCCCACAACCATTCAAAACTAGGCCAAAATTAAATCTTGTAACTGTCTGTTCCTTCTTCACACTTGCAAAGAAAGACCCCTGTGCCTTTACAAAGGGGTGGAACTTCAATCTGCAGTTCTGCCTGCCATTCTGGTGCCTTGGCCTCTCTGTGGAGAACATACACGGGCTAAGGTGTTGAACTAGGACTTTGGAGACCTAGGTTTAAGTTCAGCTTTAGCCATGGCAATTCCCTGGGTAGCTTTGGATCAGCTGTTCTCTCTCAACCCAACCTATCTTAAAGGGTTGCTATCGCAGAGATAAAATGAGGAGAAATTTCTCATGGAAGATGCTTTGAGATCTTGGAAGAAAGATAGGATATAAACCCATTGAATGAATAAAAACAAATAAGTACATTCAATCCTCATTATCTGTGGGGGATACGTTCTTGAAAACCCCCAGGGAAATGGAAACCATGGTTATTGAAGCATCGATCCTAGTGAGATGTGATCTGTTATAAGGATGACGTGGAGACTTGTTAATGCAGCAAACACTGTCAGAACAACGCAGTTTCCCTTAGTGTAGCTCATGTTGACGCTGCGCTGTAAGGCTCTGAGTCTACTTTCCGTATTGCGCATGGCTGGGTATAGCCACACTGAAGCTGTTTGTCGAACAATGAGTTACACTTTTATAGAAGCGTATAAGTGAATCCGTGGAAACAGAATGTGCGAATGATGAGGATTGAATGTATATCCCTAAAGATATTAGTAATTTTGCCTTTTGTGAACTTTTCACAAGGATGAGGGCTTGCCACAGAACATTAAACCACTGGTCTTTCCTCCTGTTGGGTTGCAGATACCCCCATCTCTTGCATGCCATTCCTTACTTTTCCTGCTCTCTCCGGCAACGAGCCCTCACCCAAAGCTTTTTCTGCTGTGTAAAGCTCCTTGTGACCGCGTGGACATAATTCAGCCAAGGCCGGATCATTGTTGACTTCTAACTGTTCTAATTGATCAATTATCTGTGCTGATGCGGAGCTGTGTGCCACTCTCCTCTTCCTAATGTACTTGTTCTTCTGGGATGGAGCAAATCTGTATTTGCGTAGTTTTTTTGGTTGTAGATTTTGACCTGATTTTATTTGCTGCTTTTCTTCCAAACCACTTAATGACTTTCCCCCTTCCCTTCCGTTCCCTGTGCAAAACTGGCAGCATGTTCGTGACTCGCATCCTGCGAAACCTCTGCCACTTTGCATTGCCACCAGCATGTTATTTCTTTCCTAAATGGCATGCGGAACATTTGTGCTTTACTGTCTTGATTCCGGCTGCCATCATCTCTTCTCCTGTCTCTCTTGGGCCCCATCCAATTTAATTAATTATACTTAGTATCTGGCGCAGCTTGTCAAAGTTCGAATCCCTCCCCCCAGCCCTCTTCCAAAGTTTAATGTTTTTTTAATTCCACTGCTTGCTGCATGGCTAAGTGTTTTCTAAATGACTTAGACTTCATAGTGACAAGAGGCGGCATTGCATCTGTGCATGCCAGACACTGAGGAGGCGTAGGCAAAGCTTCCTGCAGAGATCCTCCGGAATAATTTCTATAGGGCTACATTCCCTTGCTCCAAGAAGAAAGTTGGCCTCTAAGTTTCAGTGGAGACCTGGGCTGGTGTCACATACAGAAGGACTGGATGCAAACATAAAATATCCTGCTGCTCCAGCCAGGGTTCTTTTCCTACTTTCTGAGAGTCTCTTTTAACTCCTGCTGTTCCCAGGATGTGGTAGTATCATCAGTCCCAGTGTTAAAACTCCTGTTGGTTGCTTAAGTGGGGAGATCACTGAGAAGGCCTGCCGTGAACTCCAATGGAGCAAAAGCTAGCTTTCTATTTCAATAAATGCATTTGAAAGTTTCCCAGATTTAGCCCTGATCTCTCCTGCAGCTTTTTAAATCTAATTTTTTCCCCCTTAGTAGCTCTCTTTTCTGAGGAGTCTGGAGGGGAATGGAGACTCAAGTGCTGCTAAGGCAATGCTAAAGATGAAGTAGTACCGATTGGGGAGCTTAAGTCAGTGTGTCCTAGATATTCCTTTTAAATGAAATTCAAATTTTCTCCACCCAAAAGAGGAACATCTATCTTGTGTGTTTACAGGTATTGGCTTATATTCCCTGTTTATAATCTAATATATCTATATCTATCTATATAAATATTTGGTTCTTGTATTGTTTTGGATAATGTTTTGCTATTTGGGCTAAGGTGAAGAATGACAGATCACTGAAGTGTCCTTCTATCCTGTAGCTTCTGGCCATGATAGTCAGGTGAAACGGCCAAATACAGTGACGGTACTTCTTTGAATACCCAGTGTTGGTGGTCAAACAAAGCCTGTTACATTTTGCTTTCTACTTTACAAGTATTCACAGGTTGGCACTTGGGGGAATCTACTGCTAATAACAAAATTTTGAGAGTAGATGAAGCCCTGGGTCTCTCCAAATATATTGGATTTTAATTTTTATCCCTCTCAGCAAAATGATCAAGAATGTTGGAATTTGTTAGTCAAAGCATCAGGAGGGATCCATATTTTGGAAAGAATATATAAAACAGGTTTTGCATAACCAATGAGGTGCTTTTTCTTTTGTTCCTAAACCTGGTTATGAGCTAAATGTTTGAGTGTTCCAACATTTGAGGACTTCCCTTAAATGTTGGAACTGAACATTTGCTGAATTCCCTTAAAGTGTCCAATTCAAATCAGCTATGCTGCTGCTGCTGCTGGTGGTGATAATGGTGAACTCAAAGGCTTGTCCACCTTCTCTAAGCATGGGCATTTGAGAGTATCCCAGAAATTGGAAATACATTTTGCCCCAAATACATTTTGCCCAACTTACATAAATGTAGAAAGTATATGAATGTGTGTAGATATTGAATTCATTAATGTATTGTGGGTGGTGAACCTGCGTCCCTACAAAACCTGTTTCTTCTGTGTACTGTATGGGTCACTTCAGAGTTCCAGTTCACCCTTCTGATTGTTTGTAGGCTTCATCTGTATAATGCACCCTCTCTGGATGACTCTTCAGATACAGGATGCCTTCAGATCGAACGTGGTACTTTATATTGAGTGCTGTGCTCTGTTAAGCAGGACACTTGGTTATGTTTCCTTGTTCTATATTCACCAGCTCTTTGTTCTGAAGAGAGAGAGATATTCTCTCCAAATGTCCTGGGTGACTTTTGCCAATTAGAGTAGACCAGAGCCTACTGATGCCCACTATAACAATTACCATGGTGCCTGATGGTTGGCCATGCTGACTGGGGTTTATGGGAGGTCTGTTGCAAACCATCTTGTGGGTACCATCTTATCTTCTCCTGAAATAGATAATCACAGGCTAAATGTGATGTAAAGCAGCATCTTACGTGTCATCTGGTCTTTTCCATTTTATACCTTGCCTTGTTGACAGCCACCCCTATATTTTCATCTCTGAATTTTTGGACTCCATAGTGGCACACACAAAACTGATTTACCCTGAGAAGACCATTACTCTGTCTCACTCAGTATTGCCTATTCTGGGTGACACCAGTTTCTAAGGTCTTGAGCAGCTGTGCATCCAAGGATTAGAAATTCTGAGAGTCTCTCCTCACAAGAGAGACCTCAGTTGCTGAGCTGTGTTTCCTGTCCAAAGTAATATGCGATGATTTGGATTTCAAGAGATGTTCTGATCTCCCCTCATTAATGAGAATTACCTATTGTACAGTTACACACAAACACTAGTTCTGTAAGAGCATATTAAACTATAACCAAAGTGTTATGGTATGTGGGAATGACCTTGGGAGACTGGGCCCAGAGACGTTGCCAAGGGAATGGTCAAATAAGAGACAGCATAGTCTGCACCTGGGTAGTGGACAGGGCAAGAGACTCAGAAGAGACCCTCCCTAGTTTCTCAGGGTGTAAAGGAGACAGGGAAGAATTGTACTTTCAGACTTGCAAGATTCTGTCAATGTAGCTTTACAGTGAAGTAGAATTAGCTGATCTGGTCATGTTTCCTGTCTGGTCTGCCTGATCAGGCTGACATAGTGTCACTATATCCATCACAGATAATATAACAACATAATGTAACAATTTACAATTTGCCAGCAATATCTAAGGTATTCTCATGCTTCGGGGGGCTACATAGGGCCCTGGGATGTCAAATTTTGCCTTCTTCCCATACAAAAGGTTGAATCTAGAGCCTAAAATGGAATAACTGCACAATTTCTAGGCACAATATGACTATGTTTCCTATCATACCAATTTTGAGGGTGTTCATTTCCTCCTCTTTCTTAAACAGTGCCAGCTAGGTGATTAGCTTACTTGAAAAGCTAAGCAGGGTTCTGGAGATGACCAGAAAATCCTTGCTCTGTATATGTTCAGATCCTTTGCAAATTGATTCCAGTTCACCCCAGGTAAAAACCTGGCCCACCACTCTTCAGACTCCACTGGGACGCTCTCCTATTATTGCCCTTCCTCCAATTCTCAAATTTCTGGATTTTTGTTTTTAAAAAAACAAGAATAGTGTAGTGGCCATTTTTCTGATCAGCACATACATTTGAATAGGATGTTTTAATAATTGGGTTCATTGCTGCAGTGCAGATTTAAATGCATGGCTTACTTTGAATCTCACAGAAGACCAGGAATACTTGAATTTGTGTGAGATTTGACAATAGGAGAGGAAAAAATTACCTTTTAAAGATTAATTTGCTTTTATCTACTCTGGTCCCATTAAGCTGAAGGCAGCTGGTGTCAAAGGCATAAATGGAGACAAAGGAGTTTGCTTCCAATTGTAGGAGAATGTGTTTTAAACAGCCTCGAAAATGTTTCCTACTCAGCGGGGTACGGTACACTCAAACGGTTGTATTAACAAGAAAATATATAACAAAGGAAGGGTATTTAGGGCAATCCCTCAGTATCCCGTAGTAATGAATTTTAAATTTCTGTAATGAAGTCAGAGGCCTATATTCTTTTCTTGGTGAAGAGAAGCTGATACAGTAACTCCCATTAGCATTAATGGGAATTTGGTTTGCAAACTATAGGATCACAATGGAAGGAGATGAAAAACCCCTATCAGATTATCGAGTTCATCCCCCTTCTTAATGCCCAGCTGATTAACCCAAACAGTTTCAATGGGGATGGCTTGGGGCTAGAATATTCTACTAGGCACATCGATAGTTCAGTGGCTCTGATGCGGCTGGGATACAGCCAAGGATGGCAAGCACCTTTGGGGTGCTGGTACTGAAACCAAGTGAGGAGTAGGTTGGAGGGATGAAATTTATGGCAATACCATCGTAATCCTCTTTGGAGGAAGATGAAGAATCCTTTAGAGCAGTGTTTCTCAACTTGGCATCTTTAAGATGGGTGGACTTCAACTCCCAGAATTCCCCAGCCAGCCATGCTGGCTGGGGAATTCTGGGAGTTGAAGTCTACCCATCTTAGAGTTGCCAAGTTGAGAAACACTGCTTTAGAGGCAACAGACTATAATCAATATGTATCAGAATGGTGTATAACAGTCTACCTTGCCTTAAGCTCTCAGAGAGGTTTATATTGATACACAACATCTGTATCTCTCTCTCTCATAGATTAAGGGAAGGCGGACTATATATATCCTGATAGATTCTATATATCCCTTCCTGAATATTACCAAGCTCCAGGATCTAGATAGCTCCTAAAGCTACTGCACGGTATATAGTCATTTAAAGTGCAAGACTCCATGAGTTCAATTCCAGGTAGAGGAGCCCCATAGAATAAGATCTGGCTACTTATGTCTAATGTTTTCCCAATAAGGAAGAAACCAGTCACCTTCTCCCTCCTGGTGGTCAGATTTATGTTAGATTATCATAAATTAAAGTCTCCCTTGAGTTGAATTAGATTCCTGAGCACTTTGTAGACACATCCATGTTGGGTTTTGGCAGCCATATGGTAATGGTTTGCCATTGCCTAATTTGTTAATTTATTACATTTATTTCCTACCTTTTGTCAAGAGCTCAAGGCAGTATACTCTCTCCTTCCTTTTTCCCAACAGCAACCCCATGAGACAGGTTGGACTGAGAGCGACTAGCCCAAAATCAACCAGTGAACTTCCATGGCTGGTGGTGGACTTGCATGTGGGCTGACAGCTAAACTAGGGGTTGAGTCTTACATTCCTGGTTGTTGAAATAACCGCTATATACTCTCTGCATGTTGACCTTTCTTGCTATATGTTTCTCTTTCAGTTTCTTGTTTCTGCAACCCCAGTACAATTTCCCCCCAGCCAGCCTTTTATAAAAATGTATTTATTGTAATTGGATGGTGTTTATTAGGCATAATCAGTATTGACTTAGAGTAAAATTGCTGCAATAAAAGCAGGAACTCGCCAGCGAATGCACACACACACTCATCATGGGGGGGAGGGGGCATAAAAGGCATGCAAAAGATGGATTAATATTGACAGCTGTAAATCCACCAGTTCAATGAAGTTGAATGAATAAATGATGAAATAAATAAACTGACTCAATAAAGTTGTTTTTGGTAATCCAGCGGAGCTTTATCCCAAGCAGGACATTTAATCCCTTTTGAATATTTCAGATGTATGTTTGAACTAGAGCTTGCAAGGGCTGCATTCAGATCAGGGGTTAGTGGCCGGTTCATTGTTGGGTATTATTGAAGCTCCTCTTTTGTGTATGTGTGTGTGTTTTGAAGATCCCCAGGTCCTGTGATCCCCCATTCAGTTTGTCTTTCTGAGTGAGTGAGTATTGGCAGGATAAAGGAGAGAGGCCCTAAACTTTCTCCTTCTGGGTAGCTAGAGCAATCTGAATAGGCCGTGGTGCCAACAATGAGGAAGATACGGGCAGAGCCAAGGTTCAGGGGTGTCAGCCTTGCGAGGTAGTCCAGCCAAGAAGCACACCCCGAAGTACTAACTCTAACTTCATTGTAAGGTTACATGAACGGAATCTTGCAAGTACATTTCTCCACCCTCACCTTTACAGTCCAAGAAACTAAGGAGGGTCCCTTCTGAGACATTTTCCAGACCCCCATTTCTTCTGTGGGCTAAGCTGCTGCTTGTCCAAACATTGCCCTGGCTGCAGCTTTCCCCCCGTCTGTGATGAACTGTAATGCTCCTCTTGAACAAATGAGACTCCTCTTGAAACTCAGATAAGTTCAAAGAAAGATTGATTTATTGAGAAGTAGTACACAGTCTGCAAAGTATTGCTGAAACTAAAAAGCCGATGCATGCCCAACTCTACTTAACCAGTTTTCCCTTCACCGTCCCCCTTCCATCCCATAGTCCTTCTTGTGCCTTTCACTGGGTCTATCCTGGTCTCACAATGGTACGATCTTGGGCATTCCTGAGAGACAGATAACAGTCCATCTGCGCTTAATGGCTATTCCTCTAGCTCCCCCCCCCTTTTCTTAAAATGGCAGAAATGAAGCAAGCGAATTAGCAAAATAGTTAATTGATTGTGAGGCTTCTGACGCTGTCTCCCGAGATCATTTCCACATACCATTACCTTGGGGGCCCTCTAAGGTCCTTTTGCTCAAAGACCTTCCACATTCAAAGATGGCCCTAGCTGTGTTTCAGCCTGGATTCATACATCAAACTAAACCATGCCTTGTTTTGCCAGGCTATATTGAATAAAGTTAACTAGATTCCTGCAAATTGTTAATCCATAAACCATGGCTTGGAAACTACAGTGGCTCTGGGTTCAGGTATCATACTAAGCTGAGACTGAACAGGTCACCGTCTGGTTTAGCCCAATGAAAGAATTTGGGGCTCTTGTTCCTTTTGGGCCTTCCAAAAAGTTTTTGCCCACCAATGAATTCTGTAAACACACCAAGGATATCTTTGAATGCATTTTACATGAAATATCCATGTAATATTCATGCAACTGAGTTGTTGATGAATAAAAGTTTGCAGAAACTGCCTATGCGAATTTATCTGCTGTTGGGCAAAACCTTTTTGGACATGAGATTTTTATCACTAGTGGTGGGCAAAAAAGGAACAAGAGTTGAAATTTAATTGGGAATGCCTATTGATTTGGCCCTCAGCCACCCCCGTGATAAGGAAGCCCAAGTTTTCTTAGGTTGCCAAAAGAATTACTCAAGTTCATAATTGAGAGTGGGGAAACTTCAGCTTTGGTCCAGGGTTAGCATTCTATCTTTTTTTTTTTTTTAATTGCCCACCATTATTCTACCCACCAGATTTTAAATTGCTCTGTTAGCAATTAGTCACTGTCCCCAGCTATTAAAACCTCCTTAGCATCATCTAAATGAGGGCATTTAGTTTGGATTAGTTGCCTTGCAGACTCAGGTTTTCTTATGAATGAACGGAGCAGGCCAAGGGGTGAGAAATATTCTACAATAATTCCTTCCCAGTTTGTCTTCTGACATTAAAATCATGTGAGGAGATTAAGAAGAGAAGATGCTTCTTAATTTATGAATGGATGGTGATCTTTGGCTGAGGCTGGTTTGCATTTCTCAAAGGGTGTCCAGGTGTTGGTTGTACTGATATCTCTACCCACCTCTCTGGTAATATCCACTTTGTTTCCTTGGCAGATAAAACACCCAGACTTAAAAACAACCAAGCTAAACCAAAGCTTGGAGCTATCTGAACTTCAGAGATTTACAGGCTCCAGTTGTTTTGCTAGAAGAAAGAAGTGCCTTGGGTTGAGCTCAACCGCTATATATTTTTCTTGGCAACAATCTGGGGTTCTCTACTTCCCCTTCTAGCCTCCAGCTGTAGGAATTTCTCATGGTCATCTGAGTACTATCCAGGATTGAGGGTGCTGAACTTTTTAAAGATCAGCCACAGTATTGTTATGCAATTGTACAAAAAACAATAGGGCTAGCCAGAGGATTCATTGGCAGTATAGATTTGTTTGGGGGCTAAATTAAATGACATTATGTGGCATGTGGCATGTGGCCACCTCTGTTCCTTTTGCACAGGTAGATGCGCCCGGGATGTTTTGGGGATTGGGACCCTCCAAAGGAGATCAGTGGAGGGAGGTTTTAATTCTTTGACCCCTCCTGTGATTCTTGCAATTCACATAGGAAAAAATAAACCTTCTCCTTAAAACAAGAGGAAACCTTTCTTAGTTAAATTGGAGCTGGCCATCCATTACTGAGATGGGTCTATATTTTGGGCCATTAATTTAACCTTTCTTATGCTGGGTTCCTGATCCAGACTGAATCCTTATCCTTTCTTTTGGGTCACACTGGAGAAAACTCTTAACTGTTCAATGCAAACCTCAGATAACATTTCCTGGAATCAAATAAGAACTTTCTGGGATCTGGAAAATTTCAGAGGAACTGAATTGACCTATCTTTTTCCCGTCTGTTATAAATAGAGTTAAAATAGGGGATCATTTGTTAGAACAGTGTGTCATCTGTTATATTGACCCCAGAGATGAATACAGAGCTGTGGATTGAATAGTAGTACGAGTGCTACTTGTTGATCAAAGATGAGATATGTATGTGTTCTGTAATCCTTTGTTTTTATTTACCTGGTTGACTTTATTCTATGATTCATAGTGTTATGGGGGGAAAAGCAGAGGTGGGGAAGAAGAAATAAAAGAGAATAAAGAAAACCCACTTCTCTTATATTTCCCTTTACAGTACTGAAGAATATTCAAGCAGCATTTCAGTTTCTAATTCTTCTCACCTTAGTCAACTTGACTATTTCAGATTTCACCTCTCCCTTCCCACAATCTGCACTATGGGAATAATAATATCAATTTACTGCCCAGGTTTGTTTTAAGGGTTTTTAATGACGTACATGTAGGAGTTTGACTATCTGAAGCTCTCTTTCTAAAAACACTCAAGGATATAATTATTGTTCATGAACAATGAACATGGTGTGTTCCTTTGAGCACTCATTTTTCTATTGAGATTGCAAGGCTCTTTTCCACCAAAGGTCCACATGAAGAGGCATATATCTTTAAACAACTGTGCGTGTATGTGTTCGGGTCTCTAAGTAGTTGAGTACATACAGGGCTTCACTCAGATTGTAGAGGGCTGGCTTAGTGCTATATGGAAGATTAGTGTACACACGTGCATACATATAAATACACAGAGACACTAGTTTCATGCATGGTGTTAAACTAGTTCTGCAGACTGGATGGTGGAACTATGTATGAATCCAGTTACATATTGCAAACGTACACAAATTTGTCTGCCTGTCTCTCTCTCTCTCTCATCCTTCCTTCCTCCACGCTAAAACATTTTGCTAATCTCAAGCAGTATCTTTTGAAAGATAGCATTAGATCAGCCAAAACAAAAAACAAAAAAATCCCACCTTTAGCCCATTCCCAGCATTTTGCAGATCAGAATTTCTGCTTAAAACCAGATCCTTAAAATAGGACCTGCCTATTTGGCACAATTCTGTTGTGCATTTTATTTTCTGCCAGAACTCGATGCAGCAGATCTGGCTGAGACAGCAGCTGGGAGAATTCTGTGTCTTCCGGGTACCTGGAAAAGCTGCTGTCCTTTAGGTTTTGTTTTGTGAAATCTTCATGTCGTCTCTGCTGCCCACCACCATTTCTTCTGTCCCTGTCCATGAAGGATCTGAGGGGAACCCTACCTTCACAGAACATGGATCAGGTATTTCACAGGTGGGCACTTTTTTTTGGCTGATGGGCACATTGAGAAATTCGAGAGTCTCTCGTCAGGCCTCTCACCTGCCATGGGATGGAGTTCACTTACCTGATGACAGAATGACTGACATCATGGACGTGGCTAGTTCCCAAGCATCCATTTACCAGACGGCAAAACCAGTCCAGGCTCTCCTTGTCATTCCCTGTAGTTCTTTCAGATGTTCTCTATCTTCTTGTGAGGCTCTTGGTCTCTGCCTATAAGATACAGTAATTCCTTTTCCAAGCACGATGTCACACAGTGTTTTAAGTGACAATTTATTAAGAAGAAAGGAATGAGGTTCCAGGAATTTCTGCAACTGAAATACTTCCAACATACAGCCAATATTCCTCCAAGATACACTTGTGTGGAAGCTTCCTCTTTTCTTTTTTTGCTTGTCCTTTGGTGAATCCGCAAATTGCAGGTTCTTTCACTGATAATGAAGGAGCATGCATGTAACAGCGTATAAAACCATCTCCTGAATCCTTATCAGCCTGGGAACCAACGATTACAGGTCCCACTGTAGTTTTTAATACTTTGGAAAAGGGTAGGTCACTTCCCATCCAAACACTGGGTGTAGCTACCGCTCATTTTTATGTTCCAGGAACACCTATGAGGTCTGTGTGAAATTTAGAGGCATCTGGCCAGTAAAGATGATGTTAAGACTGGTATAGGAAGGTGACATCTCATTGAAGAATCTTTGAAAAGGATCGATTCTGAAGGGACAGGGAACCAGGTGGTGACTAAGGAAATGGGCACATCGGTCTGTATATTGTCTACGCATGTGACAGAGGAGCCTACAGGGGTTCAGATACAGGTGTACAGGGATTCTGCCTTCAGCCCTTGCCCCAAGAAATTGGCAGAGCTAAAGAGATAGAAAGGTTGAGGTGGGGTGTGTGTGAATGGATACATCCTGCCCTGCTGCCTCAAAATGACTTTTATCTGTGACAGTTCATTATGCACAACACATGTATCAACATGAGTACAAAATGGTCATAAATGAGATGAGAACCTTTTCGGAAACCTAAATGTGGGCATTGATTGAATTGGCTCTAAAGAACAAAGTGGTCTCTCTTGATTGTCCTCCCCCTCCCCTTGCACCCTGAAGCAAAATGTAACATTTCTGTCTATGTAGTTTGGGAGAGATGGATAACCATGGGTGAACACTGAAAGCGATGTTTGATCCCTTTATGTTTACTATTTATTCATATTTATTATTCATACATTCAAGCACAAATGTTAGGCCTGCACCCCAGTGGCATATTTGCATTTTATTTTAAGTCTGATATTTTTCCTACCTGCTACCCAATTTTGTAAACAGGGATTTAAAGCTATGCCATTTCCATACTGTTTCTATCATTCATTCTCTCTCATTCCCTTTCTCACTGTTTTAGGAAAGAGGTTTTCTAACATGGAAAAGTGATATTTGAGTATGTTTCCCCAAGGCAATCAATTTACTTTTAATTTGTCTGGGACTAAGCTTTCCTTTGTTGCAATGAGAAAGCGCTGTAAAATTTATTAGCTTCCAGGATGATTTTGAAATGAATTTTTTAATGATCGTGGTGTTTGCTGGTACCCAGGCAAGATGCTGTTACTGATTGCACCATATGGTTGCCAAAAGTGCACCAAATTTTACCACTACCTTGAGAATCTCAACATTTCCTTTCTTGTTTTAAAGCAGGATTCTACCCTAGGATGGTAGTACACCTAAAATAAAATCCCTAAAGCCAATGCCTCTTTTATTTCTTTGGATCCAAAATAGTTTGGGATGGAAATGAAGTCATTCTTATAAATCTAACCTATACATTGCTTCCTCCTTCCTTTTTAATTTGCTATCATCATATCCCAACTCTACTGTTGCTTCAGCTGTAGAGATGTTTTTATTTCTGGTAAAAAGAACACATGTTTCATTTGAGCTAGTTGGAAATTGTCCAATAAATGCGAGATTGTGTATTTTCAGATCAGTCAAATTTGACTACCTAACTTCATATTGAGAAGCCACTTGGAAGTGAGGCAATGCTTCCTGCATCAGAATTACCTTTGTCTGAATAGGCCAGCATTTGCCCTTTATTGAAGTAATCCCAAACATTGCTGACAGATGAGTGATTTTTACCTCTTCCTGGTTTAATTAAATGATCAGCATGCCAAATATCTAAAGTTGCAAGTTGGTGAATGAAATTCCCAAACCAGTAGAAAGGCTCAAGTCAGTTTGATCAAAGTTGAAGTTTGTTTTAAGTTCTAGATCAAAATGGATTGGCCTACTGTGTTCTCTGGTGATGCCCTAAAATAAGTAGATTTCTCTTTCCTCATCTTTCAGAGAAACTCTAATGCTTTGTGCCCTCTCCTTATCTATAGCCCTGTTGGTTTCTACTTACATGCCTCCTCCATGAAAGCATCCATTGATTGGAAGGGATTTCACTTTTCTTGGTGAAATGTTCAGGCATCTATTGTGGATGTCCAGGCTGCATAGCCACACACACCTTTGGAACATTTAGCAGTGCTATTGAATCCTCAAGCACTTGTATTATATTCTGTTTCAGCTTCACCTCCAGGCTGTTGCTGGAGATTCCATCAGTAATGATTCAAAGGCTTGAAAGCTGAATGGGTCAATCTTTGTATCAGTTTGCTTTTGTATTAGGTCATTGTGAATTTGGATTCATGCTCTGCAAATGGAGAAAGAGAAGTCTAGGGCACTTAGAGACCAGTCAATGCTATTTTAAGTCCATATACCGGTCACTTTGCTTTCACTTCCCATTTCAGTGTAAAGGCAGATTGACATGAAACTTGGATTCACAATGTGCTGTATGAAGTGCGGAGTAGTGGACTCGTTTAGGGCCTCTCCTAATCTCTGGAGTTTGAGTAGCAAGTGTACCTAACAGTGAATGGCATACCAGTTCATTAATCAGTTTTGTCCTTTCCCAAGGTTTCCAAATTTCTGTATCCATACTCCCAATTTCAACTTGCCCAGGCAAAACCAGTGGCTCCTTAATTCCTCATACATGGAGAAATGAATGATGGTAAGGAAAAGACATTTGAGGAGAAGAAGTCTCTTGCTTTCCTTCCCCAACTCTGAAGTCATTCAGACAATCTAAGCAGGTGGAGACCTAGATCTAGTCCTGGTCTGGGTTTGGTTCCCAGCTGACTCCCTCTTTTAATGCTTTGTGTAAAGTACACCTTTTTTGAACTGAAACCCCTATTTGAACATTAAGTGACCTGTTGGAGACCAGGCTAAGTAGAAATTTACTAGTTTGAGGACCACCTGTAGTAGGGCCGGAACGAAATCTAGACTCTGATTTTGTTGAATTGATATTACAACTCAGTTTAATTAATTTTGGTGAATATGGTACATATGATTACTCCCCATATTTTTCTTCTGTTAAAAGTTAATATGAAGAAGAGTCCCTTCTGAAGATGCTCCTGTTCTCAGAATCCCATAGGAGAAGGCCTTCTCTTAAAGATTTTTTGCTTTGCATTAGTTTAAATTTGTGGCTTTTTTCATGTTTATGTATCTTGTATAATGTTCATTTGTTGTATATTTTAATTATCCACTGAATGTTGGGGTGCAAATCAAATCAAATAATAAGTGAATAAACTGATGAGTAAATGAATTTGATGGGAACTCTTGGAGGAGTTTTGAGAACTTTGTCCTACTTTTCTGGGGTCACATAGGGCCTTGGGGACTCACCTTGGCTTAAAGGCCCTGCTGGAAGCACGATGAGTTGGATGGTATCATTGGGGAGGGCTTGTGGTTTGGCCCCGCCTCAAGGACTGTGACTTGGGCTTCTTGCTTGACTTAATCTTCAGGAGGCAGTTTGAGGAAGAACCCATCTCTTGGACCAGATCATGTTGTTCATCCCTTCAGTCAAGGAAAATTAGCTTACGTTGTTTTGCCCCATTCAGCCAATCTTCTCCTAGCTCACTTTTGTAGGCAAAATAGAAACTTTGGAAATCAAGCTTCTGATTCAGCCTTCCTCAACCTGGTCTCTTCTAGGTTTGCTTCTTCTCATCCATGACCATTGGCTGCAAAATTCCAGGAGCTTAATTCCATATCTCTGGGGGATTTTCAGAGAGCCACTTTGAAATGACAGAGGGACCTTCCAAAGAAATCTGCCAAAGATTGGGCTACTTAGGGATAAAAATATGGGCATAGAAGTATAAAAATAACCCCCTTGCCTCTCTGCTATCTAGGGTGTCCACCTGGGTAGAAGGAAATAAGGAACATTCCTCTCTCCTCACATGAGGCAAGAGATGAAAAAGTGGGACCCAAAAGCTGTTTCTGGGGCTTCAGTCTTGGCTGCAATTTAAATTGACTTCTGCTTATGTGAATAAGTGGCTTAAACAAGCAAACAAATGCCGAAGCTGAGCCTGGTGCAGTGTTTGGTTAGTAGTTCCCCCCTCCCCCTTTCTTTCTTCTGCAGCTTATTAGGGGAGCTAGTCTGTTTCCATAATAGACTTCCGTAAATGCAGGGAAACCAAGGGAAGCTTGCAGTCCTTAGGAACGATGCTTGGCACGCTTGGCCTTTACCGGATGCTTGCAAGGTGATTTGGGCCTGCTGCACGCCCAGACCCCTGACTGGAAGCCGCCTAGCTCAGACTCTCTTTTTTCTCTTTGAATTAATCCAGCCACCACGTGGCATGGCTGGGGGTCATTACAAGGTGACAGTCTGCTGAGGTGAGAAGAAGGGTGGCTGAAAAAGCAACTGCTCAGGCCAGTTTGTGGCACTTTTCTGGAGGAGGTGAATGCTAAGGCTGGCTTAAGCCCTCTTCGTGCTTGGGTGTCCCATTCTACTACGTAGGGAGAAGCAGCACATAGACTCTATTGTGTCCATCATCTTTCTCACTGCTGTCAATTGCAGCTGGAGGGTGGCTTTCACATAAGGATCCTGCTACTTATTTTCCTTGTCTCTCTACCCCCACCAATGGTCTAGAATCCACACCATCTGGGATAAATTAATACCCAAGGAAGGTTTTGTTATTTCTGCTTTCCTTAGTTTCCATTATGACCCGTTGCTAGACCAAAAAAGGATAAAAGAAGTGCCTAAGCTAGTGTTTCTCAACCTTGGCAACTTTAAGATGGGTGGAGTTCAACTCCTAGAATTCCCCTGCCAGCCATGCTGGCTGGGGAATTCTAGGAGTTGAACTTCACTCATCTTAAAGCAGGCTGGCTGGGGAATTCTGGGAGTTGAACTCCACTCATCTTAAAGTTGCCAAGGTTGAGAAACACTGGGCTAAGCTAATTCTGCTTTGGCAGTAATAAATGCAGGTTATACAATCAAGTGGATATGAATTGTATAAATGCAATCTATAGAGAAATGCAGTTCAGCCCATCATTTTGGGGACTGACTGAGCTGCTTGGTTTGATCTTCTGGTGTTCACCATTGATAGATAACTTCATGGTTGTCTGCTCCTGATTCTTTAACTTCTAAAAATTGGATTTGGACTGGACAGCATTTCAAATAGAGAGCTGTCCTTTACAAGTCCTTCAAATAGAGGATTGGCTTCCATAAAATAAGACACAGAGCCTCCCTTGTAAGTTGCCTTTTAAAATGGAAGCTTTGGTGTCTAAATGCACAGTCTGAGGGCATTTAAGAGCACATCTGGGTGAACAATGGGTGCATAACCAGAATACATGGAGCATGTCATACGCTTATGAATATGTATGTTGGGCGGAAATTATAGATATTTAGCTCAGAGTTTGGCAGGTTGAGATTAAAGAGAAGATGATTATTTCTTTGGAATAGCACTGTAGAATTTGGGACTAGAGGAGGAACATATACCAGAGTTATGGCTATCATTTTAATTTTACCGACAGAAGCTCAGAAAATAAAATCGATAGCAGCACAGAAGTGCTGGTAAGTTTTGCCTCTCGGCTCCCAAATTTTGGCAGTTTTGCCAGCTGCATGTAGATGGAATTCCCCCTTTCACTTTGTTGTTTGCAACAGATAGCATAACTTGTATGTGTTTGTGTGTGTTTCTGTGCAAATGTATGTATGTGAGGATTTCCATACATGCTTGTTTAAAACATGAACATTTATCCCTAATTATCTCAGACCTCAAATTATTTAAACCCCAAAAGTAGAATTCTGTAGCCCACATAAACTAGACAAATAATTTCATTTTTTCAAGTCATAGGGAGAAGTAAGGCTGAGCACTACAGAATCATAAGGACTAGAAACTTTTTTTTTTAAAAAAGAACCCTATCAAGGTGCTGGTTTTGGCATATCATACCAACTCCTGCACTTGTGCAAAACAGTAAAATAGAAATGACCATGACTCAGAGTGTTTGGTTAAAGGCAGATAGCAAAATAGCCATGTATACCTTTTTAAAAAAATAATAGAATAATAGAAGATCAATAGAAGAGAACATCTGTAGCTCAGGGTTGAACTGTGGAGTTCTTGGTGTTCTCTGAGCCTGGTTGTTTTCTTGCAGACGTTTCATTACCCAACTAGGTAACATCAGTGTGAGTGCGTGTAGTTTTATTTTATATACAGTAATATTGTTTCCTGCCAGATTGTTTGTCTGGTGCTGATCCCTGCTTATCTGTTTGTGGGCTACTGGAGGGAATGTGTTCTAGTCTTTCAGGAAACAAAGAGACAGTAACAGTCAGGAAGAAAACAATTATCTAATCAAGGAACCACCAAGGAGGAAACCAAACCCCCACCAAAACTGACAGGGGAAGCTACTATATATAACCATGTAAACAGGCACCAAACTTCACACTCTCTCGCAATGATGGTGTCACCTAGTTGGGTAATGAAACGTCTGCAAGAAAACAACCAGGCTCAAATCCTCCACAGTGCTTTTCTAGCTCAGAGGAACAAAGCCAGTATGTTTAAGGACCACGTAAACAATTCCTAGGGCAGAAGGGTATGTGTAGTCATGAAACAGGGACTTCAGAATCTCTCCTCTAGCGTTTCTCTTTGGGTTGGTCTTCACGTGATGGAGCAGAGAATATTTTTGAGATGTGGGATTCTAATCATTTGGTTCTTTCTTTGCTGCTTCCCCCTCTTCTCCCTCCAAACAACTTCCTTAAGGTTTGCTTGTCAGCAAGTGGATTCCCTGTAAGTGCTAAAGCCACTCATAGATATACATTTTGCTGCATTGTGTTGTGTGCTGAGAATTTTTATTAGCTTCCTCTTTCCTTTTTTTTTGGTGGTGCGAGAGTGTGGGGGAAATACAAATGGAGCCGAAAAGCCGGAATTAAGGCTCAGATACACCAAGCATCTAAATGAACTGTCTTCAGACAGTTGGGCTGCGAATCCTTAGCGGAGTTGGCAGCCCGGTTGAAAGTTTGCTACGTCAAACCTTGAAGGTGTAATTCCACCGTGCTTGGTTAGCATTAACTCTTTACGGCCTTCAGCGGCTTGCTTGGGAAAGGAGAGTAGAGCGGAGCTAGGAGATGGCCCATTAAAGAAAAGAGCTTTTCTTAAAAGATTTGGCTGAATTCCAAAAGAGGAAAGTACATGCCAAAATTAATGTGGCCCAGGAGAAAATGTTCTATTTCAGCTGCATCAGAAAGTGCCTAGAGAGGGTTAGACTATTTGTCAATCAATCTGGCTACTGACAATGGATTTTCAGAACCTCATGCAGAAATGAGTCCCGTCATCTGCTGTATACTTAGAAATGCCAGAGGCTGAACTTCAGACTACAGGTAGTCCCTGGGTTAACAACGCCCGGGTTACAGATGACCCATAGTTAAGAACGGAGCTCATTGTAGCAAAATTTGAGTTAAATGCACAATGATTCAAGTTCATTACACAATACTACTTATACAGTATTATATATTAATACTGTTCTGGCTTACTTACACATTCAACTTAAGGACAGACCTTGGGAATAGAACTCGTTCTTAAACTGGGGACTCCCTGTATCTGTATGTGATCCAACCTGAAGTGAAGGGGTTACATTTCAGGATGGAGGTGAAGTATCAGAAAAAGAATTCACGTGGGCCTCTCACAGAATCTCCACCTTTCTCCAGGCTTTGTAGTTTGAACATAGTTAAACGCTGTTTCATCCATCAATATTAAAATGGATGACCCAGGTCAACCTTTTGTTCAAACTGCCTACCTTTTGTTCAAGCAATTGTGTGTGAGTGTATTTTTCTTGTGTTTTCTTTTTAAAAGGATCTTTTAAAATTGCTCTGGGGTTGGGGTGGAAGGGCAAGTGAACCCAAGTGTAAGCCATTCCATAATCTTCACAATCAACATCTGTTGGTTGCTACACATTTACGGAAGTGTTTATATAGTTGTTAGATGTATGTACCACCTTATATCCCAGAGGGAGCAGAAGGCACTATACAGTATGTAGAAGTCCACCTTTTATGTAGGCTTTCCCCCCCCCCCCACAACAACAACCTTGTGACTGACAGAGATGGTGGGATGGGGTAGGGGACCAAAATCACTCAAGGAGCTGTTAGCTATCCTTTTTCTTTACTAATGGGTGTGCTGAGAATAGAGCTGCTTGCTGCAAGTTGTGACTCAGTGACTTCTGAAGGGCCAACGATTTTCTGTTCGTGTCCAAGTTGGTGGTGGAATTGTAGCAGTACCTCTAGATCAGGGGTCCAAAAGCCTTCAGCTCATCGACTCCTTCATGAAGTTTCAGATTGTTCATTGACCCCCAAACATTTATTATATGAAAATGATTTAATAAATACTACTTTAATTAATAGTACTACAAATAATATCAACCCGTTGGATAGCCTCATTGACCCTTGGGGGTCGATATTGACCACTTTTGGGGAGCCCCGCTCTTGATACTTTTGCCTGCTGTGTTTGCCTCCTGGAATGGCAATTCCATGGATATCACCTCTTGAACTTGGCCTTATGCAGACCCACGTGGTTGTCTGCAGGAGCCCACTGCTTATACAGATTCTAGCAGATTGGCTCCAGGCACAATTTGCTAGAATCTGTACAAGTGCCATTACTATGGTTGAACAGATTATACTGGCAATTGCACGGATCTTGAACTACCCTTCCCTAGTTTAAAGTCCTGGTTGGAAAATTATGTGAATGGCTCATATGAATATGATGGGGACCGGATTAGAGAAGACCACAGTGCTGTTGAAACATGGACCTTTTTTCTGGACAACCCTTCAGGCTGGGTTCAGCTCTTACAACAAAGTGATTACTGTCGTGTGATGGCAGAGTAATACAGCTACTTTACTCCTGTAAAGTAGAAGACAGAGCCACTCTTCTTCCTTCTACTGGAGATTTGCTGGTTTTCCCTTTAATGGAATTTAAACTGCCTTTTTAGGTAGCATCTGAATGGGTGCATAATTAATCATGGCCATGCCCTCTTTTGCCCTGTCCCTCTGCCTAATCAGTTTTACATCCTTGCCTAGCCCCCCTTGTAGGACTGAAAGAATGGAAGGCAAGAGGATATGTAATGTTTAATAAATAGGTTGCAACCCTCTGCATGGTAACATAGCAGTAAGCCCCATTTAGGGATCCAGAGAGGTGTATTTTTGAGAAGACATACACTAGATTGCACCATAAGTGAAGCAACAATTGCCCTGGTTGTCTTTTTCCTTGATGCAACCCACTGGCTAGCATGGATGAATATCTACCTATATCCTATATCACAGGGTTCCTCAACCTTGGTGACTTGAAGATGTGTGGACTTGAACTCCCAGAATTCCCCAGCCAGCCATGCTGGCTGAGGAATTCTGGGAGTTGAAGTCCACACATCTTCAAGTTGCCAAGGTTGAGGAACCCTATCTTCCCTGCAGGGTATGGCCACCAAAATCCAGATGGTGGCCATGATGATAGTCAAAGGTCCACCTGTTTTTTGTGTTTTAAATGTTTTATGTAAAATGGGCAACCTCCAATTGCACCATTGTAGCCACCATCTTGACTTTTTTTTTTAAACCATATCCTGTGGGCACCTCTGTCCAGTATATTTAAGAAATCCTCCATAAGCTCTGAAGGTGGCGCAGATACTTAATTTGGAGATTTGGTTCCATGGTTAAACCTGTGAACTGGATGGCTTTTCTGAATCAGATGAAAGAGTCCATTCAGGCTGTTGATCTGGATGCCTTGAATCATTCTGGAGGCATCTGGGCATGTGCAGATAAGCTACTTTTTTTCTGAGCTGATTTGGAAAAATCAATTGATGGACCAACCAAGTGGATCTGATTTGAGGATTGAGTTCCACCATCCAAAACAGGTAGTTCTTTCCAGTCACGCCAATGACAGGCATAGGATTTGGCCTGATTTCCAAGGGCGAAGTAGGTGGCTAAAAAGCAAGGATAAAGACTTCCTTGAGTTGAGCTTGATTCTTGGTCACTTTATGGACCTGCCTGTATTGTTTTTTTGGCTGCAGTATGGAAAGGTAAGGCATGGCCACCTTATGGGATGATTTTTTGATTTTCCAGCCCAATCTATAGCCATAGGATTATTAATTGGTCTTCCACCCGAGTATGAACCAGGTCTGACCCTCCTTAGCTTTTCCAGATCAACCAAGGTTGGCTAGGTTCTGTCACTTGCAGTGAAGATAGGCAGCCAGAGACCTGTAAAGAATTTGTACTAATCCAAGAAGAAGTCAACTAAAATATTGGGCAGGGAGGAGTGAGAATTTGTAAAATTAATTGCCTAGTGTGAAGTTTATACCTGGATATTTCACATGCAAAGTTTAAGGTCCCCTGCCTTTTAGCACTGGCATCAGGAAGGGGGAAAATGCTGACTTCACAAACACAGGCTTAATTTATTTCACATTGTAACTTGTTCCCCTCCAGCTTTTCTCTTCTGACAGCCACAGCAACAGCGGTAGAAATGCCAGCTGACACCGTAGTCTGTTGGAAGTTGAACTTCGACTTGTTAAAAGAAGGGGGAGAGAAGGGGGGGGCACTGGGATTAAAAACAACTCTTTAAAATGTCATTTCACAAATGTCCACAGCTTGTTACAGAAAACAGGAGGCATTTATATATGAGGTTTAACAAGTGGCAACTCCTCTGTTCTCTAGGCAAATTTATAGTACAATTTTGTGGAGTACAATACAATTCCTTCCCAAGAAGCTTGAATGTGATGCTTTAATGTTAATAATTATTTCTTAGAAATCTTGATGCCTCTGTGTCAGCCCTTTGAGGTAGTCCAGACAGGAAACCAAAACCATGAGTACTAAGACTACCTTTAACACTACAGTAACAGAACCTTGCAAGTTTGAGAGCATTTCTCCCTTGCCTTTACTTTCCAGAGAACTAGGGAGGGTCCCTTTTGAGATGCTTCCCACACCCCTATTCCTTCTATGGACTGAGATATCTTTTGCCTGACCTCTGTCTAGGCTGCAGCTCCTCCTCCTCTTGTCTCCCAAGATTATTCTCACAGCCCATTACACTCTGCTTATGGCACAGCTGGGCACCTGCAAATTTCAGGTTTTGTTGGATCACAGATCCCATCATTCCCATCCACTGGCTGTTTGGGCTGAGGCTAGAACCCACCCACCTCTGCCTTCCAGAAATCTACTTCTGTGAAATACTTAGGGAGAAGGAATGGCTGTTGACTCATTAGTCTGTGTTGGAGTTACAGCTTCAAATAATTAGGTTATTGGAATACAAATATTCCAAATACATCTAGGACACAGTGTGCAAAACTGTTTGGTTAACAATCCTGTTCTTCTATGGAGAAATGTAATTCCTAGGATTCCTTGTGGGAAGAAAGAAAAGTGCCTCTTAAACTGGCTTAAATTAATGGAGTAAATATGATGTTTCCAAGGCATTGCTCGAGCACATAACAGAGTGACCTTTTTTTGAAGCTCAACCCTACAGACTCAGGGTTGAGTTAGTACCAAAATGGAAAATGGTTAAGAACGAGGGAGAATGTTCTGGGAGAACTTTGTATGGGCTGAAATGTGATCTTCCCTAAGAAGAAATAGGGAAAGGAGGGCACTGGGAAGGTGAGTGAAGATGGGTGGGCTAGTTGGATCTGCTGCTCTGGAAGACTAGGACGTTGGTGGTGATGACTGAGTGGGTACTGGGGAAAAGAAGACACTGGAAAGACTGTTGGTACACAGATCATGCTGAGGAGGAAGGAGAAAGGGGCAAAGCCTTGCTCTACATAGCCAATAAGCCTTGCTCTATATACCCAATAAGACCCTCCAGATTTTGTCTCAATCAAATCCTGGAGCAGAAAAAATGTCCTAGGTTCATGTTTTGCTGAACCACAGCTCACCAGAACAGTGTGACTGAGCTGGTGAGACATGAGTTCTTTGTTTCACATATGAAAGAAAACAAAACACATTTCCATTTCATGCCTGACAAATTTGATAAATAAATAAATCCCCCTAATAACATTCTTTTCTTCTTTTGTCTCCTGACCTTAGATCAGAGTGAAGGATTCCACTGTCGGGAAGAGTGTCGAATCCTTGGCCATTCTGACCGATGCTGGATGCCCCGAAATCCTGTCCCCGCCCGAGCCAAATCTCCTGAACATGGAAGGAACGTCATGTCCCTCTCTATAGGAGCTTCCACTGTGGATACAGAGCTTTACGAAGACTCTAGTGCAAAGAGAACTTTTGCAACATTTGGCAAAGACAGGAGTGAACCTGTTTCTGAGGAACGGGGGCCGATCAATGTAAAAGGTAAAAGGACATTGGATCCACCCATCTGTAGCCCAAAGGTCAACGGGGCCATCCGGGAGGCAGGGAATGGTTGTGAAGCTATCAGTCCCATCACATCGCCCGTCCACTTGAAGAGTCCCTCATCTAGCAAACCGTCGGTGTCCTACAGCATATTTCACTGCCCATCAAATCGCGACTTAGAGCCGTTTGTAAGCAATGGTCCCTCCAGGCCTATGGAAGCAGAGCCAAGGGGCGCAGACAGTGAGAACATAATGCATGAAATTAACCCTCTTCTACAAGAATGTAGGGAGAAAGACTCACCTGGCATGAAGAGGCTAAAGGATATTGTACTCTAAGTGGTCCTGTAGATGGAAGAAAATGGCATCACCAAACATGTTCCACGGTTTTTAAGAGTTTACTGACGGTTCACCAGGCAAAGTTGCTGTATTTAGAAGCTTTCCTTAAATGTATTGTTTATAAAATGAAGCGATCGTTAATGTGACAATCCCATATGGTTCATCAGGGGGCTAATCGAAGCAAAATGAACACCATTTTATTTTCCTTCTCCCCTATTTCTTCTGTAGCAGGGGTAAGTGATGTAGGGCCCTTTGGTTGACGGAAGTATTATCCACAAAGTATTTTGAATTTCTGTATTTTTCCAGATCAACCAGCCTTAGCAAGAAATGAGTTGACAATTGGGTCTCCAAGAAATTTTGAAAAACCCACCCTCCAATTCTGTCTTAGCTGATCTCTGATATTGACAGTGTGGTACCCCTGATTTAGACGGGGCAGCTGCACACTAGGAACTTGGTTTTGCCCACTCTTGATGTGGGCAAAGTGCCTCTCCCCCTCTAGTGGGTTCAGTGTGGGAATAAAATCATTTCTAGGTGTACATCCAATCCTATGGAGCTCCTGATCTGCCATGCATCTGGAGCTGAATTTATATTCTAAGATGGTGCTCTTTTGCTATGAACCACCCCTAAATCTGGAGAGCTTTCTGCTGCCACACGCTTCTCTGTACTATTATCGTATTTGATATTGCAAACTCCTGTGTGTTGAGTGTTGGAAAAAAAGGCTTTTTGGGTTCTTTTTTGTTGTTGTAGTTGTGGTTGTGGTTGTGTTCTATGAACAACAATCTAAAACTTGGGGAACCTGCAAAATTTAGAGTCAGTCCTGTCCCAATTTCTGATCATTTTGCCAGGTGATTCTTCTACATTCTTTCTTTCTCGACCACTGTGCGGTTTTTCTTCTGTTTCTGTGTCTCATTTGTAATGACGCAAAGTACTGAAATTTTCATGAGGTCAACTTATTATTTTTTTCTTACAATCTCAAGGAACTAAATGGTGTTATTTCTCCAAAACTTTGATTTCCAGGGATTGACCTTACCTGTTTATTACTTCTTTTGCTTATCTAGAACCAGAGCAATGAACTGAGCTCATAGCCTAATAAGTGAGTCCTATATACCACAGGTAAGCATTCCATAATATCCCATCATGAATAATGCACCAACTACCCATATTGTCTTGTCTGTATGTAGCGTTGGTAGCCCAGCGGCCCAGGTTGTTGTACTCAGTGCTGGGCTGAAATCTGCCTTGACATTTCTCAGAAGTGTTCTTTCCTTGCAAAAGATGCTTCTGTTTTTTTCTACCTTATTCTCAGGGCGCTTGAGAGTTTCTTTTGGTGGTGTTTTTGAGCCAGCTTTCTTGTGGAGATGGTAGAGGATGTTACTGTTATTGCTGTTATTTTCTATTATACCTCCTTCCATCACAAACCACACTTCCTATTTGAAAAGACCAAGGAGAGGATTTCCCTCCTGCCAGCTTCCCTTGAAATTTAATGTAAGTGTAAGACACCTGGAAGGCTGGAAAGCACTAGTGAGATGATTGTGGAATGTGGTTGGACATTCACACACATCCTTCTGCCACTTTGTAATGAAATCTGTGCAAGAACGTCCCACTTCACCCATGGGAGTTCTCCAAAATTCTCTTCGCCTTTGAAAGAAATGTTGAAATCAAAGTCTTCTTCATCAAGCTGAATGAGAACTGGTAGTAAACAACATGCAGGTTCCCAACTATGCCTGGCACTAATTGTACCACTGGCTTTCTCACAAGTTAGGGAGGGTAGCAAGTTTGGATTGCTTACATGGACAAGGCCATTGTAGTTTTTGCAGGTGCTTTGCTTAAATGTGTTGTTCCCCCATCAACTTCTCCCAGTTGTAAGCATGTGGGTCCAGTTCAGATGGCCATCCATTTCTTCAGAATGTCCATCGTGGAGGCAGATGAGAGGTCTGAATTATTTTCTTGCAAGCACTCGCCTAATTACCCATGAAAGGTTTCCAGTGGCTTCAAAAACACATCTCTCTTGTTTACAATTATTTCAGATTTTTCTGATCTTGAGATACAAGAATGCCTCTCTCCCAGATTACCCACAGATTCCTGCTGGTGGAGTTTGAGAGTATGTAAAAGAAAGGAAGAAGTTTCACCAGCCTTCACTGCATCTGTCCTAATTAGAAACAAACAACTAGTTCACTAATTTTTGAAGAAATAAAACAGGGAACATCCTCAAAAAGAAGGTGGTTTGGTTCATTCCCGGCACTAGCAGAGGCTGGCGGATTCAGTCAAAGCTGGAAGGATAAGTTACAGATGTCCATCCTCAGGAAAAGCTGATGCACCAAGCCATCCATCAATACAGCCCATTCAAATGCCCAGCACATTTCCATTGCACGTATGGCAAATGTTTCAGACAATCCATTCATCGTGCATCAGGCTGAGGATTTAGGGAACAAAATAGCCATTGGAAAAGTAGAACAATTTCCAGAATGATCCTCTTGTTAAAGGGAGCACCAAAAATGAATATATTCCATGTATTTGTGTGCAAGTGTGTTTGCACGCTGGCCTTTTGAGCTTCGGCATTAATTACATTTCATACCTGCCCTTTGAGAATAGCGGAATAGAAACTGCATGCAAAGAGCGAGAAAGCTGTCTGCTGTCCATACTTACTCTGAAATAAGACTGTGGCGTTCATGGGGTTTTATTCTGTTAAAGGTAAGTTTTAGGATTGCAGGCTCAAAGGAAAGTCGTTGCTGATGAAGTAATTGTGCGAAGAGATCAGCAAAATCTTTACTCCCTCCTTAAATATGGACAGGGGTGGTTGTGAGTTTGCCCTCCCCCAAAGATAAAATGGCTCTCTTTTCAAAGGTAAAGAAAAAGGGGGGCAAATTTGAACAGAATCTGATTTTGGGATAATCTTGGAGGAGGTACTGTCAATGGCAGATTGGATTAGATATGATATTTTGTCATTAGCCCCCGCTTCCCCCCATTCATGTTTTTCTGCCCCCAACTTAAGAGAGACTAGAGATCGCTGGGATGGAGATATATATCGGGCTATTTCAAATACTTGCTCTGCCAATCAAGGGGAAAGAAAGGTTTCTTGAGAAACAACTTTTCTGGCTTTTCCTTATCTTGATTAAAAAGAAAAAAAAAGTCCCTTCAGATTTATTTAAATTAAAAAAAAAATAGCTACATGAAAATAGCCTCCAATTCTTTTTTCTTTTTTTGGTCCTGGAAATCAAATAAGCCTGGAGTAATTTCTTTTCTTCAGGAAAAAGAAAAGAAAAAAGGGGTGAGAAATAGAGTTGGGTGTTCTGCTTTTTTCCCCTGCGCGTCTCTGATTTGTAGGGCTGTCTGTAAATTTGGTTTGCCTGATAATCTGAATCGTAAAAAAGAAATCAGTAATAGGAATTACACCCCCTTTAATTGCTGTAACTAGGCTATGACTGCAGCAGAAGCAAAAGGAACTCTTATTGATGGATACAATTGGAATAGAGGCCCTTGACATCTGTATTTTATTTTATTTTATTTTATTTTATTTTATTTTATTTTATTTTATTTTATTGTATCTTTTATTTTATTGCACTGCACTGCACTGCATTAAACAGGAATGATAGTGATCGTGAAATCATAATGGCCAAAAGAAAAATATGCCTCAAGGGAAAACATGAGGAACAGGGGCAAAATGCCAACCAGAAGTTGAGAGATGAAGAAGAAAGGGACATCTCACCAGCTCATTTTTAGATATTGTAGAGAGAGAGGGAGAGCAGGGGTCTCTTGAAGTGATGTTACAACTTGGGCCTTCTGGATATCGCTAAACTATCATGCCCAGAAGCCCCAGAATGCATAATAAACAGTGAGGGATGCTGAGCATTCAGATCAGTAGCATCTGTCAAGGTCATAGCTAAATAGCAAACAGTGATATGGGATTTCTCAATCGCATCACTCCCCGGGTTCTGGTTTATGTTGATATCCAAGTCCGAATGTCCTGCACGTCCAGCTTCTAGATTTTGACAATTAGCAGTTCTGTTTTGCACTGTATTTTCTGACCAAGCCTGTGAAGTGAGACTACAGCTCAAAGCTTTAGTGACGTGCTAGTGGCTCGTGAGAAGTCAGGATGGGATGTTGGCCGCTCCCCATCTTCAAATGTTCGACTACGAGGGCCCTTACCAGAGAGCGTTTCCACTATGGATTTTGTTCGCTTTTTTCCTAACACTGTGTATTCTTTGTGTGAAAAAGGAGAGGGGAAATGGCAGAGTGTCACTGGAGGCAATGAAAATGAGGTTCCAGTGTACGAAACCCTGGAAATTTATTTCTCCATCTAACGCAGCATTCTTCAGTCTGGTTGGATTTCCAGCTCCAGCAACCTGTAGCCAGCATGGAAGTTTGATGGATGGAAATAGTTTCTTGTTGCAAATGCTGCTGAATGTTGTAGAAAATTGGTATGCAAACTTCCTAGAAACTTCCTCTTGCTTCTGATTTCACTTCTTCAAAGTGATGTATTTGTTCCCCATTTGAAGATGTTGTCAGTCAAAGCCCTGATTCAATTCTCTGCCAGCCTAGTTCCAGGCTTAAAGCTGATTGGTGCAGCTATATTGTAGGAAATGGGGGAAGGGAGTGACACATTTCAGGCTCCCTATCTGTGAACAAATGGCTAATTTTGGATGGCACCCATCATTCTGAGTGGGATCACACTCTTACTGCAGTAAGAAGGCAGAGATTTTGTGCATACTCCAATATAGCTTTTATTTTATTATTATTATTTTTTTTGCATGGTGTGAGGCTCAAACATATGCAAAAATTTAGGAAATGGCTTTATAAAGAGTCAGATTATTGCTTTATGTAGCTCAGCATTTCCTACACTGATTGAGAGTGGCTTTCTAGGCATAGGTGCCTGATAGACACCACAGCGATGTAATTACAATAATGTAATTAATAATCTGTGCCATTTGCACAGTGTCATTATGTAAGTGGTGTCACTTGCTCTCCCTCCTCCCCCCCCCCACCAGAAGACAACCCAGTCTCCATGTTTTCAGGCATCTTTGCCCTGGAAAGGTCTGAGATTGATCTAGGACTTCTTCCATGCAAAGCACAGCCTTGACCACTCCGCCTTCCAACGGGTTTTTAGTGGTTGGGTTCCTGTGTCATGCTGAACTATAATGTTTTGTTTTTGGCTTAGCAAGTTAAGCAAAGCTAACCATTGTGATTGCAAAACATGGTTTGTGGCTTAGCACAATGTGAGAGCCTGGCTCCATTTAAGCAAACTATGTTTCAGCGCAATTTTTGTCCATCTTGTTGATCAAATTATGTTTGTTAGGTCTGTTAATCAGATAAAATCCTGTCTCCAATGGCAGGGGCTTTTTCATAGTAAGGGGGGTGGGCACGGAGCTGGATTTAAGTACCTTTAATGGGGGCTAGTCTATGCTTCCTATATGTTTAGAAAGGACAAAGAGTGTTGGTCTGTGATATCAGCATTTTATCTGAGCCATTGATAGTTGCCTTTATGAAAACAGAATTGTATCATCTTAGCATCGTATCTCCATAATTTAAATTCTGGGAAGTTGTTTTAAAATGCGGTGCCTCCTCCCTGCTGTTCCTCCTCCTGTTTCTAACTGTCAGAGTTGCTTTGCTCACCTGTTGAATCCCCTTTGCATTGTTCTGTTGGGCCTAATAAGGTTTTGATTTCCAGCAAGGCTTCTTATAGATACCGTCATAATTTAATCAATGCTTATTCTCTGAATAGGCAGCTCCAAAGATACCATAACATGAGTGAATTTAAGAGATATTCCTTGTAGAGGGGAAACAAACAAGCAAAATGAAAATGAAAAGCGATTTCATTCTCTTTGATCAACCAGTGATTGGGCAGGTCCTTTTTATGAGTTCTTCCTTTTCTCTTCCTTTTTCAGCTGTTGTTGTTGAGTGACATTTGTTAGCATGGGAAAGTCTGGTTAAAGATGATTCATGGTTGGAATGAATGTGAGTATTTAACTGTATCGTCCAGATGAGGCTGTTGCTCTTTCCTATTTTTTTTATTGTGAAGCCAGCAAAGGCTTACGGATCTCACACATAGTGCTGCATTTTGCATTTCCAACCCCTTCCCTCCCAAAATGGAAATAAGAAAAAAAAAAAGCATAAAGAATGCATTACTCAATTAATATGCTAAAACTACTCTCCACCGGGGGGAAAGGAAATAAGAGAAAAGAACTTATTCCCAAGCAGAAACTTTATTTTGCTGCTCTGCGGAGGAAAATGAATGATTGTGTCTTCACAGCTGCCTTTTGCAACATTAGATAGTTGTTGACCCCGTGTCGAAGTTGTGTTCGCTTTTGCAGAGGAACCTGGAATGAATAAATGACTGAATGACTGAATATATATATATATATATATATATATATATATATATATCACCGTGTCATTGGTGAAAAATGGATTTATTCCTGGCATCAACTGACGTTCAGTTGATTCAAGCTGGGATCTTGTAATCTTTATGACAAAGAGCTGACCTGGCACTAATTTAAGCTTTTCAGCAATGGAATGATCTGCCACTAATCCAATCTAGGTCTAAAGTGGCAAAATAGAAAGGCCTGAAGTCCTACAGTGAAAGGGAATGAGGGACACATCCTGAATGTCACTGATAATGTGTGGCTTCATGAAGGAAGGATCTCGGCGGGACTTGTCTACACTTGGTTTCTTCACGGTGTCTGTTGCTGACGATACAAAGAACAAAACTTGTTGTATATGCTGATATGTATGTTATGTACATTTTCACAGTGATTGAATCATTGTAAACAGGGAAAAGTTGGGGTGGGTGAAGAATCACCATGCTGTCTATTTTATGAAAATGATTAAAAAAAGAGAGAAAAAAATGGCTTTATTAAATTATTACAACTGTTAAAAAAAATTGGTGTATATGCCATGTTTTTTTTCCCTTCAATTTTTATTTCTTTAAAAAAAATCTGATGCAAAGTTTGTTTCCCCCTTCTTGATGTGACTTTTCTTTTTCCTCTGCTTCAAAAATTAATGGCATTTTAGTATTAAAGGCAATTCTTGAATAAAAAAATGGAATTGGTTAAACATGCCCGTGTGGATCTGCTTGTCAGTGGACAAAGAGGTGTGTTCGTAGCTGATAAATTGTGCACCCATGCTGCAATTTGAAATTTATTTATGTGATGGATATCCTACCTTTCTTTCAGGAGCTCATGTCAACTTACATGGACATTATCCACCATTTCTCTGCACAGCAACAACTCTGGGAGGAGACTAGAATGCGAGAGAGTGACTGGGCCCAAATCACTTAGTCAGTTCAATTCAACCATACTCCAGTACCTTAACCGCTGTACCACACTAGCTAAAGAAAAAATCTTATTTTAATTGTCAATCTTCTGAATGACCCTTTGTTCCTATAGTTGTAGGTTCTTCTCACTAGAAGTTTCCAAATGGGATTTGGAGGTGGTTTAGTGAACTCCCACCCTGAATAGGGAGTTTGATTACATGATCTGTGAGGGCCCCTTCCAGTTCATACATTCTGTGATTCTGTTGAACATGGAGGAGGAAAACTGGAGAGCTGATGTAGAACAGCCTTCTACAAATCATGCCTTCTAGGTGTATTGGACTATAAGTCCCATCATTCTCACCCATCATGGGCAGGAATTAAAATTGCTTGCTGCTTCTCTAATGTTTTATAGAAGGAAATTGGCTAGCTGGAGTGATGTGCCTCCAAATTGTCCAGCTGTTATTTATTTATTTGTTTCTTATTAGTGGAGCAGGATATTGTGTTCTTGGCTAAGTCTCTCAATGCTGTACATCAGAGTAAGAAGAGGCAGGTACATGAGAGGTAAGATTCTGCTTCTCCCACCTCACATTCCAAATTTGACCACAGATACCAGAGTTAAAATTCACCAGAAAAAAATGGAAACAGCCGTTTTAGATGGCCAAGATGAATTGTATTATCCTACTGTTGGTAACTCCACTGCAAGTCATTGTTCAGATGCTGTCAAACGCTGCAGCCCATCTCTGACAGTGTCTGAAAGATGACTTGCAGTAGAATTTAGTAAAATGCCAGACATTTGCTGTCAAATGTTGACTCCTGTGGCACAAAACCTTTGGATGTCAAATGTTAAATATATAATAGTGCAGCCTTGAATACTTACAGACGAGATGCCCCAGGAAGTTTCATAAAGAAGAATTTTAGTGTGTTCGTGCATGCATTGAAACATAAGACTCTAAAAGTGGGGGAAAGTCATAAATTTGAGAGTCTTCATGCAATCCAGAATATATTAGCTACATGGAAAGTCATCCCATGACAAATTCCAAAAATGTTATCCTTTGGAAGGAATTTTTCAGGGGAAAAGTGATGCAAGCTTGAGGGGAGAGCTATTATGGCCCCTTCAGATGGTTCTTTCTCAAAGGAAAAGCATGATTTAGGCTGCTGGCTTAGTTTACTACCCAGATGTATAAACTTTAATCTGTCCCTTTCACCCTGAAGCAGCAATCCCAACCTGCCCGCAGGAAGAAAACAAACTTTAACACTTCTTTGAGAGAAAGGCAAAAGAAATTCACAAGCATCCTGAGAATGGGGGTGGGGGGGTGGAAGTGTCCCTCTCCCTCTCTCTCTGATGGAGAAGATACATTTTGAGATACTGAGGGACAGGATTTGGCCCAGGATTACTTCTTTCCCCCACCCATCTTGGTCTTTGATTTGGAAAAAGAAACATGAAACCACGTGAAAGTGTAGAAAGGCATTAAAAAGAAATAAAATGAACCCAGAGCTTATCACCTTTTTCCAAAACCCCAATTTCTTTGATTCTCAAGCGGAATAATGCAACCAAGAGAGCTTAAGCTGGCATTCCCTCAGCAGAGATCCTCAGGACTGTGTGCCGTGTGCCACAAAGGGCCCTACAGGGAGTCCCTGGGTTAAGAACGCCCAGTTTACAGATGACCCACAGTTCAGAACGAAGCCTATTGTAGCAAAATTCGAGTGAATCTACAATGATTTGAGTTAAATACATAACATACAGTAATTTGAGTTCATTACACAATAGTATTTATACAATATTATACAATAATATGGTTCTGGCTTAGGTACAAATTCGACTTAAGGACAGACCTTGGGAACGGAACTCGGTCTTAATCTGGGGACTACCTGTATTTACTATCAGCCTGGAGCTGTCTGAAACAGAGCTGTGCTTTGACATCTTTCCCTTCCCGCTTTCCTGGCTGGCTGTCAACAGCCGTTGTCTCTTCCAGCACGCTTTGGGGCCTCCCTTGTCTTAAAACTGCAGTGTGTTTAGATGATAATCACGTTGGTATTGAAGTTTGCATAAATAACAGGCCTGAGAGATGCAGCGTAGGTGAGACAGGCGATTTATAGTCCTTCACACACAAAAGAGTTCCAGGGAGTCACGCTCTGTCTGGGGGAAAGTGCTCCGTGTTATTCTTTTCAAGGGCAGTGGCCGCATAAGGCAGTGCTTGAGCCCTACGCTGGTGTTAAGGCAGCGTGACACCCCCTGAAACCGCACGGCAATGCTGTTCCATGCTGGTGGAGGGCTGGAGCTTGGACTTCTAATGGGGTTGTGATCTATAGCCCATGTACAAAGCACATCCACAGCTCACTTGGGCGTAGAAGTGTCATCAATGTTTACTAGAAAATCTTTCGTTTTCATATTTTCAATTATGTTCTCAGATACATCATAATTCTACAAGGTGCTGAGGCATGCGCGAAGACCAAAGCTCTGTGTAGAAACAACTGGGAACTGAATATTTCAGCTCTGGATTTAATGGGTGTGTGTGTGCGCGTGCGTGTGCCTCTCTCTCCTTTCCTCCCTTGCTGGTTTGCAGATTGTAGGCCAGGGACTGGACTTTCAGCAGTGATGTTTTAGCCAACATGTAATTCTGCAAGTCAACATTTCATATAGCTGGGAGGGGCCAGACTGGGGAAGATTGAGCTGTTGTAACAGATAAGGATAGATCAGCTGGTAATATATGGGATACGTCATCCCAAAATTTGGTATTGCAGCTGGTCTATTTAGATCTTTTCAGCATGTGTTCCTTCTGTCATGGAGCTTAAGGCGGTACAAATACATCTTGTGCTAAGCCTTGCCTAGTTTCACCATGGTTTATTGAGTAAACTTCAGTTAGCTGAGTTTATTCAAGATGCTGAACCATCAACCCTAGTTTACAAACCACAATAGCTGAGTTAGTGTTATAACTAAAACCAGTAACACATCAGCTACATTATAATTTAGTGTGCTGTGAAAATGAGACAGACACGCCCATCCATTCACTGACCACACCCAGATCTGTTTACCTTCTGGAAACTGGAAATGTCACTTGCCTTCAAACCACAGGTATCATGAACAAGTACATTTTGAAATTGCCTATAGCCTCTTGGGTTATGGTAGGTGTATACCACACAGACCCATACATTCATAGTACTTCATCTCCATTCTAATTCGTTTAGATTTCATCACACATTCTCCCAGGGACTTAGAGTGCCACGTATGATCAAGGACCCCCACTTCATCCTCACAAGAAGTTTGAAAGGTAGAATAGCCCACGGCAACTTCAACCCTAACAAAGCCTCAGTCTTGGGGTTTTTAAAAGAGCCACAAGTTTACTAAGGCATACAGAACAGACACAAGGAGCAATTATAGTGGTATTGAGAAGTCATATAGTAATTATAGAATTAGAGTAGTTTTATTACAGATGGCTTTTAGCCAAGAAGTTTATCAGTCTGCAATTAAGGGCTGCAATTTTACACCAAAATCAAGTCTGTTTGAAACTGGTTTACCCTCTTCTATTGCAGAAGAGCAAGCTGCCTGTGTAGGAAATGCAGAGACCTCCATTTTCCCCCCCTTATCAGTTACAAAAGTATTTTCTTTACTTGTATTGCCCATGTCTGTTTTTTCACTTAATGTATATTCACTATAAAACAGTTCTGTAACTTTGCTCTGAGGCTTTTTCACACCTTGCGCAGGTGTGAACAATGACTCACTGTTATTTGGTGAAAAAAGTGTTCATTTGGAACCTCTGCAACTGTTGGTTTTCCTCGGTGATATTTCTGCCTTACCGTAAAGTGCCAAATGTATAAACTCAGTTCACCCACTCGAAGAAGCCATGGTTTGCTTAATGAGACTTAATGATCGGGAATTAGGGAAACTCTTGATTGCTTGGTTTACTTGTACCATCTTTACTTGCCCACTTTTCTTCCCGGAAAACCACCTGGGTCAGCAAAATCCTCTGGGCCCAGACCATATTTATCCTGTTCTGCTCTCTCTCTCTCATCTTTTTCAAGTAAGGACTCACAGTGCAGAGGGCAAAAGGCTTCTATTAATCAGACTCCACTGACCTCCTGGCCTGTGGGATTGAGTGACAGACAACTCACTCGGATGTCTCACATGCCTGAGACATCAGAGTGGATAGCCTGGAGGTTGGAGCGGGACAGGATCATGGGTCTTAATGGGAAAATAAAGGTGACTGGGAGAAGGCACCTCACTTCTCTTGGCACTGGAGAATTGGGAATAAACACCATATTTCAGTCAAAGATACACCTGCCGGATTCTTTGGCTCTTTTATATTTTGGGGCAGCCCGAATGGTGGAGGCCCAGCATTTTGATCTGCTGAAATGTGCGTCTCTGCAGCTGCTTCACACACCCATTCTTGGAGCCAGGAAAGCAGTAGAGATGCTCTTTTCCTTATGGAGCTGTGGCTTCTCCCTGTTTAGGCTCACACATAGATCCCTGTTGGAGACCAATGAAGACCTTGGTTGATGAGCATGTACCATGCAGACATTGCTGCTCCAATTCCTGCATGAATAATCTAGGATTTTTTTTAAAAAAGAACATCTCGGGTAGCATTTAGAACTCCTTTAGAATCACTTGGGGTCATCCTGCAAGCTTGCTTTCTTAGTCAATCTCCTCTGATCTCTGAAAGCTAAGCTGAGACCGTCTTGGTGATTGCTTCAACAATCACTTGGACATTACTGCCAAGAAAATGCCTCGATTGCATCTGGGTGATCACTGGGTGTTTAGACTCAAAGGAGGCCTCACCTTTTTTCTTGCCATGGAAATACTCAGTGATATCAAGGTTGTCTGAAAACAAGGTTTGATCAAGAACAATGCAGGCTCTGGGGAAGAGCAAGCTGCCTGCCCAAATTACAGGCACTGGGCTGCCTGCTTTCCTGCCCATTTGAGCTTTTCCCTTAGTGTCAGCACAGCAGCGTTGCCAATACAGGTAGTCCTCGCTTAACCACCACAGCTGGGACTGGAATTTGGGTTGTGAAGTGATGTGGTCATTAAGCAAGATGTCACGCAACCACTTTGCTTAGCGATGGCAATCCTGGCGACTCCCCAGGGTTTTTTTCCCTTTTTTTTCCTTTTCTTCCCTGCCTAAGAGCTCTTTGCAAATGGACTGGTCTGGGTTATTTTTTTCCTTTTTCCACAGCGGAAGCCAGCCCAGCAGCTGGGCCGGGCACGCCTCGTCAGCAGCAGGAGCGAGAAGATGGCAAGGTCAGCTGAGGCAGCGGAGTGCAGGGTGTCTGGGGGCCAAAAAGGCATAGAAGGGGGGGGAGATAGGGGGCTGGGGGGAGTTGCAGTGGCCCTGCAGTCGAAAGTGCAGGCGGGCTGCCAAGTGCACAAATTTTGACCATGCGCCTGCGGGGGCACTGCAACGGCCGTAACTTCGGGTACTGGTCATAAGTCACTTTTTTCAGCACGTTCATAACTTTGAACGGTCGTGGTATGAATGGTCGGTAAGTGAGGACTACCTGTAAAGCTGCAACTTTGACACAGGTGTGATAGAAGTAGGGAAACATGGCATGGCAACTCTACAGCAACCAGTAAACTGAGAAGTGCCTCAGCCAAAAAAAAAAAAAAAGTGTTTTTCCTTCAGAAAGAGTGGACAATCCAGAGAAAAAGGAAGGATAGAGGCCCAGCAAAGCAAAGCACAACACAGAAAGGTGAAAGAGGTCTACATGCTGGCTGTTAACAGAGAAGAAAAAAAGTAGAAGAAATCTCAGAGAGAGAGAAAAAGACAGAACAGGCTCTGTAAGAAGGAAACATTGATGGGTAATAGTAATAGTACAGAACATAGTATAGAGGTAATTGTAATAGTATAGAGCAGTGTTTCTCAACCTTGGCAACTTTAAGATGAGTGGACTTCAACTCCCAGAATTCCCCAACCACCCATGCTGGCTGGGGAATTCTGGGAGTTGAAGTCCACTCATCTTAAAATTGCCAAGGTTGAGAAACACTGGTATACAGGAAACATTCTAAGAGCAGTAATAATTGTCAAAGTAATCGCATAGAAATAATAGCAATAGAACCGACTATAGGCTAGAAGTGATAGGAAACATTCACATATAGATTTGTAAGTTTCACACGTCACTTTTATACCTTTGTTTTGCAAAATAAAAAGTCTCCCCATCCCTTATAGCAGGTTTCCTCAACCTTGGCAACTTTAAGACAGGTGGACTTCAACTCCCAGAATTCTCCAGCCAGCTTTGAAGTCCACCTGTCTTAAAGTTGCCAAGGTTGAGGAACCCTGCCTTATAGGCACATATAAAGAAACCACCTGGTCCAGGATCCAGTGCTTTGGTGTCTGTCTTGAGTCTGGGTCAAGCTAATTGGGCATGGTTTAACAAAGAACCTGTGACAGCCCCTATGCCTGATTGTAGGAATGAGAGTCTGCAGAGCCAGGAGAGGAGAAAAGAAAAAAAAAATCAACGCTGTTACTATTACTGTAATCACTAATGAGAACAGTCTCAGGAACCACTATGACCTATGAGAGGGGAATTGGGAATTAAAAACAAATTGGCAAGCCAGAAGGACAAACAGCAACAACAAAACCAAAACATGCCCATCGCCAACGAAGAAAGGCCTCTCGTTGTCTAGCAGTACAAGTCCAGCAGGAATTTAGATGCATGACAGGGTTTTCTTCATGCAGGTTGCTAGGATTATCCTGTTAGGCTTATTTCAGATAGGGGGATTAAAGGATTGTTTGTTTAAGGCCACCTTTTCCCAGTTTGGACCTTTCCAAATGGGTTGGGGTTGCAACACTCAGGGGTCCGAGCTGGCATGGCCAACGCTAGTTGCAATCCCCACAAAACTGGACAGTGCTAAACTAGGGAGGATTGAGCAGGGAGGGAGGAGCAAAGAAAGACTCAGTCTTCCTTGGCAGTGTTCATATGACCTGCTTATCCATGGTGAGCCAAATCATAGTTTGTTCAATCCAGTTTTCTAGGCCTGAATAGCACAGTGAACCGTAAGCTGCCATGCTAACTGGGCTCATCCAACCTAGATTAAAATCTGGTTGCCTAGTTTGTGTCTCAGTGGGTCATGTGAATATAGCCTTAATTGTGCTTCCTTTCTGTGCATCCTAACCCAGAACCTGAGGGCAACAATACTGAGAAAGAAGGTCCAATCAGAGTCTCATCACTTCACTTGGGATTCTACAACTCATCCCCAAATGCTAGATACCCTCTGACTCCAGAGGTAGTATTCCTTATTCCTTCAGTCCTCTGTTTCAATCAATCATTACTCCAAGAAGTAATGTTTCTTTAAGAACACTGATAGAGAACTGAGGAGGAGGAGCTAATTTAAGGAGTATGGGAGGTGGGGCAAATCTCCCTCCCAAGGTGTGGACCTACTGTTGATTGAAAGAATGCGTCTCTTTCTCCACCATTGTGGTAGGAGTGAAGTAAGGATAGTGATAAGGATGTAGACTCTTAATAGTAAATAAAAGTATTTTTAGGGTGTTATTTTCCTGGCTCTTGGGTAGCAGAACAAGAAAGTATAGGCCTTACTCAAAAGACAGTCTTTGAAGAGCTATGCTGCTCTCCAGATGTCTTGGACTAGGGTGCTCCTTATCTCCAGCCTATGTAGCTAATAGCTGGTCATGATGAAAGCTGTATTCCAACATCTATTCATTGACCAAATTGGAACCACACCCTCCTGGTAGTGTTAGTTTCTACTGAAGGAACCAGGTTACAGAAACAGATAAGAGGTGATTTGCTTTGAATTTCTGTGGCCCAAAGGTGATGAGAAGTGCCTGCAGCTGAGTCCAGAAATTCTGGCTGAATGGAGTGGGGACTTCTAAAATGTTTGCCTCTGGGTGAGATGTTTCCTGCCTGAGAGGACTTACATGGTGGCAGGAAACAACTCACCAGCACCTCCAACTATAAAGGAAGCTCAAAAATACTTGCAAGAGAAATTCAAAAGAGGTTCTTAACCCAAGTATGAGATAGCAAATGGGATGTCTCTATCTTTCTCAGGATAAGAAAATGTGTTAGACTGTAAGTTGGAATTTTGGCATAGCATATCTTGGAGGCAAGTGGCAGCTGTCTTCTGAAACAGCCCAGCTCAAGTTTTATTTTATTTTATTTTTTTGGTCCCTTTCTCATCTCCCCATTTCAACTATTTTGCTAGATGAGCATTTCTGTTGAAGGACTTCTAAGACTTTCGGAATCCCTGGAATTTTATCTCCCTGAGAAAAGGACTAGAGTGCCTGCTGTTTTGGGCCAATCTAGAACTGGAGTTTTCCCTTCCTTTTCAGGTTTAGCGGAATGGGGAAGTTTTCCATTCTTTTTTGTGTCCCTTGTGACTGACAAAGATCAAAATGTCCATCTAGCATTGAAGCCTCACATTTTCCATTTTATCTTTCCAGCACAGCTCCATCTCAGAATATCCTTACCAGACAAGGGGGGGGGGGGGGGGGTAGCAGCAGTGGCTACCTGCTCTGGACATCAAATGGAGAAAGCACAATGAAGTCAGCTTGTCATGGTGTGTAGAGTGTGAGAGAGAGAAGATTGGCAGGGCTTTGAAGGAGAACAGACGAAATCTGAATCTGAAGCAGCTGGAAATCTGGAGATACATAAGGCAGAACTGTCATGGAAGAAGAGTGTTTCAGGTTGGAGATTTGTAAGTTGACCTTATAAACAGAAGCAACAATTGTACTTAGCATTATGGGTTGTACCTTGAATGTGTTTGCATTTGTCTGTCAGAATTGGGTTAGCCATGATGGATAGGCTGATGTAAAGAAATAATGATAAGAAGAGAGGTGGGCCATCAAAGAAAATCTATTTTGCTTGGGTTTGCAAATTTTAATGGCACTTTAATTCTGTGTGCGGTTCAGAAATTGCTGTTGGCCATTTTGGCAAATGGCAAGGTGAGATACAAGTCTAAAAAGCAACAGCAGTGGTGATAATAATTGATGGAACTGGGTGAGCTTCTATGCGGTCCTTATGCGCAAGTGACCAGGGTCAGACTCATGCATATGAATTAATAATATAGGGCAGAGACAAATTGTGTGTATGATACTGAATGCATAAGGGAAGAGCTGCCAGTGCTGTATACAATTTTGAAATAAGTGTCTGGGGGCCTTGTTGGGCATCAGAAGCCAGGGGAAGGTTTTATGGGTAACTCTGGTGTTGAGTAGAATGGAGGAGCTGCGCACGGATGTCTAATTTTTGGCATTTTGCATTTTACTGCTGCCCTCCGGAGCTCTGAACCCACACGGCAATTATTTAACAACAATCTCGCAACATTTTTCTCCAGGAAAAGCTTTTAAGCTTGATTAGTGATGGGATTAATATTGTTTGCCATGTGTCTCTATTTTTTTGTCTCTATTAATGGAACGTGCCAAGAATATGGTTTTCTGGAATGGTGCTATGACGCGCAGCTGAGCATACGGCCCCATCCTAATGCTGTTCTTTAATGTGCCCCTGCAGGACAACTTGTCCCCCCTTGATGCACAGAACCTTAGCTGTTCCATGCTGCTGTGTGATTCACAATTATCCAGATTTGTGCTCTTCTTGAAAGCTGTGTGATATTCAGCTTGCCCAAATTCCTTGCTTGTGTGCTTACATGTCTCATCTGACTCATATCGGAAGGGGAGAGTTACTCTGCAATAAATCCAGGACTGGACAAGCTCTTTCAGTTGTGTGGGGAGGAGATCACTGCAGCATTTGGGGCGGGGGCATGCGCAATGGGGCAGGGTTAATAGGTGTGCAGCAGCTCACATGAACATCCCATTTTTCTCTCGGTGCACATGAACTGTGCCTATTACACTTAACTAAATCAAGAGAGAGTAGCATGTCATGCAGACATCAAGATCCTATCAACACTGTAATTACAGGGAATTGGCTTTAGTCCCAAATATCCCCAGGATGGTCTGGGGCTAAATTAAGCTCTCTTGGTCAGAGGCATAGGGCTAATCCGTTCTTCCTGCTGATGGCCCAGAGGAGGAACCCAGTATTCCAGTTTTGCTTTTCTCCCCCTGCAGCCATTGTGTGTGTGTGTGTGTGTGTGTTGATACAAACACATGCATGCATGAAGCAGGGGAAAGGAAAAGAACTGGCTGGACCACCACAGTTTTTTCCCGCCCCCATTTTTAAACTTCTGTTTTCTAAAAAAAAAGTGGCAAGAAGTGAGAGCTTCACAACCATACTTGCAGCCTCTGGGGGGGGGGGCACCCAGGTGCCCCTTCTTCAGGGGATGTCTCTGTTGGGCTGCAGGGTTAAGGATTTTCCTTGGGGTTGTGGTTGACTGGGCCAGCCATGTCATACATCACAGCAGACATTCTAAAGAGTAATTTCTGAGTGCGTTGTTCCCAAACATCCTTGAATTCTTCCACAGTCAAATAATGTTGCTCCATTCTGTATTAATGGGTCTCTTCTCCTTTAATTATAATCTTTAGTTCTCTCTGGTTCCCTCTGGTCAACCTTCAAAGTCCCTTATGTTCCCCCCCCCCCAATCAACAACACTCTCCCACATGAAGATTTCTTACAGTTAGTTTCAAAATCTTCATATATGTTTTTTGTAAACATTTTAAACAACCCACAGGAAGTATTCTTGTAATTAATTTCAAAAAACTTATTTCAAGCCCATCTGGCCCTTAATCCATTTACAACTTTCCAAAATCAATGTTCTAGTCACCCTTTTGCTGTTTATTCAGACACACACACACTTTTAATCCTTAAACTTGCATGAAACTTCTTTCATCCAGGATAGAAGGAAACTCATCCTGCGTAATGAACTCGCCCTTCTGAAGGTTCTTAACATCCAAAAAGCCATTAACAAGCAATTTCCTAAGTTGGTTAAGAAAGGAAGTATGCAAACCCAGTGTCCTTTTGAAGATGCTGAACTGTGGCTTAGACAAGATGGTTTTCCCCCAGCTCCCAGAGCTCTAAAACCCGCTGGAGATTGCTGTCTTACAGTCTCCTTGTGGTGAGCCACTGTATGGAGTCCTTGTGGGTGATCCTGGAGAGGAATTCTGAGCCGATCCATTCACTGGCTCCTCTTCCTGCCGTGGTGGTTGGCTCCGCTCTCGCAGAGCTGTCTTCAGTTCTCCATTGCTTCCCCAGAAGTCCTATTTTTTTACATCAGATCTGACCGGTACTTCTATATCTGGAAGCATTAGGAATGTGTATGCAGAGGGATGATGCGGTTTTGAGAGCAATGAATCATAAAACATTTTGCGGGATGGTACTTCCTGGTTAATCTTTTGAAACATTAAAAAGCCTAAAAGTAAGGTGCTGAAATATATATTCATATGCTTTTTAAAAAGTCATTGTGACTGCTGTTACTTTGACATCAACAATAGAGAGTGTAAATCTTATCCTTATGATAAGAGAATTAGCCTGATCTCATACATAGAAACGAAGTCACAGCTCATGGGAATCTGAGGGCCATTACAGGAGCATCCCAGTTCTGCAGTAGGCTTGATTTATCTTGAACCCAAAGCCTGTCTTCTGCCACTGCAAATGTCATTGTTTGGGGATAGAGGGAGAAAAGTTACTGCAGCCCTTTCCAAGCACTGAGCCATCCTGCTATTTGATCTACAGTCAGGATGCCATGCTAGACTCTGACAGGAGAAGCCACTAAAGGTATTTTAAAAGGATTCTGGGCTGTCTTTATGAGCTTGTACAGCAAGTCAGCAGTGGCTCCTGCTTTCATGGAAAAATGCAGGGTGTCCTGTTATGCAACTTGCTGGGAGTCGAGTGGCATGTACATTTAATAAATTATTAACTCAGTTTGAACAATGGTTTGTGGCTATATAACTGAGATGTGTGGCTTGTCTAGTTCAGAACTAATGGCAGAAGTTTATGAAGAATAAGGGTGGTATCTGCTTTGATGAATAGATGCAACATTGGCAGCCAAACAGCACTTCACCTTCCCTTTTCTCGGGCCACCAGAAACCCATTGGAAGGAACATTAATGGTCCAGCCTTCCCTATATTGCTATACTGGGAATCAGAGGAGACATAATGAGACACATTTTTGGAGGCATATCAGGTTTGGAAAGACTTGGCTGGTTCATGGGACAGTGGAACTGTGTGTTTGATCTTTTAGAAAGAGACTTCAGTTCCTGTCTCAATCTACCGTTTGGCCACTAGAAGAAACACCATGAAAGCTGATCCCCATGGACGATATCGAAGCCTTCCCCACTTCTTGGGTTTTTGGCTAAGGTCAGCCTAGCATATAAACCTTCTGCAATCTGATACTCAACACAGGAGAAAACGGGCCAAAATTCCCATCTTTGTCTCCTCCTCTGATTTCACAGAATCGTTACTCCACTTACAGTGGCCCTCTCTGGTGGTTAACATTAAAAAAAAAACAAAAAAACACAAACTCTAAGTGCAAAAAGAAGACCGTTTGGTTGAAAAGTCAAGGAGAAAAGAGAGGATAAATAAGGACTTAGAGTTGCTTAACTGTTTGCAATTCAGCAACGAATGTAAGAAGCCCATTTATAGATCTGATTCTAACTATCCCAAATGTCTTCCTCCCTCCCTCCCTCCCTCCCTCCCTCTGATGTCTAATAGCCATTTGAAACAAAATAATATGTTGGCAGCATTTAAAAAAAACACAACTTTTTGCTTCCTCTACCTCCCTCCTCCCAGCTCTACATCTTCTGACAGTATCTTGAATGTTGTTTTGTCAAAGGCCTGTAAGCAAATTTCATTGCAAGATTTCTCACATCTAAAGAGTGCTGATTTTTAACATACCTCCATATTTGTTACCTTTAAACCAACTTGAGAAAAAAAATCTTAGAATTACACATTGTTTTTCACACCTAAAGTGTCAGTGTCTTGACCAGAGGGAAGCTTGATTTTAGGATACGGTGGATTTTTAGAGCTGGTAACTGCACAGGGAGCAAAGCATCCAGTAAAGACAGTTAGACTCTGGTTCAAATGTGCTCTCTCCTATGAGGTTAGCTTTGCATAGGATTTTCTGCAAGCTTCCAAAGATGCCTAGTTGTTGGTGGTTAGTGGTTGGTGGTTAGTGTATTCATGCTAGGAATTACAGTTTTTTTAAAAAAATATTTCTCACTTCCATATGAAACACATCTCACATCAATTTCTTTAAAAGTTAAAAAAGGGAAATTCTCTTCCCTTTCTTCCAAAGACATCAGGGCAGGATAGTTCTTCCCTTTGACTTAAGCTTCCTTATCCACACTAGGGTGAGGACAATTGGAAGGGTGCTGTAGTCGAGCCATATAAAAAGATGAAAAACTAGGCCAGCTCCCCAAGATATATGAAGCTGGAGGATGTAGAATGTAGTGTTGATCCTGGAGTAGCACCAAAGACTTGAGACTAGAGTTGATGGCTTTAGATAGCTCTTTCTGCAAATATTAAATGAAGGGACAGTGACTCTGTAATGTTTTTTGGACTTGATCAACCATGGGCAGCTGGAGGTTGGGATTTCTATTTCAGCCTTTGGGGAGTCACAAGTTCCCCACCCCTGTTCTAAAATAACAAACTAAATTGGCTAGAGCTGGTTCTTCCTACTGGATTAAAGGACTTGGATGTTCAGAGCTTCCATGGCCAATCGTTTCAGGGCATCAGATTTTGTGAAACTGATTCCTTCCAGAATGGGCTTCTCTGCCACTAGAAATTCACTTGACAGCGTTTGGAAAAATCCCTAGATAATTAAGATAACTAAGTTAGTTAAGATAACTAAGATAACTTAGTTATCCCTAATAGGATTGTATAAGTGCTTTGCAACTGCATTGTATTAATATTGTGTTTTACAGAGAGACACCCACTTTTTAGTTGTCTAGGGAACTTAGTTATCCTTAGATAACTAAAAAGTGGGTGTCTCTCTGTAAAACACAGTATTAATACAATGCAGTTGCGAAGCACTTATACAATCCTATTTTTATAGCTAAATTTCCTTGTGATATGAGAATGAAATTCTACTTTCATTTTTTGGTGTTTTTGATAGAATAACACTTTAACTTAGACTTATATTATTCATAATATCGCAATCTAAAGGATAATAACATTTGGCAAGAAGAAAGGCATTTCATTTTGTTCCAAATATGACAGAAACAAATTTTTCATCATGGTATTTTATTCATGGACTCAAAATCAATCAATCAATAAAAAAATAAAAAGGTAGGGTTGCAGGGAGTGGAATCCAGGGCCTACTTCAAGCATGTTTTCTAAAGATGCATTATATATTTTGGTTCTTTTTTCTGCCCTCCTCTCATTTTCTACTATTAAATGCCCCAATATTTGTTAAACCCTATTCACTTACATCCTCTTTCTCACTCCCATCTTCTGTCAAATTCAGCCTATGATCAAAACTCTTTGCTTTGAAAAATGCTTGGCTTTACCATGGTGGCTTTTCTGTTTGAGATGAAGCCACTCTGAAGTTCAGCATCTTGTTGGTTCTGGACAGCCAAATTCTTCAAGAAGCTGATGAGCAAGCCATTAAGCCATTGGCTTTTCCTTGTTATTCTTCCCCAGCAACTGGAATTTCAGAGCAGTTTGCTACATAACTTTTAAGTTCTGCTTAGCTTTATCTTTCTGCAGGCTTCCTGTCCATGAAAGGCTCAAGACAGCTAAGGATAAAATAATGTATAGAAATTAAAAACCAAGTATAAATCTATTTCAACATGTATAGATGTTGAAACATTTAAGCTTGAAGGCCTGGTTGATGTGGAACATCCTGAAAGCAGAGAGGTAAAGATGTCTTCAAGTTGTGTTTGAATCCTGTTGACTTTGTGGACAGCAAAAGACAGCCAGGCACTGCCATCTGCTGAGAGAGTGAGGGTCAAATGAAAGCCCGGAGGGAGAGGGTTCCAGAGCATGGGAGTGATGAAGTAGAAGAAGCTCTTCTCATTCCTAGCAGATCTTTGGAGTCTGAAGCCATCTTTAAGAGATCTGCTCTTGCTGACTTCAGTGTCCCAACTTGCTCTTATTGAGATAAGTGGTGTCTGCTAGTTAGATCCAAGCCATTTAGGAGTTGAACCATTGGATGTTCTCCAACTCATCATAAAATCATTTTGGTGGGTTACAAGAGGCTGCAGCATGAAGGAAAGAATGGACAATCTTTCTGTGAGCATCTTTAAACCAATATTTTCCTGAACTGCATGTAATTGTTCTGATTTTTTCTAATTTAATCTTAAGCCCTTAACTATGGTTTTAAAAGGCAATTGGAAGCTAACATGTAAACCAGACCATCTGAGCCTGTGCACTTTGCATTCACACCAGCTAGATTTTGCATCCAATGGGATTCACAGGAACGCAGGCCACAGGTGGTCAAAGTATCTGCTTTGTGTTCAGAAGGTGCCTCTCCAGAGAGGATTGAAAAAGACTCTTCTCTAAAATTCTGAATGAGCCTTCCCTAATCAGATTCCTTCCAGATGCGATTAATTCTGTAAATCCAGAATTCCCCAGCTCAGGGTCATGCTACCTGAGGATTATATGAGCTGAAGTACAATGTATCTCCACCAGAGTGGAGAAGGCTGACTGAGATAAAGTTAGGTGGATCAATGCTTAGCCTCAATGGCTGTCTAAACACATCATGCTAAAACAAAGCATTTATTCTGGCTTTTGGGTTTTATAAAATCAGCTGTGTGGTTTACCAACCATGGTTTATGGCTTGACATGATGTTTATCCCTGAAAAGTAGATTCACATATTCTGCTATAACATGGTATATTGAACTCATTAGTTAATCATGGCTGCATGTATATAGCACATCAAGCTAAAACCAACCAACATTATGATTTAGCCAAATGTGTGAACCCAGTCTGTATATGGCAGATGCTAACTTAAATTCCGGAATAAAACTCAGCTTTGGTTTCTGATGTTTCTACAGTGAGAAAAAAAAAATCACTGTTAGATTCATATCCTACCTTTCCTTGAAATGGCATACATTTCACACCTTCATTCTTCTTGCCCACAAGATTGACCCTCTGGGATAGGTTAGGTTGAGTCAGAGGGTCTCACCTAAAGTCCCCCAGAAAGCATCCACGGAGGGCTGAGGAGGAGGGTCTAGAACATGGATCTCCTCTCTCCTAGTCCAACGCCACATTTGCTCTTCTCCATCTGCTCACAATTGATGCTGACTTCTATTCTTTCTCTCCTTGTTCAGAGAAGATGTTCTCCCTGGACATAAAGTTTCCTACAAAAGCAGGGAGTCCATCAACTTGCATTAGAGTCTAGGATTCATCCTGAGTTTTGATACAGTCTCCATGCTAACTGAGCATGAGAAGCAAAATGCAATGAGAATGTCTGCAATGGCAAAGCATCTACTAATAAATATTCATCTGCTAAATGGAGGAACAGCTATATTGGTAGCTTTCTGGACAGGCCTCAGTGGATGTGACAGATCTATGTTTTGCACCATTTTGCTCTATCCATGCTTAAAAAGACAGTTTACCAGTTTCATGTTCCCTCTGATTTTCTTGCAAAAAAAAAAAAAAAGTTTAATTTATATTTAGTTGAGATGGAAGTGTGACAAGTAATGCAAGTAGAGAAATTGTCCTGCTTTTTTATTCTTCCAGCAAGAACAATAGACTTTCTAGCCTGGTGCCTTAGCCACTCCACCAAACTGGCTCTCTTCCTTGTTTCTTAGACTAAAATAATTCCTGGATATCTCCTAGCTCTTCTTAGAAGTCTGCCTAACAGCTGGATGAAGCCCTGTGCTTGGCCCCCTCAACATTTATATCATGTTGCTTTTTATATCTGTAATTTTGTGAAGCTGCTCAGAGTATCATTTATGGAGTTGGGCAGCCTTAAAACTGATTAAATAAATAAGGCAGCAAAATGGCTTTGTCGTCTTGTCCTGTAGAAAATGAAGTCCTGGGGTTGATTACGACTAATTTTACAGGCTAGAGTGGATTGTTCAGATGTCTTCAGCTAGATTGGCATTGTGACTGGCCAGCCATTCTTCTTCTGTGGCAGCCATTTTGTGAGTAGCCTTCTGTTGTTGTTGCTGATAATATGCTCTCAAAATGGTACAGTGGAGATCTGAAGCAGGAGACTCCACATTGGCGCTGTGGGTCATAAGCCGTGGTTGGCTGGGTTTACACAACATGCTAAACCAAAGCCAAACAGATAATAGATTGTATGTGTGTCAAACACATGCAATTTTTGCCTCACTACTGCTGACAAGGAACAGTGGGTAGTTAGAGCCAGTTTTTAGCAGCTGAGAGTAGGGGTGGCCCAAGATGTCTTGAGATGGGTAGGTCACGTGAGAAGGACCAGGGTATAACTTAAAAGATGACAGCTCAAGCACTGTAGCAGGCATCGATTTTAACTCCAGGTGCCAAACGTTCATGACTGACCACTCAATAACAAACTGAGATGGAAAAGAAGGAGCAGGCAACAGGTTACACCCTTTCACATCTGCTGCCTAAAGCATCAATTTGATATTGGGTCATCACAGAGGTGGTCTTGGGGAATGGGCAAAATCCACCTTCTCTTTCCTCTTTCAATAACTGGAACAAAGGTAGTCATTGTCTTGCGGTTGTGTTATTCCTGGAAGGAATGGGCTTTCCGCTTCTTTATCTTGTCACACCTTGCTGCAGACGTGTTTCTTTTGCATTTTTGGCGAGCATCTAGGATACGGCTGCTGCTGACTTCTACCTTCCTCATTTGACCTATTTGAAAGTCTGCTCTGAAGTCTAACCCAGCCATGCCTGTTAAGGAATAAATACTTGCAGGAATGCCTTGGGAGCTTCTGCGCTAAAAGTAGTCAATGCAGATTTAACATATTAAATTAATTTGAGGGATCAGATGGGGGAGGGAAAAGACAGAGATCAAAAGCAAATATTCCATTTTGATCTCATCCTTTGTTTTGTTTTTTTTAGCAGCTTGTAAATAGAACATTGGAGACACCTTATCCAATTTCCATTCTCTCTGGTTCCTGCTGGGTAATGCTGTGTAGTCCATCAGGAGGCCAGTTTTGAAGGGAGGCAACATAAATGGGGATCTTCTTTTAATCTGAGAACATTTGAGCTTGAGAACATTTGGGAGAACAATTGTTTCTGTTCATCTCTAACACCTCTGAACTTTTCTATTTGTGCTGCATCATCAGGGTATTATCAGAGACAAAGAGAGATGCTCCATTTTGAGGGCCTTTGTTGTTAGGCTTGTCAAATGTATTTGAAATGTATTATGTAAGTGATAACATTTGCTGCTGGAACCATGCTGAGTTGACATGTGTTCAATCATGTTCCTCACCAGAGTCCAAGTGCAATTCTATGCAGATAGCCAATGTACTTTTTTTGGTCCCTTCTTCTTTTTTTCTCAGAAGATGCCATGGAGGAGAGTTTTCATGAGAAAAAGATCCTATACCTTCCCACCCCTCCCTTCTTTTCTAAAAGCTGATTTCCCAACACTATAGGGTACGACGAGAGAGATCATTGTACAATTGCAGTTGTTCCTCTTCATACCGAGAAAGACAAGATCCACCAACAACTTTAGGGCAACGTATAACTAAGGTGAGCTCAAATATTCTCCACCCATCTTATGAGAATGTCACTGCAATTTTCTTCTCCTTTTGGATCAAAAGCCAGTTTTGATTTGAGAAAATTGGATAAGACTGGCAGGGGGGAGAAGAAGTGCAGATGAGACTTTCTGCACAGCACTCATTTAAGGCGTTCACTTTCTTCTTGTTCGTTTGCTCGGACTGCAGAGAAAAGATGCCATGCTGAGAAAGGAAACGGGTTCTGACACAATCAACATGGCTAATGAAACGTGCAAGATCAGGGTGGGTAAACCATGGCTCATAGCCTTCCATCCTTATTTTGTACCTCCTCAGAAACTGTCCGCTATATTTTAGCAGCAAAATGTCAGTGTGGTTTCCCACCGTCTTATAGTAGGAAAAGAATCCAAAGAAGCACATGACTCTTCATTTAGGCTTAACCTCCAAAATAAGCCAACATTATAAATGCCCTTTTCCCCTTGAAATTGCAGCTCTATCCACTTTGTGGTTTAATAACAAGAGTGGCCAATTTCTTCTGGTCCTTGGATGTCCGTAGTGTGGCCCCCAGATATTAAAATGTTGCCCACCTGATATACTAGATTCTAGATCAGGGTGGGAAGCAATGTGTGGGTTGGAAGCTGTAACAAACCTCTTCCATTTATACCCTTAACCCCACCCGCCTTATGCACCTTGAAACTGCGCCACCCAAAGTCAGATGTTTTGCTGCCAAATTTTGTTGGGACAATTCTGCATTGTCTAGGGGATATGAGGTTTAAAGGAGGTAAATAGGAGCGGATCTGCTCCCATTCCACCCAAAATTCACATGGCTGAAAATAAACAGTTTTGCTGCTAAATTTTACTGGCCTTTTCTCTGGTGTCCTAGCAGTCCATCTGTGATCTAGATGGTTGCATATTTCATTGGTTTGATTTAAAGTTAATCCTTATAGAAATGAAGGTGAATATCAGGGTAGATTATGGACAGGTTTTCTAATGTCTCTGTCATCCAGACATATTAGTCTTTGATTTAATGGTTCTTCTACCATGACTGGATATTAATATGTTGGCCTTCAACCTCTTCCTTACTGTTTCTGTCTCTTGTTCACTGAAGTATCATTTTGATTTTGATATGACACCTCAGGAGGGATCACTCTTTGATAGGTGGCAGTGGGCCAATGGGTCTTGCAAGGCAAGGTGTTGCTTCAGTGATCATCCAAACTGGGGAGATACGTCCAAATACACAGAGGGTAAGAGAGCAGATCCCTATAAAATGTCTAGGACTTTTTGAGGAAGAGGAGTTAAAAATCACATCTGTACTCTACCCCTCCCTCCAATTTGGTACATTTTAGATAAAAATCAAAAGGGGCTAAACGAAATGTTGCAGAATGGCAGAGCGCTTTGATAATGAACTGCAGCATTTTGGACTATGGATATCACAGGGTTGAATGCTTCTCTGTATAAGAAAATATCTGCCAGCAGGTCAGAAACAAAGATTCAGCTCTTTCACCTGTGTGTTGGAGTTAAAATTGTAAGGGCCATTGATACAGTGAAGGGAGAAAACAGAAGAAGTACGTAGAGGTACTTCTTTCACGGCATTGGTCAGAATTTCAGGAGAGTTGGCAGATCTTTGCTCTGACAACAGAAAGAGATAACAATAAAGCTCCTGGTTTTCATCATTGCTCATGTCAGATTAGCACCAAGAAATGTAGACATGAAGATAAAGAACAAATCCAAGTCTGAATGCTTCTTCGCTGTTCATTGATAGTGTTCCTATTTCATTCTGACCAATTAAATGGGGATATTTCTATCCAAAATCTGCCTTTCTAATGAACGTGTGAAGCTAGCTGAACTAAGGATCTTCAGTTCTATGGATCGTATTTCAAGTAACGATGCATAACATTGAAGTCACTCCCTGTGAACTCAGTTGTGAGATTTTATTAGTGGCTGCTTTGCATCTTTTGGCCTTTTTAGGACATCTGTGTTTTATGATGGATTGCTTTATGATTGTTATCTGTTTGGGATATAAATACTTAGGGAAGTTTGGCAATTTGCCATCGCCACTTCCATAATACTAGCATGTGGGAAACAAAATTAAGGGACAATTTGGAGAAGGCAAGATAACTGAATTGCCGGAACTCTGGTTACAGAATTAGAGTAAATGTAAAGCTGTGTTTTGATTGGGGCTGATATTCATTAACCACCATTTAAATAAACAGCAATTCCTGGCAGTGTGGATCTGATGGAAAGCTGTGGCTTGTTGTTAAGCTGAAATCAATGCTTTTAATCTCTTTCTCTGGTGCATGAAAAAGGTAGAGAGGAGAGGGTATAGAGGGCCAAAGTATTGGACCTGCTTTCCACTCTATGGCTGAAAGAGGTGCCTTTCAGAGTTCTCACAGCAGTGAAACTGGGCACTTGTTTTTCCCCCTGTTACTTGGTGCAAATGCTTTAATGCTTTTGGAATGGATTATAATTAGAGTTCTAGTAGCAAATGAATATTGCTTTCATGCAATTCTGGCTGCTGCTTTTGGGGAAGGAGCAAAATGGAAAGTATATTCATGCTAACTATGTTCCAACTCACTGGACCGAAAAACTCATGGCTGTACGTCGGTGACCTCCAATTTTGCTTCTCTCTCTCTCTCTCTCTCCCTTAGAAGATATTTTCTCCCATCCCTGCTTCTGTATCTTAGCTCTGCATGCAACTGTTTGTGGGGAGACTTCTCTGCTGAAGTCTCTGGGGCCTTCCCACATGTTGTTATTATGGAAGTGGTGATGGCAAACTATTCTCTTCCACTCCTACTCACATGGTGAATTATGTCTGGTTCTTTTTTTCCCCCAGCAGATCTTTCCCATTGACACAAAACTCTGAATTAAAATACAGTTGCCCTTTGGATTGCCTTGGCTGAATTTTACAAGACAATTCTTGGGTCAAAACTTGCATATCAAAATGTGTATGTTATGGCAATGTTGGGTGTAAAACATACAGCTGTGCGAAGCTGAAGAGATATGTTTGGTCATAGTCTCAGTCAAACGGCTCTGTTGAGATGGCTCTGAGAAATGAAGCAGTAGCTAATATTTACCCAAGGCTAAGTGCATTAAATAGCCCCTTGACAGCTGCCATTTCTGATGAAGTGGTGATGGGAAGATGTGTCCCATGGTTTTTGGAAACAGATTCTTGCAGGACCATGTGTCTTGATGAGGACCTGGTCTAGGCACATTCTTATACTTTCTAACATTGCCTCCTACTGTATAAGGAAGGGACTAAAGAGTTAAGAAGGTATAGCTGAGAGAAGAGATGGCTAAGAGGTAGGTGATGCAAAAGTCATTGTTGAATATCTCAAGGATTCTTGCATTCACATCAATCAGCCTTCCAGATGTTGTTGATTACAAGGCCCAGACGACTGGAAGTATAATCTGAGGCAACTGGCAAGCACCAGACTGGAAAGGCAGAAACAGATGATGAAGCAAATTTGGCCACTGTTCTGTAGCATGGGATTTGAACTAAGGGAAAGGTGATTTTGACTAAACAGCCAGATGTATTTCTGGAGCATATGAGCAATTAAGATGATTAGTCAGGTTGTCTTAAAGTGTGAGAATCAGAAGAAAAGGGAATTCTGATCAGAACTGGATGGTCACTTCTTCGAGTTCACAGAAGGTTGGAATATCTGCCTTCAGAGCCTTCTCTAGCGCTATTTTCCTGTCTTATTTTGAACACTGTGGGAAGAGGAGCTGCTAGCTCAAAAGCGGCACTTCTCTCATTCTTGGCCTTTGGTCTTGATTCCCAAGTGAGTGATCAACTCTACTATCTATTAAAATTTTAAGCAATAATTTTCTAATGTAAGTGGCAATGCGTTCTCTTTTCTTTCCCAGAGAAGTGATTGTACAAATGTTCCTCTGTCTTACCTTTAGCTTGTCACCTCTTCACCCCATGTTTACCTTCGCTGCAGTAACCTCACTCTACTTTCTCATTCACATGTTGGTGTTGTTGAAGGCTTTTTCTGGTTCAAAGGCCAAGATGTGATTTTCCAGATCTGAAGAGCATATGGTACTAGAGAGAACAGCTCAAATAATCTCTTATGTTTTCCTAGAGTAGTACATAGGGGCCCGAAATAATCTTTTCTATGCTTAAAATAAATTATTCCAAACAGAATCCTTTCCATATCTCATAATCTCCATCTGGATACTCTGTAAATCTCTGAAAGAAAAGTGACTGGGTCTCTATCAGTGAAATGATTCATTAATCATAGAGGGTCCACTGAAAGCATATACAACTGGAATGGCACAACATTGGAATTTGCACAGTATACTAAGATATAATATGATTAGTAGGGATATACGAAGATCCCATTAGGAAACTGACAATTCAAATACGATTTTATTTGATTTGCACAGCCTTAAAGGTTGGGCCTGGCATGATGACTATACCTGGCCATAGTTTAAATTATGATTAAGTGGGACTGCTTTATCTACAATTTATAAACATGGTTGTTCTAAGTCTACTCATTTAAAACTCTACCTGGTGCAACATCCAAATGTGGATGGGGGTAGGGTTTGGTATCTGCCTTTGAAGTCAATGCAAAAGAAGCTTATTCTAAACAGCTTCTTTGCTCTCTCTACCTCCTTGAGGAATCTTCAGGGAGGCTTCAATGCTGAGTAGATCATCCCCCCCCCCCAAATGTATAAGAAAATGAGATACCAGTAAAGTAGAGGGCAGCCAACAAATTTGCCATGTAATTTGGTTTACCCATGTTGTACTGCCACAAGTGGATACCTCTCCATATTGGCTTAAAATATTGAAAGCCACCAGTGTTTTGTTACTTCCCTTCCTTCAGTGTCAACAGCCAGTATATTTCCCATAGATAGCGCATCCATGAATTCCCTGATAGAGCTGGGAAGTCTAATTTTTCCCTGTGGTCGAAGCAGTGGAGGCACAAATATAAGTAAAGATAGAAGAAAAAGAACTCATACAGACACACACATGCCAGACTGTGTGATCACTGAATAAGCAACAAAATTATAATCAGCTCTATTATTTAGAAGTTCAGTATATACCATATCCAAGCTGTGCTGTTCAGGGTTGAAGGTTCAGTTCCTCCTAACGGTGTCTCATCGTCACAGCAACAACTTTTGAGTTGAAGATGACACTCAGAATTAGGGCGGCCGCTCATGCATGGCAGAGAAGACATGCATGTAACACACACAGGCTATGATGTGTATATAAGTGCTAATCATTGCTAGACATTCAAAAGAGGTTTAGTGCATTATGTCAGTCTTGGACAAATTGGAGATCTGGGTACTATTTGTTCTGATAGAAATGTCAATGTCCAAACTTCTCCCTTTTAAGGTTCTTTAGCCCTAAACCAATTTTATCCTGACAGCCCTTCAACTAGAAGATGCTTTCAAATGGAGGATCGTCCCTGACAGCTTTTCACACTGAGGGCTGTCATCTGCGAGGCAGGACACACAGCCACCATTAGAAAACCTTGCAGCAAAGAAAGCACAAGGAACATTTGTAGTTCAAAATGTGGCTGCCTTCTACAATTAAAAGGCCATATCTGCAAGTTTTTCATCCTTGTATATAAGACCAGGAGAAGGCTTCCCACTGTTTGTATTTAAGCAAGGACCATTGAAGGAAAATATTAAGATTTACAGAAACCTTATCTAATTCACCTCTAGAAGCAGACGCTTTCTGTGCACAAGAACACATGTGCTTGGGAGACGGGGCGGGAATCCAATTGAAAGAAGGTATTTAGAAAAGCTGTAGAAAATTATACACTTAATTCTTTCCTTTAATACTCAGAACCACATGAGATGATAAGATGATAGCTACTTCCTCACTGTTTAAAGTAGCTTATTCTCCTGAGACCTGGGGTTTTAGGTGTACTTGGTTTAAAAAAAATTTTTTAGCTTGCATTACAATTTTTTTGCAGTCCTGTTTTATATCAGAACTGTAGATATTGGTGGCTTTGGTTTCTATTTTGGAGTCCTGTTCCATAGGCTAGATAGGAGGTCACTTGATCATTTTCATCCCAGGACTATCAAACTATTTTATTTTTATTGAGGCAGACGCACCCAATTTGCTAGAACAACATGTCCTTCCTCTTTCTCTGAAAATGTCCTGATTTTTTTTTTTTTAAATTTTTTTGGCATGTTTGCCTTTTGCTGCAGTTTTAAAAAGAACAGGCTTTGTTCACAGAAGGAACTCAATGTGCTGGTTAAAGGGGAAAACCAGCCCACCTCAACTGCTTATTGCCCAGATCTTGTCAGTACGAATTAAGCTAACATTTATGAAATCAGAGCAGTTCACCAGCCCAACGTGCAAGACATTAAAATCTCTGCTGTCTCATTTCTCTGCCTTAGCAAAGTCTAGACTGTTTGCCGCAAGCTAAGCAGGAAGGTTTTGAATGAGGATGTAGTGCGGAACAGCTCCATTGTTACACAGCCTGAAAGCTTGGTTGATGTGGATCATTTAAAGACAAAATTGTGTGTTTGTGTGTGTCTTTACCGAGCTTTAAAAAGTATTTGTGTGCAGCTATTTTCTTTTTTCTTTTGCTTTATTAAGCAAACAAGGTATCAAAAGAATGTATTTTTTTCCCATTTCTCTCTGGATATCGGTGCCAAATATCAGCCTTGGGATATTCCCAGGATTTTCTCAGATCTGTTGTTTTGAAATAGACATCTGCATGTTATTTTTGCATTAATTCTTAGTTGCTTCTTGGAATATTGCTGCTGAACAGAGGAAATGCCAGACCTGTCTTTATGCCTTCCTCTCACAGACACACCCTGTGCTGTTAAAATCCATCAGAATGACACACTGCCCTTATGGAACGAAGCTGTTCCCATTGCATTAAAAAGTTATCTGTGGTCTGTGTAAAACAATTTGTAAGTGATGATTTGATGTTCTATAAATAAATTTAGCACTTTCTGAACAGATTGTATTGATTTTTACCTGTCCTTGTTGACTTAAAGTGAAAAAGGAGTTCATGAAAATAGCAGCAACTTGTTTCCCCTCTAAACGAATGCCAGAAGAGATACTTCTGGGGTATACCATCACTGGGGTATATCCCAAGAATAAGGGTCACTTCAAACCTTAATATTACTTTTTCCTTTATGTTTTCTAAAATCAATATCGAACCACTTGGTAACACAGGAATGAAATCTAGAAGTAAATTTGCTACTGTGATCTCCATAAAGTAGCCCTTATATTCTGTTGCCCTTGGTTATTGGCTATGTTGGTTAATACTCATGGTTGTTGAAGGCAGAAGATCTCTCACCTTTAGATCCCATGTGCCATACATCTTGAAACATCCAGATTCTATAATATATGAATTTTGAGACCTCTGTGATTGGATAGATCCTGATTATGCAGAGAAAGTATGCACGTGTGAGCTGAACAGAAATATAGGAAGTTATCTTAAACTAAATCAGATTAACTCAGAATTGTCACTCATTTAATGGATTTTGGAGAAAGGAATATGTGGAGGTCAGAAAGACAGACACACTTACAGATATGATCATCCCACACTTCCATGGAACAGATGGAGAGGCTTGAGTTAGCTTTTTAATTTTGCTGAAAAAGAACTTGTGACTGTAAATGGATACAATTTGTGCAGGATCTGGAAAATGGTTATGTAGATGTTAACATTCTGCACTCCCGCCACCCAGTTCTGGAACTCTTTCTGAATATTAAATTCTTCAAACATCCAAGTTGCTATGATCGTGTTGGTAGTAGTTTCCAGAGCAACAACACAGTTCTGTGGCCATTTATGGATTTCAGGTGAGTTTCTAACCATTATGGAACAACAGTGCATCATGACTTAGCACTGATAGCATAGATTTGGGGCCTGCTGTTGAAAAGAAGGAAAGGAATAAACAATCCAGTACAGGCATACCTTGGAGGTATTGTGGATTTGGTTCCAGACCAACGTAATAAAGCAAATATTGCAATAAAGTGAATCACACAAATGTTTTGGTTTCCCAGTGCATATAAAAGTTATGTTTACACGATACTATAGTGTGCATAGTAGTCTATTAAGTGTGCAATAGCGTTATGTCTAAAAAAAAATGTACATACCTTTTGCTGCTGGAAAAATGGTGCCAATAGACTTGCTCAATGCAGGGTTACCACAAACCTTCAATTTGTAAAAAAACACAATATCTGAAAAGCACAGTAAAGCAAAGCACAATAAAACGAGGCATGCCTGCAGTAAAGACTTATATAGGGAAGAAGTATGAAAAAGACCAGGATCAGAAACATTTGCTTCTCCTTGACTTCAAAAAGCTAGGCTGATATTTTTATTGCAAGATTTTTTCCCCCCAAAGAGCTACTGTATCTGAATAATTGTGTTCTCTTAGAGAATCAAACCCCTGTTTTATGCTTGTGTAATTCAATAGCAGAAGCAATTTCCCCTCCTCCTCTTTTCCTTTCTTTTTTTTAAAGATAAAACTGATGCCAAAGTGAAGGAAGTGCTCTTTAATTATCAGCCTGGAGTGAATTTTTTCAACAGAGATGAAAGGATTCTGGAAATAATTGCTGGCTATGAAACAGGACATATCTATCTCAGCATTACTAGGGATTGCTGAAATTAGAGGTGAGAACCAAGGGCTGTTTGCTCATCGGCCTGCCAGTGTGGAAGATTATTTTCTATGGTGTGGGATCTCCTCCTCCTCCTCCTCCTCCTCCTCTTTCTTCTTCTCCTCCTCCTCCTCCTTTTCTTTTTGTAATTTCAACAGTGAATGACAGAGCTTTCACCACTTTCCTTAAAGGACTAATAGGCATGTTAGCAGATTAGAAGGTTGCAAGCATGAATGTTCCTTTTGGTGTTTTCCAGTAGGGTGGGAGAGACAGGAAAAGGGTCCTGCAGAAATGTAAAACAGAGATGTACATATTACTGTTTTGGGAAGGGCTGTACATTTAAACTTGGAGTGGAGAACTGAAAAACTGTGTTTGGCCCATCTCTATTTTTATAGTCCCTGAACCTTTTCAACATCACTGATTATTTGCTGATGTGATTTTTCAGTTTTTTTAAGTAGGAAAGAGTAAAATGCATATGCTAAACTTAACAAACCCATATTGCCCTTTAAACCCACTAATTCTCCTTGGAACTTAAAAAGCATCCATGTTTCCAGTACTGATTGCTCGAGTGATGTGACTATTCTGTCTCCCACCACAGCCCTTACAGGTACAGAAGTTAAGACAGAGGCAGAAAACCATCTAACGTAGTGGATGAAGTGTTGGATTGGCACTGGGGAGACCCAGGTTCAAGTCCACCCTCAGCCACAGGAGCTCACTGGGTGATTTGGTCCAGCTATTCTCTCTTAGCCCTGCCTAGATCACAGGGGGGGTGGTTGTGGGGGAAAAAAGGGAGCATAGAATTGTAGAGTTGGAAGGGACCCCAAAGATCATGTGGTCCAATCCTCTCCAATGTCCAGGAAAACTAATGAAACCATCCCTGATAGGTGGCTGTTCAGCCTCTTTTTAAAATCCCCCAGAGATGGAGAACCTACAGTCTCTATAGGCAGACTGTTCACTGTGGTACATATCTTACCATCGGGGATTTTTCCTTGTACTTAAACAAAGCCTAAGAGCACCCTATATACCTCCTTGAGGTCCTGAAGGGAAGATAGAATATAAATCTGACAAACAAAGGAAAAAGGACTGCGTCTGCAGTATGAATAGTGATGCCACTTCTAAGAACGGAGTGTGTGTGTCCATGTGCAAACATGGAATTCAAGCAATAATACTCTTAAGAATTCCTCTTAGAGAGGAGTTAAGAGATATAATTTACATAATTGCATCTCAGGTATAAGTAAATGCTGTCTTCCTCTTTGTCTCTTCTTATTTGAATCAGGATGTTCTGTCCTGATTCTTTCTTTTTCTGCAAGAACAAACTTAGTATTTTATATTTCGACTATGTTCTGAGCTGACAGAGTTGGAAGAGGAAGACATATGAGGCGCTTGAACCATTTTGCTTTGCACGTTGTTCAAATGCATCTGTGCTAAAATAAAAACGTGTGAAAGTTTATTATTATTATTATTATTATTATTATTATTATTATTATTATTATTTAAAGCCTTTATTCTGTGGTATTTGTCTTCCTTACTCCAAGGTTAGCTCATTTTTCTTTTATTGGGGCCACATTTTGTTTATTTCACTGAGTTATCTGTGCCACCTCCTCAGACGACAGTGGGGAGATGTTGAGGGCACATTCAAGTGTTTGACAGGGAGAGTACGTTCAGGGTTGGGAGGGGCCTGAGTTATCCATAGGCGAGCTAAAACTATAAGTAGGTTTTTCTGCTCTTTTTTAAAGGTAAGGATCTTGAGAAACAGTTGGTGTTTTCAAAGACTTTTACTGCAAAGGGGATTAAATACGTTGAGATTGGAACATGGGCTAGGGGGAAAACTGCTACGTAAAAGAGAAAGCCACAGCTGCATAATATTCAGTGAAAGTTTATTTTTCTTTCTCTTTCATTTAAAAGTCTGCCTGGGGTCTTTTCAGTACTCAGTTGGACCTGGCCGATCTGCTTTTCACTGGAGTTTTTGTATCCACCCATGGTTTTTCCTTGAGTTCAAGAAAGAAAGAAAGTAACCTCCTGCTAGAACAATAATACTAACAATTATTCTTTTTATGCTGTGATCTTAATATCTGGTTTTCTAAAGCTCTGCTTTTTTAAAATTTCTTTTCAATTTCTGGATTATATATTGTTTCAACTGTTTTTGTGATCTGTCAAGGGGAATCCGCGAAGAACGGAAAAGTAGAACATACTACTATAATCTGCCTAATCAACTTTCAGCAATTTTTTTAACAGGCCAGAACAAAGTTTTATGAAGTTATTCTGTATAAGTGTTCTTCAAATACAATATATTGGAGTGTCCTCTAAAAAGATGCCATAGTCCATTAGAAAACAGGGTTGATGATTTCTAACTGGATTTGTGGCAATGAAGTACTGCTCAAATTTATTCAAAGGAAGGTTTATCCATTACTAAGGCAGTCCCCAGGGGGGAGGGGATCAGAAGAGGAGATAGTGATGGTGATCATTTTATATTTTACTTTTTTTTTAAATCCCTCCCTTTTTTTTTTTTAAATGATGTTCATTGTTCGCATCCTTTCAGGTTCAGCTATTAAAACTGAGCTACTCCATGTAGTATACAGTTGCTCTTAGGCTAACCTCAAATGTGAGAAGTAAATATTTATTTTATGGAATCCTAATGACTGGGGTGGCCACTGAACCCAAATGCCTCCTCAATGCAGGAATCCAGATGAAAGCATTTTGGATATCTCTCCAGCTTCTGCTTGAACATATTCAGTGAAGGACAGTTCCTATATGCCTAGGACATTGGTTTCATTGTTGAATGGCTCTTATCATTAGGATGTTTTTCTTCACATTCAACCAGAATCTTTCTTCCTATAACTTAAGATCATTAGTCTATGTCCTGCCTTCTGGGAACATGGAGAACAGACATTGAACATATTTTGTATAACAATACTTCTGGTACTTGAATAGTATCATGATACCTGTCTTTTCTCAAGGCTACATCTACATCACTTCTTCTAGCTCTCCTTGTAAGATTTAGATTCTAGTTCTCTGATGACCTTTGTTATCCTTTGTTCCAGTTTCTAAACTTTTTCAATTTCTGGATTATATATTGTTTCAACTGTTTTTAAACTTCTCGTGATGCAGCCTAAAATTCTGTTAGCCTTTTTGTAGACACACAACTCAGCTGACTCATCTTCAATTTGCAAACAATATTTCTTACCAAGTCAACAGGAAAATGCTTCCTTAATAATGCCAACTTCTTTTTAAAGAAATACTGCCTAATCATACCGTGTATCATTCACATTATGCCTTTACAATTAGAAATGGCATTCTTTAAATTACATTTAGCCTGATCCTTCATGTCACATGGCCTAATACACATCATCTCTCTGGTTTTGACTAGCAGTGAACTAGGATATTAGTTTTCTATGAAAGAGGTAGAACATTTTTAATAAATTCATTTGTCAGAAGTTGATATTTTTGAACAAATGGCCTCCTTAATGTATTTTTCATCATGAGCAATTTGCATGAGAACATCTCATTACGTTCTTATGCCAGCACAGACTAATGTCAACTATTGGGGACAGGGAAAATATGACTGCATATGTTAATTATATAATAAATGCTTCCCCAAGGGTTGTTTGCCTCATCTGGGGAGAAATCAGATGCTTCTGTATTCCACCGAAGAGCACAGAAGCTTTGCAATAGCAGAGCTGGCTGAAGACACACGGGTGCCATAATAGAGTGGTGGAGGTGGGATGCTTAGACACAGACCAACCTTTCCTCTACTACAACCTTAAGGAAACCTTAATTTCTGGCTCAGCCTCATCATGCAGCATTCACAGCATATGTGAAACATGCTTGGGGCACTTCTAATAAGACTGTTGCAGAATGCTTTGCGCAGAGCTGCCATGGATGAATATTCAAAACTATACTGAGAAGAGCTGCAGAGGTAGAGATGGGCTGGTGCTGATTGTCATGACACTCAGTCAGAAATGGAATGAAACTGCTTGCAGAGGTTGGCATCTATGCCCATCCTGCAAGGGTCTCATACTCCTGTAAATTGATCCACCAATGCAAGCTGGTGAGAAATCATGGAGAGGTCATAGTCCTAAGTGCCAGACCCCAAACTGCTCCTTTAAGACTTCACACTCTTCAGGGATGATAGGAACCTGAAAAAGATAATCTGATCCAACCACAGTTGAGAGAGAACATTATTTCTGAGATTGGGTTCTTTCTCCTTTCCTCCCTGCTTTCTCTGGGGTTGGATTCACACAACACTTGACTAGGCTAAAATGGAGTTGAGTGGCTTGTGGTTCAGCATTATTAAACCATTTCTATGCTGCTTTTCATTAGAAAGATTTCAAAGCAATGTACAACGTAAACAGTCAGTTGAAACATTAAATTTAATAAACATTAAAACAGTATAGTAAAAACAGCAATTACAGCAGCATTAAGCCAAGAATTGTCTTAGCATGTTGTATAAACCAGGCCACTGCATGATTTATGCTTTATGGTTTAGCATGCTGTGGGAATCCAGCCAGGATATGAATGTCCCACACAGCTTTTCTGAAAAATATTTCTTGATTTGAGCTTGTTCCTCACTTTGTTTTTAAGCTTGTTCCAAAGTAATGGTGGCCACTTTTGAAACCCTTCATATTTGTGCCAGGTTCACCCCCAAAGGGACTTGAATCTGGGTGTCTCCAATCCTAGTCCAATGCTAACCAGTGCACTGTTGCATCCTTGCCCAGTCCTCATCCATCTTAGTGTCTTTTGCAGAGAAGGATTTCTCTATAAATTGTGTTCTGAGAAGCCTGTCCTAGTCTTCCTGTAATATCTAGTACATTGGTTCCCTGGATGGCAGATGTAGTACTAAGCTGCTTAGTCAGGATTTTTTGCTCTTGTACATAGACCTCTTGGCCTTTCAACAGCTCTCAAATTAATTTGATATTTTTTTAAAAACGCTTTCCTAAGTGACCATCATTTTGCATGATGGCTAACCTGTCTGTGGTCAGGGCTGTTAATTGCCCAAATGCATGCTGGTTTCAAAAGCAGCCGTAGCTCTGCTAAGTGTTTATGTTAATACCCTACCAGGTAACTCTGTTGCAAGCCTTCTCCTCATCAAGATTTGGCTTCATGCTCTAAAAGAAATGCTTTCAAAATATCATTACTGATGCTGCTTGTTTCCCATGCATCTTCCTGCTGGGAGGGCTTTTAATAAAGGCATATATTTTCTCTGCCATAAAATTTGCAAAGGCTCTTTTTCAAGTTCTGCACTGAAGTTATCGTCAACTTACCCATTCCTGTGTACGCTCCAGATGTGGCTGAAATGATTCCTAGTAAGCTTTTTGAGTAAAAGATGCTGTACATTCTTTCAAGCTTGCCTTCTTCCTCACAAAAACCACAGTTCACCAATGTTTGACATTTTACAGAAGCTAGTGAACTCAGTTTAATAATGCCCTCTATGCTGTGGTGAATTTCTTTTCATGGATGAGATAAATCTGCTCCCAAAGAAATCCAGGGCAAATTTCTTTATCATCTGTACCTTAAAGCAGAGATGCTAGTGGATATCACATCTATCACCTTAGTGCAGCAGATCTCCACAGTCCCCTGGCCTTTTGCAGATGTTCTGGTGAACTCTTTTATTGTGGCTTTATGTGTGTTCTGTTGAACATCTCCCACAACTGCAGAAGCCTAACAAGCAGCAGACAAAGGAAAAGGCATTTCATTCTTGGGGACTTTGGCTGCACCCCTATACTAACCAGCAGAGGATGATAAGAAAATCCCATACCCTTAACTGCCTATCCAAGAGAGGATTCCCCCCCTTCATATTCACAAAAAGTGCCATTTTTAAGATGAAAGGGAGACGTCATGTTCCTTTGCTGCCTGTGGAAGCTGCTGCCACAAGTTATTCTAAGCCATTTGTTTAATAATATTTGATGAAGCTGGGATGGGAACAGGCTCAGAAGTTCTTCTAGGTATCTCAGTTTTGCATAAGAGCACGAATAATATCAGTAACAATGTGGGGAGGAAAAGGTACTCTTTCCTTCGCACAATGTCTGCTTTTCCATTGTATCTTGTCTTACTGTTGGTTGGCTTCAGAGTTTTCTAAAATGACTTCCAAGTATTCAGGACTGGAAAGAAATGAATAGCCAATTGTGGCCACAATAGAATAGCAATATTTCCCCCCTATTTAATGTAGCATTTGTGGATGCCTGCTAACTTTTTTAAAATGGTGAGATTTCCCAGAAAATGAGGGAGATAACTGAAATTTACCTGTTTAGGTATCCTCAAGAATTATTAATTTTTGGATCAAAGAATCATCCCAATGTATTGTTTTTTTCTTTATATTTATACATAGACTTATCCCTGCCCATCTCCCCGCAATGGGGGACTCTGGGCGGTTTACATCAAGTTAAAACAATAAATAGATAATTAAAATTTATTGAACCTCATTATCACCAGCTCACCAGGAGAAGTCTGGTAATACCATTTCAGACTATCAAATGTTATTAAAAGGCACAAGCTTTTGAGAGATACAACTTTTTTCTTCCTAGCGTTTTTCTTGCAAATGCAGAGTCCATTTTTTCCCGCCCAGATTGACCAAATGTTGATCCGTTAGACTGACCAGCTTGTTGCCTGAGCCTGTCGTCATGGGCTGAGAGAGAGAGACTGGCCCAAAGTCACCCAGTCGGCTTTCATGCCTAAAGCGGGACTAGAACTCACAGCCTCCTGGTTTCTAGCCTGGTGCCTTTGCTACTAGACCAAACTGGCTCTCCCTTTTGTGAGATACACCTCGCTGCATGAAATGCATCTGATGAAGTGAGCTGAGGCTAACAAAAGCTTATGCCTTTTAATAACAATTGTTAGTCTGAAAAGATGCTACCAGACTCCTCCTGATTTTTGGCTACCACAGACTAACATGGTTCTCCCCCTGCAATGTCTGCATGCTCGTGTGTGAGTGTGAAACCCCTGCGTGCAAGTGATTATTGTGTAGCCCATTTGCCGATTGGGAAGGAGAGGAAGAACTATTTGCTCCCTCTTAAAAAGGAGTCCATTCGCCCAGTGACTCTGACATGGCCACAGAAGTCAACCAAAGACCAGAGGACTGCCTAGGTCCCCTGAAAGCTTTGAAGGCAGCCCATAAAGACCTTTAAAACATGTTGCCAAACTGTAATTTTTAATGTGATGGAAGAGGAAAAAAAAATTAAATACATGACTGGAGGCTGATCCTATTAACTCTATTTAATTTTAATTACACAGAAATGTAAATGAAGTTGAATCAAATGTAGCTTACAGCCTATTCCCACCTCTGAAAGCTTTAATGTGAAGCCCCCAATCAGGAGCTGACTTCAGCCTAAAAAAAAAATTGTGTCCTCGGAAGATAGTTTCTCTCCAGGAAGATGTGGATTCCATGGCTGGATGGGATGAATCTGGACTTGCAGGTTGTGATATCTTAGGGCAGGAGTTGGATTAGATGTCCTCAGGTCCCTTCCCAGGATCTGGTTCTCTTAACAACAACAACACACATATATATAAAAGAGTGCAGTGCTAGGAACAGCTAAGATACTGCGCAGAACCCTCAAACTCCCAGGCCTCTGGTAGAGGACCCAAGATTGAGGAAGACACAGACCACCCAGAGGGGTGAGAGGGGATTTTTAAAAAAAATCATATATATATATATCAGAGAAGAAGACAACTCCCAATGATTTGCTAATGAGCAAACGGTATTTTCAGCCAGAAATGAAATAGTGCCCTCTGCAATGCCAGTCTGCCAACCAACCCACACTCATGGAGTAAGTTGGTGTCTTCTCCTTGAATGCGTTGTTTTCCTCTCATTAAAGTAATTGCTGTTAATTAAGAGGTCCTAATGGATTTCAAGTGAAAGGCTGCAAAACAGCTCCCTTCTGTCCGTCTTTCCTGCTGATGCTGCCTTGAAGAAAAGTGCCCGTGTGTGTTTTGCCTTTGGCAAATGGTTCCTCCCCTGTAGGCCTCTCAGTCCTACGTACTTCGTTAAACTGAGGCCCAAGAATGACCTCCCCCTCCGATAAATAAAACGTAGCCACTGGCCACCTGTTGCCAGTAATTGCTTGGCTGAGCCAGACCTGATTAACCTGAGGGGTCTGCAGTCAGTGGGCACACTGCTCTGCGTGTCTATTCCAGCAAATTCAAACAAGAAATTTCTATTTATTAAGGAAGGTGCCGTGCCAGCAAATCGGGGAGTTTTGTATTAAAAATGTATGTAACTCAAGATGTAAATGAAGGGTTGCCCGGAGGCTCTTAGCAAGATTCTAACTTGGTATTCTGAATTTCGAACTGCATTGACCTTTGACTTCCAACAAGTGGAGAGAGTTGCATTTCCCCCTCTTTCTACAAGAGCCTGTCTTAAAAAGATCCATTTTTCCCCCCTTAAAAAAGTTGTGGAATGGGATTTTGGAAAGGTAGATAGGATGTCAATGCTGACCAAAGGCATTCCTGTGATGTGTGGTTTCCAAGAAAAAAAGGGGAAAAATGACTTTATACATGAGCTTCAGGGACCTGCATTTAAACTATATATAGGTGGGGGTGATGTGAGGAGGCAAAAAATAGTTCCTGAGGCTCATCTGTCACTCTGAGATTAATGTAGCCAGACTGCTGACATAAAATAGAAATTGGCCTCCATTGTCCAGCCTTCTCCCTGATTGTACCAATAGTAAAATGATCCTGACCCAGCCAGCGAATGAGTGCTGCAAAGATTTATTGAGTAGGACAAAAAGAACATATTGGAACAATAAGGAAGGGACTTTTTCCCTGCCATTTCTGCCTATTAATAATGCTACTCACCCCAGCATTCTCTGCATCTTCCATAAAGCCCATTTGTGTTCTTTTCCAGAGCCCCCCTCAAGTGTGTACACTGATTGATGAACTTAGACAATGCTCTAAATCAATAATTTATTTTTTTAAAAAAGAGGGGTGCGAATAAAATATATCATTTTTTAAAAAAAGAAACAACAAAGCAATGCTTTGGGGATCTGTATGTAATCTTGAACTGAACTGCCCCCACTCTTCTGTGAATTATTATTTTGACAGTGTGTATTTGCTGAATGTGCAAATATCAGTATATATTTGGCATGTCTTTTATCTTCATCCAGGGCATTTGACATTGAGCATTTGCACTCTAGGATTTAGCACATGAATCATGTCTGACGCTAGTTATCAACCTTTGGTAATATATAACAAATGACATGCACTGGTAGTTAGTATTTAGTTTCTGACATGCAGCAGTGAATACTGAACAATTAGCAGTCAATGCTCAACATTCTAATATTTGACGATCCTTATTAGATAGTTTCTGTGCAACACAATTTAGTGACTCTACTAATGCCATTCATTTAGTTAACCCCAAGAAATTAATTGCAGTGTAAGAGTTTCAAATTAGGTGACTGAAGATTGAACTCATCCCTCAAATTCCAAACCTTAAGAATATGCTGACTTTTGAACACCAGCAAAATTCCACTATAGCTTTAGAAGGCCCCAACAACTGCATGTCACAGGTGAGTTGAACTACTTCAGTGTAGGGAACTAAACCTTTGGTCACTGATTTATTTTGCTTGTGAGTTGGATTGAAATAGGTCAACACATGGAAAGTGTTGATGGTGACCCATGCTCCCTACTTAAACCATTACAAAGATGTTTTCTGGTGGATCAGAGTTTAGAAACTAAAGAATGATGACTAACAGATCAGGGAGCAAGAATTACACTTTAAGTCTGTTGATAACGCCTGATAAGGAAGAATATCTTCATCAAGAGTCACTTTATGTGAGATGGGAAGCTATATAAATACAATAAATAAATAAAATAAATATCTCACTATTCAAGGAAAGGAGCTGCCAGCATTTGGAGTCTATACGATGAATATGTGGCAGTAAAGGAAATTACAAAAATCATGGAGGATATTTTTCTTGTTTCCTTCCCTTTAGCTTCCTGTTTCTTTCCCTTTTCATCCCCTCCTCCTCCTCCTCTTCGTATTTATAGGCTGTCTGCTTTAAAAGATGGCTGACAATTTGTTAAAACAATGCATACAAATGATAAAATCATAATCTAAAAGACAGGAACATGTCTAAAAATATTATTGCTAGAGCAGATGAGAACTATTTAAGTGGAAGAAAACAATACAAAAATATAGGAGCAGGCAGCAGAATAACACATTATTAAAAAAGAAAATAACTATTGGTAACAGTTTAAAAGCTAGACACAGTTAAATTCCAAACAAAAATATTTGTTCAAAGCAGTTTAGAATAACAAGTCTTCATTGTGTAGAGGTTAACCACTCTTTGGATGTTTCACTGGCTGTTCCATTGCCCTTGATTCTGCCCCCTGCTACGTTCCTATATCTTTTGGACTGGTAACTTGGAAGGAAAAGTTAGTCATATGGTGGTGATATTGATGCTGACTCCTAAACTAAATTTTAAAAAATGGCCTGATGGGACTATGTCAAAGTGTTGGTTCTTACTTCAGATTTGTATGACAAAGAACCCACTTGCAAATAGAGTGTGCCACAACCGTCAATGGAGGCAGTTGCTGTAATGAGGTGCTGGAAACATCTGCATTCTCTCTCAGCTAGGATAATTTAATCTGGAACCCACAGCTCACCTCTTATAGATGCTATGGAAATTTCATTGCATTCTCACTAAGGATCTCAAATCTTTAGACATGCAGCTCCCTAAAGGAGTCAGCTACTACCACAAGGAGGATTGCCTTGTAAACAAAAGCTGAAACAGGACCCAGACGGTAAATTGTCAATGGCTGCAATGCAAAGCACACGGTAGAGGTGGTCCAGAGTCTTTTGTGTACAGTATGAATATGGAGCTGTCCAGAGTTCTGAACTTCTGTTTCCCTCATTGCATGTTCAGCCATTCCATATACAATGGTACCTCGGTTCACGAACTTAATTCGTTTCACGATTCTGGTCGTGAACCGAAGTGGTCACAAACCAAATCAAATTTCCCCATAAGGTTCAATGTAAATAAGGTTAATCTGTTCTGACCCCTATGAACATGGTCGTCAACCGAATTGGTTGCCAACCGAATCAAATTTTCCCATAAGGTACAATGTAAATAAGATTAATCCATTCTGAACCATATGTATTTTTTTTTAACCACAAAAATATGAAACAAAGTACAGTAGAGTACAGTATGAAGACACTAACCTTGCTTGAGGCAACGCCAAAAAGCTTCACAGCAAGTGTCTGTCTGCGACCGCGATCTCGCCTAGAGGAAGCCACGACCACGTGTCAGAGCAGGGAAGATGGCCGCAGGTCATGTTCATCACCCGATGCAGAGTTCGCGAACGGAAGCAAAATGTTGCGAATGCTGCTGTTCGCGAACCAAATTGTTCGTGAACAGAAGCGTTCGTAAACCGAGGTATTACTGTAATCAGCATGGAACAAGGGTTACTTTATTCTCATAGAATTAAAACTGAGTATAGCAGAGACCCTTATGGACAAGAGATGGGGGTTGACTAATGAATACAGAAGGCTAACAATGGACTCTCCAAAAATGTGGAGAACTTACTGAAGTATTTCCGCTTCTGGACTGAAGATACAGATATGCTTATAAGTATCAGAGGTCTGCCTAAGCATTTGCTTTGAAACCTTTGAGTATCTCTACCATCTCTACATTTCCATGGGTTGTCTTCAAAGCACTGTTGCTAAATAGTGTGTTTTCTGGTCTTCTTTTCTTGCTTGAGTTGGATTGTTTCTGATTGTTTTGCAGTGCTTCTTGTTTTATTAAGTTCTGAGTTATAAACCACCTAGGGGATCATAGAGTTGAAAGTCTGGGTTAACCTCCCCCCTTGAAAAAAAAATCTTTAAATAAACAGCCACAGGAAATGGTGAGACTTGGTTGCTGCCAAGTGGCCTCAGGCAAGTGGCTGTCCATCATCCTGTCTATCCTAAAAGCTTTTCTGAACGAGTTCTAAAGCACTTTCTGTAGAAATGAGATAAATAGCCATGTTGGCTTGCTTATCCTTCCCTTTTCTTTGCTTAGCATCACAGATCTGTTTTTAGGTCTCATAAGTCGGCAACTTTAGAACAAAGGAAGAAAAACAAATTACCACAGAATGCACCTCTTTTACCTTTCACGGTTTCAAATTAACCCTTTTTAAATACTGAGTTGTTTTATTATGGTTCTATTAGGGGCAAATGAAGATGCTTTCCATTTGTCTTTAGATACATGACGAAGCTGAAACTTAAGTGTTTGAGGAAGCGGGAGGGGAAAATATCAATAATAGATTGTTGGAAGCTGCACCAGTTTTTGTGGTTTAACTGTGCAGGAAGTAAGCATGTGCCAGTTTCTGTATTTTAAATACAGCTCTAACAAGGTTTTTGAGGAGGCTCAGAATGTGATCGTGGTGAACACTTGTTTTTATTATGCTCTTTAAAGTTCATCTTTATTTTCAATATTTTCAAACATTATTTAGGATGACTGAAATTACATCATAAAGTACTATATGCATGTGGCTGTCTCAGAGCAGATGTCCATAAAGTCTTCTGCCAACTTATGAGATCTCAGACAACTTTGAAGAAGACTTTCAAAAGCCAGACTTGAACAGAAAAGATATACAGTAAAATGTTTGGAAGAACTGGGGCCACCAGAGAGAAGTCCATGCTGAGCTTACCTTTTCAAGGATAAGATCTATCTTAGAGAAAAATCTCAGAGCTTAGCACATAGACAGGCTGCTATGTAGCAAAGTGGAGAGTAGAGCAGCTAACCATGACTGGGGCTGAGAGCATGTCCTTCAGTATTTGACTGCAGGAAATAGGGATGCTATCGTAATGTTTTTAGTTTATGGCACTGTTTTTCAAACTTGGAAACTTTAAGATGTGTGGACTTCAACTCCCAGAATTCCCCAGCCAGCATGGGTCAAAGATTTGAAGCAAAGAAACCACATACCTGTGAGAGAAAATGTTTAATGCAGTAAGGAGCATCTTAACCAAAGTCACTGCCATCATTCAGAAATGAAGAGTGTTTCTTCTGTAGGCAAGCAAGCAAAGTCCAAAGAACTATCTGTGGGACACAATATTGAAGACCAGAAGATCATTTCAAGCATTGTTCCTATAACAGCCTCAGACAGATGTTATGTCCTACAGCAGTGTTTTTCAAACTTGGCAATGGTGGCTGGGGAGTTCTGGGAGTTGAAGTCCACCCATCTTAAAGTTGCCAAGTTTGAAAAACACTGTTTTATGGTAAAGTTCACCAGCCCAGGCATTCCCCCGCTTACTCTTTTAGCACTTAGGTTTGATTGCAGTGAACGACAGCTTAAATCTGTGACTGCAATGCAACTGTTTCTTAATTATGGCAGATATCTCCAGAATGAGCAACTGATCTACAAGAGCAGGGCTAATTGGGTGCACGAAGACTCCCTTGACAAAATGCTTTCTACAGGCCTCTTAAGTCAGTGAATTTACCTGCATTTGGCTCTAGAAGCCATTACAATAATAACATACTAAATACAAAATCAAATAAATGAATAGACTACTAACCAATGAAAATCAAATCCGAGCAGCTAAGGTTATGAAATAGAATGTCATGAATGATGACGATGATCATGATAATTTTGAAAACTGGTGGCCGAATTTGTTTTTTTCTGCCTGTGTGTGTGTGTGTGTCTGTCTATATATATATATTGATCTGTAAACTGCTCTGGGAGCCCTTTTGGCTGAAGCATAGAATGAAAAAAACAGATAATGCACTTTTTAAAAAAGTAATTAAGATGCAGAAACCTTGCCTGAAACCAAGTGTTCCCCACCCCCCAGCCTCAATGGGAATCATACTTTGTACATGTTTAAGCAATCTTTTCCAAAACTGGCCTGAAGAAACCACAGCACAGCCTTTCTTTGAGTGACTGCTGCTTTCTGTCTGGGGTTTGAGTGGAAATATAAGGAAAAGCAGGAGGGGAGTTGGTCTCTGGAGTGACATGCGGTAATTTAGCCATTAAATTTAATGCTCATCTTTCTCTACCATCTTCTGAAGGTTCTGGGCTAAGCTGTGCAAATAGCTTAGCCGGTAGTTTTAAAGGTCACCATGTAAGGAAGAGAGGCAAGGAAAAGCACACCATCCAGGCAAATGTCCTTAGTAATCAAAGCCTGCTTAAGGGAGGAGCAAGTCCTGAGTTCTTCTAAGTCTTACCCCCTCCCTTTTCTTTTTAAGCATCTCTGTGCAAGTGTTTGGATTTCTGATGGCTTCAATATGTGAGATGACCCCTTCACCCCTCCCTTGCTCATAAGTGAATTTCTTGAAGCCTGAAATAGATGCCTCCTGCTATTTCTTTTTAGGGGCGCATCCTTCACCCTTTTCTTTGGTGCCTGGGGCTGAAATGAGCCAATTCAGCACCCTGAATTGAGAGGGCTTCACTTTTTCTCTAGAGCTGTTCTATTTTGTAAAGTTTCATCTGTGTCCAAGTCTTCCAGAAGCCAAAAACCTGGTGCTGGAAAAAGCTGATGGTGTCATATAATGGGCTAAGAAAGAGAAGTAACAATAATAGCATCAACAACAATAGTAACATCTCTACATTGCTAATGTGATCATTTTTCAGACACAGCACTATCAAACAGAAAGCAATCTGATGTGTGTTTACTCAAACAGCAAACCTATTTACAAACTTCTTCTCTTCGGAAAAAGAAATCAGTGCCAAGGTATAAGTTAGTGAATAGCCAGTTTGGTGGTAGTAGATGCGAAAGAATCTCAGAATTATTGGTCACAAATCAAATATGAGGCAATGGTGTGGCATGGCTTCTAAAAGAACCATTTTAATCTACCTCAATAGAAGTATAGTTTCCAAACTAGGGGAAGAAATAGTCCACAATCTGCTGGTTGGTTAGACCCCATCTTGAGAATGCTGGAAATGGAATGACTGCCTTAAGTTACAGGAAAGCACATTCTGGTTGAATATTTGGAAGATTTATAATGGTAACAGAATTCACCAAAGGAATTAATACCCGGTTCCCCTTCATTTAATGTATTCAAGAAGAAGATGGAAAGGAATGCTTTAATTTGGATTCCTGTACTGAGCAGAAGGTTGGACTAAACAGCTCTTTTCAGTTCTATAGTCCTATGTTCAAACCTCACCCAACAAAAAGATTGTCCCTCTCTCAGTCCAGAACATGGAGTCTTCAGCTCCATAAACAGCTGCCCGTCATGATAATCCACAGAACTGCTGTTTGGAGCATCTTCCTGGATTTTTATTTTCAGATCCTAGATTATTTCTGCCCATTCAGGTTGGCCATTGAGTCCCTTCTGAGGGGTTATAAAAAGATTTCCCATTTCAGCTGAAAATTGGTCTGGTGGTAAGACCATGAGTGGCTCCCAATTGGAAACTTCTTTTTAATGCTGACCCTATTCTACAAGAGGACTGAGGTAGAAGGGTTCTGAGAGTAGAAATAGTAGCTTGAAAATTCATCATGTTAAAAAGTTTATGTATAGACAACATGTATGATAGGCAGGTGTCAGAATACTTGGAAATTCCAGGGTTCACAGGCTGCCCGCCTGCCTGCCTGCCTGCCTGCCTGCCTGCCTGCCTGCCTGCCTGCCTGCCTGCCTTCCTTCCTGCCTTCCTTCCTTCCTTCCTTCCTTCCTTCCTTCCTTCCTTCCTTCCTTCCTTCCTTCCTTCCTTCCTTCCTTCCTTCCTTCCTTCCTTCCTTAACTACCAGTGGTTTACACATGAACAATAAAATGTCTGCAACTAATTGACACAGACAATTAAATAAGTCAAATAACAATACCCACTAGTGGCAGCAATTATATCTCAAATGCTGTGGGGAAAGATAGGAAGGCATGTACCACCTACTTGCCTATCTTAGGTAAAGTCTTAAAGGGCTGTGCCCACTCAGTGGGCACTGAATACTAATTGACTCTTGGGGAAAAAAACTAAGTGGGAGGAAGAATAGAACAGAGCCTTCTTAACAGGAGCACACAATGTACCAACATTTTGTTACAGTTCCCTGCCATTATGCTGGTACTACTATTACTGCTGCTTGTTAAGACAAACAAATTATGCACAGATTGCTTATTCTGAATAATAAAGCTGACAGCTAGCAAAACAAACACTGTGATAGCCAAAGGCCGTATGATGGCAAGGTAACCAGTCAGATCCTGATTAACGGGATTAGGCTACTTGTTTCAGTGGCGGAGACCCAGTCAGGTTTGCCTCCTGCCACCATGCCACCACAGCAGAAGACATAGCTTTGGATAAGAACCCAGTCCATCTGCTCGTCTTTCCTGTTCAAAGGATCCCTAACCATAGGCACAAGCCACAGTTATGTCACGCGTGTCACGATGTTGCACAAACTATGCAAACTGTATAATTCATGCCTCTTCTGTGAGAACCAGGTGTGGTGGTTAAGGGATTGGACTGGCAGTGGAGAAACCCAGGTTCAGGCTCACCCTCAGCCACAAAAGCTGTCTGGGCGATTTTGGTCCAGCCACTCTCTCATCCCAACTTCATAGGGTTGTTGTGTTGGGAAAAATGGGAAGAAGGAACCCTACGTTTGCTACCTTGAGCTCCTGAACAAAAGGAGGACTTTAAATTTGTGGGCTGTCATGATGCATATAACTTCCCTTGCCCACTCTGCAGGTGCCCATGTTCATAATAACGTTCGTGTGTTTTACAAGCTGAATTTTGAGTGTAGCTTTTCTGCCTCTCTTGCTAAGCTCAATCCCTTGCTAAGGGGTCCAGTCAATTTCTGCCTTGTTGTAGAAGAAGAAAGGCCCCTGCTGCAACCTAGTGCCCTCCAGCATGGCCTAGGAGTTGTAAGAGTTGAAGTCCTTGTCTGGATGGCCCAGGCTGGAAACTTGGCTCTAGCCTATCTCCTATGAGGCAGCTGCAGCAGGATGTCAGTCTTGAGTTCATAAACAGGGCATCTCCATCTCCATCTCCATCTCCATCTCCATCTCCATCTCCATCTCCATCTCCATCTCCATCTCCATCTCCATCCCTCTAAATAGGGGATCAGAAGTAAAGAACAAAGCTGGCAAAACTTTTCAGAGGATTTTCAATGAAAACCTTAAATGCTCTCCTCTCTCCTCCCTGCCAGCCATTTGTTTCAAGCCATTTACAACAAGGTAATAAAAATACCTAGGAATATTAATTTGGCAGAGAGTTAAGATTTGGCTTTTGGCGGCTGCTCAGGAAACTCCACCGCATCTCCGACCAGCTTTACTATTCCCATGCCCTGGGCTGTATCTTGGCTGTCTTCCAGCCGGTGCTTCCCTCCAGCATTCATGCTTTTGTTTCACTTAGAGAAGTTTGGCCAAAGTATTCAGTTCTGAAGGGGGACTGCAGCACCATTTTGGCTGTATCCTGCATTCATCATCACACTTACTGGGTAGTTAAACTATTTGTTGATTGTTAAGAGCTTTCAGGTATTATGGAGTATCCAGCCTGGCAGGAAAAGAAATATCAGGTGCTGCATTATTACAGTTCATCCTGTTGCTACAGCTGAAGGTCTCTTGCTGTTCACCACTTTATTTAGTTTTGGAAGGTACAGTTAGCTGGTCTTGATGAAGATATTCATGCATGGGCAAGTACCTTCCTGTATTCATTTATTTAGTAATTCATTTCATTCCCTGTAAGGTGGGTTGGATGGAGAAATAGTGTCTAAAGTCACCGAGTGAACGTTGATGGCTAAGGGTGGATTTAAACCCGGGGTTCCCAGCCCTAGAATCATAGGGCTGGAAGGGATCTTGATGGTCGTCTAGTTCAGCCCCCTGTCCAGGACAGGAATCCTCATACCACCCCAGACCAATGGCTGTTCAACCTTTGCTTGAAAACCTCCAGTGATGGAGCACCCATGACTCCAAAAGGCAGGCTGTTCCATTTAATAGCTCTCACAGCCAGGAAATTCTTCCTTATTTCAAGTTTGAATCTCTCACTATGAAGCTGCCCCAATCTGTTGGTTCTTGTCCTTTCTTCAGGTGCTCTAGCAAATAAAGATGCATCCTTTTCCCTAGAGCAACATTTCAAGTATTTGAAGTTCTTAACTATTACACTACATTGTGTCACAATACAGTTTTGTGTGTACATACACACGCTGATACCCATTCTTGTTGCCTCTCTGAGACTAAGCCACCTCGTACAGCTGTACGCATCTTCTCAAACTTGACTGATAGGCTTCAGGGTCAGCAGAAAAGCCATATCTCACTGTTTTCCTTTTCTGAATAGGAATGCAATCATCCTAAGACTGCATTCATGCAAGATGTGCTGGTTTTAGAATTAACACAATGCACAATGCACAGAAAACTAACCAAAGAGGGTGAATTTTGCAGCCATGCTAAGCACCCTCCTGTAAGACAATAAAAAACAAAGCCAAGTGAAAATTAAATCTAACCAAACCTAGTTTATTGTATGATAGCCTCTAGTCTTTAAGTGACCTGGTTACATGTGTTGTATGAACAGGTACTAAATGCCCTCACATTGTCCATTTCTTAATCAACCCATTCCACTTGACCCTGTGTGCCTCTTTTATTTCCTTTTCTTTGGTCTTCCCCAACCTTAGTGGTGTTAATGATATAGGTTATGAAAGAACTGGGGGGAAAGAAACACCTAAGTCTGCTAGAGTTGTTTCACTTGTTCTTTGAACTCTTTCCAGCTTATCTATCTTCATTATGATAGGATGCTCAGTCCAAACCCTGCATCTCAGATGAAGGCCCAACTTGTTTGGATAATTAGCTGGCCACTGACAAACCTGTCAATTACTGCTTCGTTTTCTTGGGTGTATTCTGGGAGGATTACTGCTTGCTCAGAAACTTGTTCCCTACTACGTCCCAACTCTGCCTTTCCAAAATACTTCAGTTCAGTTCCTTTCAGTGCTTCATCACCTCCTGGGCAACCCTCTAACCCGAAAGTAACTATTACCAAATGTGCTTAGAGTTGCACCTCTTCTATCAATTGATGTACTGTAAGATTAAGCGTTCTGTTAGAACATTATTCTTGGGGAAAAAAGTTTGCAGCCAATTTAATGTACAGCATGCAGAGAAGAGGCTTCAGAGTGTGTCCCAATTTTCTTCTGAAAACACTGAGAGGGAAATGTGTGTGATCTCGAATGCTGTACATCTACTCTTTCACGGCTTTTTCTATGTCCTATTGATTCTCACTGTACTGATTCTAAGCCACTTCTTCCATTTATCAAGCTTGTAATTTATTTTATCCCTATGTGGCAAATGTTGTCACTCTTCCATCATATTGCCTATAGATCTGAGATACACAGTCTTTCTCTGCTCCCTGCCATCCTTCAAATGGTGAAGGGAAATTATTGGATGGAATTGATTCCCATAGCAGACCTCCTTAGGAAGCAGAAAACGGAGAGTTAGCATTTGTGGTATGGTTCAGGTGCTGGACTAGGAGCAGAGAAACCCAGATTTTGGGTTGCTCGTGGCCTCTGAAACACATTGGGTAATTTTGTGTTAGTCTTTCTCTCACAGCTCAATCTGCTACAGTGCTATTATGGGTGAAAAATGGTGCAATATTCTATATGCCTCCTTGAGTTCCTGAATGGACATGACTTAGTAGTTGTGCTGTCTTTATCCTGTTTAAAGGACTGCTCTGATTAAAGTAAACAAGAGGGCAGACTGTTTCCTTCTAACCCTACCTCCTCGTTACAGTCCTAGCCATTGGAAGCCAGCCATAGAAATAACTAGTATGTTAGGAAGTTGCACTCGGCTCTGGTACATCCAGATTTAACTGGATGGGTCACTTTTGGAAGATCTGAAGAACCGTATGGGGTTAGACTATCCTGGACTAGGTCTATCTTTGTGGTTGTTAAGAGTTGACATTTGAAGGCACATAATAATTTAAAAAATAACTGTGGAATCATACCATGTGGCTTTGGGGTGGTTACTTATCCATCAGCTCAACTTATTTTTGCAACAACAAGATTGTGAATTAATTCTGGAGGATAGAGATGTTATTACCTTAAAGATAAAGCAAAATATAGAAATGATGCCCTCTGGTATGTTTCCAGAAGCTGAGGGTTTGCCTAATATGGCATTCTAGGATATTGCATTAGCTATTGTTTATATGTAGAAAGTTCTGATATCACCCAGATGTTTATGGATATCAACTCCCATTATTCTCTGCTATCATAGCCACCCAGAGGACACAATATTGCCTATCCTGATTTTAATTTTTCTTCATAGGTTTTTTTTGTTTTAATGTTGTCTTGCTTGCAATATCACCCTACCCTCAGCAAGTCTAACATTAGTGAAACTTCATCATGCTTCCTGCTATGAATAACTGAAAATAATTATTGATATTTTTTTCCAAAGCTGGAAGAGACACACCAGGTTAGCTTAATATGACCTCATGCATGAGGCAAGTCAGTTGAATTTCCTCCAATGGGTGCTAAGAGCAGAGAATGGTGCTTCTTTCTATAATCTGCATTGAATTTCTAATGGGTGTTTCCCATGTCTTAAGACACCTCTCACAATGTTAATTTTCACTTACCTCAATTTTTGGAATTAGTTTGATCTTCCCTGAAAAACTCCCTGGTGCCTTGGCCTCTTGGTGGGGAGACTTCAGTACAAGATGGTTCTCTTGTTCCTAAAATATATCCTTTTCTGTCTGATTGGGTTATCTATACATGCTTTAATTTGATTGGGTATTGCAAGGAAACTTTAGCTGATGCAGTTATTCACTAGACCCCTTCTTAACCTTCTGAAAAATAAGATATTTATTTTTCTCCACTCATCTGTCCTTGACAAACTCTTGGAAGTAATTGTAAATGCTGCTTTTATTGCCTCTGCTAGTGCCTGAAGCCTTCAGGATGAATTCCATTGGGGTCCACTGGTATGAAATACGTTCCATTTATCTAAATGCAGGCATTGCCTTTTCTTTCACCACTCTCATTACCTATAATTGCATAAAGCTCCCATACCACATTCTTCTTCTATCTAAATAAGCAACCAACTCACCCTCACACCTTTTCTGACTCTAGTTACTATTTGCTCACTATCTGACCAACTGAAAGAGTTTCATTGACACAGATTGTAGAGATTTGCATTTATAGGGGGAAAAAAAACACCACACACACGTTCTTGCACCTCTTTTGGATATAACTCTTTAGGGATAATACTGACCATTTTGTTTGTAGTTTGTTAGGAATAGGTACAGTTGTGTGAAAAAGAAAGTACACTCTCTTTGAGTTCTATGGTTTTACCCATCAGGACATAATAAAAATCATCTGGTCCTTAGCAGTTCTCAAAGGTAGGTAAATGCAACCTCAGATGAACAACAACACATGACATATTACACCAGGTCATCATTTCTTTTACAAAAAGAAAGCCAAAGTGGAGAAGCCATGTGTGAAAAACTAAGTACACCTTATGATTCAGTAGCTTGTAGAACCACCTTTAGCAGCAATAACTTGAAGTAACTGTTTTCTGTATGATTTTTATCAGTCTCTCACTTCATTGTGGAGCAATTTTGGCCCACTCTTCTTTACAACATTGCTTCCGTTCATTGAGGTTTGCGGGCATTTGTTTATGCACAGCTCTCTTGAGGTCCCGCCACAGCATTTCGGTTGGGTTGAGGTCTGGACTTTGACTGGGCCATTGCAACACTTTGATTCTTTTCTTTTTCAGCTATTCTGTTGTAGATTTGCTGGTGTGCTTGGGATCATGGTCCTGTTGCATGACCCAATGTCGGCCAAGCTTTAGTTGTCTGACAGATGGCCTCACATTTGACTCTAGAATACTTTGGTATACAGAGGAGTTCATGGTCGACTCAATGACTGCAAGGTGCCCAGGTCCTGTGGCTGCAAAACAAGCCCAAATCCTCACCCCTCCACCACCGTGTTTGACGGTTGGTATGAGATGTTGATGCTGATATGCTGTGTTTGGTTTTCGCCAAATGTGGCCTGTGCATTATGGCCAAACATCTCCACTTTGGTCTTGTCTGTCCAAAGGACAGTGTTCCAGAAGTCTTGTGATTTGTTCAGATGCAACGTTGCAAACCAAAGCCATGCTGCCATGTTCTTTTTAGAGAGAAGAGGCTTTCTCCTGGCAGCCCTTCCAAACAAACCATACTTGTTCAGTCTTTTTCTAATTGTACTGTCATGAACTTTAACATTTAACATGCTAACAGGCCTTTAGAGTCTGAGATGTAACTCTTGGATTTTTTGCAATTTCTCTGAGCATTGCACGGTCTGACCTTGGGGTGAATTTGCTGGGACGTCCACTCCTGGGAAGATTGGCAACTGTCTTGAATGTTTTCCACTTGTGAATCATCTTCCTCACTGTAGAATGATGGACTTTAAATTGTTTGGAAATAGCCTTATAACCCTTCCCAGATTGATGGGCAGCAACAATTGCTTCTCTAAGATTATTGCTGTTGTCTTTACTCTTTGGCATTGTGTTAACACACACCTCAATGCTCAAGACCAGCAAACTCCTCAAACTTTGGCTTTTATAGAGGTAGTCACACTTGCTGATGATCAATTGATCAAGGGCATTTGATTAGCAGCACCTGGCTGCTACTTAGCCTCTTCGTATCTATGAAAGCAGGAAGGGTGTACTTAGTTTTTCACACATGGCTTCTCCATATTGGCTTTCTTTTTGTAAAAGAAATGATGACATGGTAATATGTCATGTGTTGTTGTTCATCTGAGGTTGTATTTACCTACCTTTGAGAACTGCTAAGGACCAGATGATTTTTATTATGTCCTGACACGTAAAACCATAGAACTCAATGAGGGTGTACTTTCTTTTTCACACAACTGTATGTATCTGTCTATGCTCTTAATCTGATGTGGAGATGCACAATGTGAGACAGAGAGGATTGGATGGAGCTCCTATAACATTTATGAGTGATGATCCAATTGTATTTCATGGGACATCAGGGAAAATTATTGAATATATTGGAGGAAAGATAGTGGTAGCATGTGGTCTGATGTAAGCGATGAATATTTGTCAAAATAAGTTAAAACGGCTATGCATAAGCCTGTGCTTCTTGCTACTTATTGATATGGAAGTAAGACTTGGGTATATCAGGAGTAACACAGAAGTAAGTTGGATGCAGTGGGAATGGGTTACTTTAGAAATGTGTGTGGTTGAACAAGAAGAGAATGAATGGATGCTGAATGATGGTGGATTGAATTTAAAAGTGAGCGGCCAATGCAAAAGAAGTATAGTGAGGTCGTTTGGTCATACAGAGGGAATGAATGAGGATCAAATCACAAAACCAATACATGAAAGGTGTGTGGGTTAAAAGAAAGGAGAAGAACAAGCAAGTGGATGTCACAGTTGATAAGACTCTAAAAAAGAGAGATGTAATAAGTTTAAACAACAAAAGGCAACATGCAGAATTATGAATGAACATGGTGGAAATAAGGATGGTTTGCAAGGACAGACGTGGAGAGGTACAATGAATGGTGATGGTGGGAATAAGATTTCCCCTATTTCCTTTTCTTTTTCTTGTCTAACGCTTTTAATTTCTTTTGCTTAGCATTTCTTACTCCTGAATAACGTTGATTACCGCAAAAAGATGGATGTCGTACTGCATTCTCATTTGGGTCAGTAGGTAGCCTTCTTAGTTGTTTGACCAACGTGCCATGTTTGAACTCTCATCAGTTATCTATTTAGGGATTTTCAAAATCCCTCCTGTCTTGCTCAAAGATAGGCAACTTTTGGGTGACCAAGGGCAACATTGGAGGGGGGAGGCTGAGGGTCAAGATGTAGGTGGGACCACTTTATACGTAGGAGTGGCCTTAGGTTTCGGGAGGAATTTGTGAGATTTTATTTTCATTCTTTTTTTTTTTTAATTTATTTTTTAAATCCAGGTATCTATTTGTAATGCTAAGGCTACCCTTTTCTTTTGTTTCCACCTCCAGAGTCAAAGGAAACAATGCCATTAATTTCCAATCGTGGTCAGATTGATTCCTGAAGGCTGCCAAAAAAAGGACTTTGGGAGGCTTCAAGCTGCCCCTCCTCACCTATCTTAAATAACTCTGTCCCCAGTTTAATAAAATGCAACCAAGGGAGAATCCTGAAGTGCATTACAGTCAGTGTGACTGAGCTTCACCTGTTCCTCCTACAACTTTCTTCAACTGAGCCACACAATTACACTGATTGTGATCACCAGTTTATCACAGGATTAGAGTCATTAACAATCCACTCTTGAATAGTCAACAAAACAATTGCTTCATTGCCTTGCAGGAACAATTAAAAGACAAAGCAATTTGCCATAATTATGTTGTGTCTGCTGATGAGTTGTCATAAGAGACATTAAAAAGCACTTTTTTAATGGTTAGCAGGGAAAAAGAGCAAGCAAGGTTTTCTTTCTTTTTCTCTCTCCCTTCCCTGCCTTTTCTAGTAAAATAGAAAGGAAACAGTGCTTTCATTTGTCCAAAGGGAAAATAAAGTAAATTTCTTTTTTTCTCTGGAGTTTGGGATTGTGCTCTGTGCAGGCTCTTTGATTCTGCTCATGTATGTTTCCTCAACCTGGCCAAATGCTGAGCAATATACTGAGAATTATAGTCCAACAAATCTGGGTGACATCAGATTGGGGAGGCCTGGGCTACAGATTCCAAGTTGGTTATTGGGTGTGTGGGAATGAGTTCATCTAACTGAGAAACTGATTTGTTGTTGTGCCTTCAAAACAGTCTTGACATCTGGTGACTGCCTGGACAAGTCCCTGCAGTTTTCTTGGCAAGATTTCAGAAGTGGCTTGTCCTTGTCTGCTTCCTAGGGCTGAGAGTGACTGGCCCAGGGTCACCCAGCTGGTTTTGTGCCCAAGGCAGAACTCACAGTCTCCTGGTTTCTAGCCTGGTGCCTTAAACCAGCGATAGCGAACTTTTTGGGCTCAGCATGTCAAAAATTTGGGAAATGCCTAACTTGACTCTGCTGGTATGTCACCGCCCCCACCCCCCGAACGATAGAGAAACAATTCTTTACATATTTATTTTTAAAAAATACAGTCCAATCATGTGTGGTGCTATGTATTATATAAAGAAACAGATAATTACAGAAATGAAATATGAGTAAAACAAATTCAGTTTCTTTGGTAACTCAGACATGAGAATAGTTGTTGTTGGGTGTTGGTGAACGCTGGCGTGTCACCCAAAATGTCATGGCGTATCACCATTGACACATGTGTCATAGGTTCACCATCACTGCCTTAAACAGTCTATATCCTCATTGCTCTTGCACATATACCCACGAATAGGCACTTGGGTGATGGAGATGGCTGCTTTCCCCATTTTATCACTCCTGCTTCTTAAGAACACCCTAGATGGGCCAAGACAAAATGCTTCTGTTCTGTACTGGTATTATGTTGATGTCCTTGACCATCTAGAGATCTCTCACCATTACAGCAATTTGGACTTTCGTCTTATCGTTCTCATGTAAATGGATTTATATTATACTTTTCAAAACAATTCCAAAGTAGTCTGTTTACATGCCAATGGAAATGTCAACAGAGAAGGTAAGAGGAGATCTGATTGATGGGTTTTCCCCATGATGGTTATTTGCAGTCTCTGTATGAAGAGGAAAGATACGTTTTGTTGCAGGAAAGGTACAACAGCAGAGAGCCATTGACTTCTTCTCATGTTTTTAGGCTTCCCAATGGTATATATTATGGGCCTCTGTGAGAAAGTGGATGCTGAATTGCATAGAAATCTTGTAAGGTTTTTAAACATGAGTTGGCAGCATTTGAGATACTGGTCAGGAAATGCCACAGAGAGGACTCTGAACGAACTCCAGGTCACTGAACTTCTGAATGCAGCTTCCTTGTCTAAGAATATAGCTCTGTGTCAGCCCCATTAGATAGACCGGGCCAAAAGGTCTACTCCACAAGAAGATTAGAAATATACTTTATTGAAATAGGCTATAACAACAGAATCTTGCAAGTATGATTGTGTGATCTCTCTCCTCCTCCTTATACCCCAGGAAGAATCAGGGAGACATTTGCCTGAGTTACTTCCAAACATTATTTTGCTTTCCAGGACTTAAAGAATGTTTCAACATTTTTTGCCCAGGTAATGACTAGAAAGTTTGCATATTTCTGTCAAGGTCATCTCCCTTACTCTCTACACTCTACACATTGTCTACACATTGACTCTTGACAACTGCATAGTTTCATCTATGTCTCAGCCACGCCTGAATCTGATACGTCAGAAATGATCCCAGGTTCTTCTAGGACCAGAGCCAACATCAGTTACAGTTGAAGCTACTAGATCACAAATCCTGCCAACCTTCTTAAAGCTTAAGTGGGCTGCAAACTAGCGTTGGAGGAAGAGTTCTTCCAGTGAAATTCCAGTGATGATTCTTTTTTGTGCCATAGCCTACCTCTTCCTTAATACTGTGAGGCTCTTGAGATAGTTGAAGCATCATCTGATTTTATGAAGAATCTCATGTCAGACTAGTTACTTTTCCATCTTGTTGAGTTCTTCATTTGGAAAAATGGACCGTATCTGTGTCTCTGCAAACTGATTGGAGATCTCCAGAGAGCTACAAAAACATGTATTAATGAGTACAGGAAAAAAAACAGCTAAATCCTCCCCAATATTTAGTTATTCAAGTGAGTCTGGGAAACCTAGGTAGCATATCTGATATCTAAAAGTGTTTATAAATGAACATTAAGAGAATTTATGGGGAGGCTGCAGTTCACAATGGTATACACAATGTATTGTTGAAGGTTTTCACGGCTGGAATATGATGGCTGATGTGGGTCTTCTGGGGTGTGTGGCCATGTTCTGGAAGTTTTGGTTCCTAACCTTTCACCAGCATCTGTGACTGGCATCTTCAGAGGACAGGAGCGGTTCTTTCTGTGCCCAGGATGATGTGACCCATAAATACCCACAAAAGGGTCACATCATCCTGGGCACAGAGAGAACCGCTCCTGTCTGTGCTCCTGTCCTCTGAAGATGCCGGTCACAGATGCTGGCAAAATGTTAGGAACCAAAACTTCCAGAACACGGCCACACAGCCCGGAAGACCCACATCAGCCATGGTATACACAATCTTCAGAAAACATACAGACCAGGAACAGGCTTAATTTCCACAGGTGCTGCAGTATTGGGTGTCTTTTTTGGTTCTGTCAATATGAGTGTCCTTTGCCAGCTGTGCCAAAGTAGAACCATGGAACTACCTGTGAAGTTGAGTGAGGCAGTTCTGGGGAGCAAAATGAATCAGTGTCAGATACTCTAAAGCTGTAGGCAACTGAGCTGATCCTGCGCTGTCCAAGAGCGTCCTGATGTCGCCAGTAGTGAAATGAAATGTCTGGAAAAAAAAGGTCTAAGCATTTCCTGGATTTCATTCATTTTACCAACCAATCAGAAAGGAATTTGGGTAGATGCATTTAACCCTGATGAATATCAAGTGCTTAACCTGGATGAGTATCAAGACTGTTGCTGGCTGAATAACATTGGTATCTGAAATTCAGTCTCTATATTTGGTTAATTTCTGCTTTTCTTTTTATGAGCTCTAGTGAAGAAAATCTAATTTTCTTGCCCACCTTTTTTCTGCATATAGCTCACAACCTTTCTTAATCATCATTTGAAGGTTTTCTTTTCTTTGGTTTTTAAAAACCCAAAGTGACCATTTAGGACATTGAATCTAACCGGCTGCTCACTGCAGAAATCCAAACAGAAGCATCTCTATTTTATGACGGTCCTGCTTCTGCTTCTACAAATGCTGATGTATAGCACAGTTCCTTTAAGACTGGGCTTATATATGACCCAAAGCCATAATATGGTTTGTTTTCGAAAAAGCCTTATGGGTAAACCCAGCTGTTGCTTTATAATCCATAGTTTAATCTTAATGTTATTTATGAATGAGAACCTAATGACTTGTTTAATAAACCATGCTTAAAATAAACCTTAGCTTAGTGTGATGTGTGAATCCTGTCTCAGTGTCTTGGGTTTGCATAGGGTTTACCCATGCCTTGCTACATGTAGGCTTTATGTGAGCGGGTGTGAGGAGGTATTTTAGATGCCATTCTGCATACTTACTTGAGAGTCAGTCCCATTGAATTCAGTGGACCTATGTATTCGATTGGCTTCTGCATTGCTTTGGTTACCTTGGTTCATTGTTGGCTCACATTAATCAATGCACCACTGCACTGTTGGTGAGCAGAGCTAGACTGGTGCCATTGTGACTCGTATCTTTGGTCCTTTGTTCTTGTCCATCTTTTTGACACGTGCAGCAAGCCGTGAAATTCAACAGCTTGCCTGTATGCAAAGTTTATTCAGCATTCTTCCTTTGTGAAATATCTACAGAAGAGTTTTCTGATTCATAGTGCAACACAGCTTGTGTTGTCAATCACTGGAGTCCTGGAGTTATTTATTTTTGGACAGGAACGAAAAAAAAAAAAAGACCCCGAATTTCCCTTAAAGGAGAAATATAACACATGGAAATGTAAACAAAATCTGTGCAGTGCATTATATTAAAAAAAAGGAGGAAAAAGCTTTAGACTGTTGCTCCTAGGGTAGTTAATACAGCATTTGGCCGCAGCTGCCAGTTAAAAGTTACTGCAATGTGTGATCACAACACAGACAGTATATTTGAAGGTAAATATTAGCAATTACAATTTCCCTCCCCGGTCGTAAAGAACCTTCATTATAAAAATAATATTTCTAAGGAATGCCCAAGTGCAGACAAAGGAATGCTTCTTGACATCCCAAACAGGTTGCCTTCTATCCAACATCCAAGCTGTTACAAATGCGACTCTTTCAAAAAGCCATTGGGATGACGGAGTGAGGAACGAGGCCCCTGCAATGCTAGGATGGTGCTTTTAGTATGAATGTAATTTATTTATTGAGTAGCCTATGGAGAGGTGTTGTGGGGCATGACATTGAAGGAATTTTGTTGTATTGATTTGTAATACTGATTTTCTGCTGTAAGCCACTTATAGTCAGAAGAATTGAAATGGCATGAAAGCATTTATTTATTTATTTATATTCCAAATTTGTCACCGCCCATCTCACTTTGATAAATGTAGGTGGAGATGGGCTATAATAAACTATTATTGCATAGTTCCTTGGTCTCTTTTGCTCATTAACTCTATTGTTTTCTTTCTCCCTACAACAGCCAACCAACATTTTTGACTAGTGAGCGCACTGTGCCCAGTGTCCAGGGGGAGGGGAGGAGGAGGGGGAAGAGGAGAAATGTTTCTACCTCCCCTTCTAGCTTCTTCCCCAAGCTCTTTGTACTTGTGCAACTTTGGAATTTCTCCCATCCTACTCTGCTTAACCTTAGTCCAAAGACTGAGAAGTGGACTGCTGTGTCTTGTGTCAGAGCTTTTCTTTCTATTCTCCTTACAAACTGGTTGTAATTTTTTTATATCTTTAATCTCCAGTTCTTTATTACAGAGTTAACACCCACTTAACTCTAAGGCACCAACATCTTAGCAGATGGATGCAGGACTGCATGTTATTGTAAAGGCATGCTTCTATATACACACGCACATAATTTGAAGCCAGTATGATTGCTCCCACACTTCTAGGGGTAGATCATTTTTAGGCTGAGAAACACAATTAAAATGTGGAGCATAGTATGGGTAGTCTCATAAATTGGCTGCCACAGCAGCTGACCTGCCACCAAGTCCAAGAGAAACTGATGATAACCCTACCTACACCACCTAGAATATTTTCTGACCCCTGGCTTCCTTTTCTTTGGGCATATAGGCACACATCCCAGCAAACCCACTGCAGGTCAGCTCTCCATGCCTCTTTGTGAGAGACTGTGGGTGAAGCTGGAAAAGGAATGGAAGGGAGGGTTGATATAGACAATCCAGATGGCAAAGAAACTGTGCAGAAGCATTTCAGATCATTCAAAGAGACTCTACTTTAACAAACTCTCTATAAATGAAGATGGGAAAAAACTCTTACAGTTTCCAGCGTCCACTCAATTGATCAAGATCAAGGAAGCAAGAACTACACAGATTTCAGTAAGGTGTCTTTATTGCTAGTCTAGGGGTAAATACATAGTCTTTCCCAGCCTCAACACAATCTCTAATGGTCTTCTGCTTTATCAGAATTTATTTGGGGTTTACATGTGATGCAGAGGCATTCCTATGAATAAAAGATGTTGTTGGAGGCTGGTATATTGCCATGAGGCAAAACAGAAGGCCGGGGGGCTTAGTGGGTACCAGGAAAGATATCTGTGAGCATACTGGTGCCACACCAAGCTGCCTCTCACTTGGCCTATATGCTCTGCTCATGTGCTTGTTCTTCTGCCATTCTTTTACAGCACCGATAGTAGATCCAACCATTCCAGGCTAGACTTTGACCTTCCAAGGACGCATGTCTTCCTCTCACGGTTCAACTGAAGCAGGAAAGAACAATTCTGAGAGGTTTTGTGTTGGAGAAGTTAAGTCCTCCATATCAGTATAATGGGAAGTCCTAAACATTTTAGTATTTGAGAAATGAGATCAGCCGCAGCTATAAAACCAGAGTGGTTTAGTGCCTTGGAAACATCCGAAGGAAGAAGCAGGTTGTAAATAACAGAATGTTTGAATTAAGGCTGCGATGATGCAGTTTCTCCTTTTTGGTTTTACTGTCATGATGCTTTGCATTTCTTTTGAATTTCTCTTTATGGTTTGGAGCTGATTTAGAGCTGGAGGTGGTGGAGTGTTAGTGCTGCTGTTTTTTTTGACACCTCTTTTGAACATTGTTTCAGAATCCAGGATGGAGGAAAATATATGGATGTCTATGCATATGTGACGAATTTCAGCATAGTTTCAGAGAAGTTCCAATTCTGTGCAGATGTGTGAAAGTCTATATAAGCATGCATTTTCAGAGAGAGGATGGATTCTTCCACCTTGAACCTATCCTTATTTCATTTATTTATTTAACTCCAATAAAAGATAGTAATTGAGGAAGCGAAGCATAACGTTCAGGTAAAATAACACTTGTATTTGAAACATTCAGACTCATCAATGAAAATGCAACAAATAGGAACACATTTCCATCTGTACCTACAATCTGCTCCTATGCCTTTTATAAAAGTCTTAACATTTCTGATTTCCCAAATTAAATTCTTTCCTGTAAAGCAGCATATTTTGAGATAATTTGTTGTGCTTTATCTCTATTATGTCCAATAACAGCTTTAGCAATGCTATCAACAAAGGTCAACTGTATTCTAGCCATTTTTTTTCTTTTTTGGTCTATAAGTAGATTTGTACATTTGGCATGCCTATATAGTATATTGAATTTCTGGATTTTTTTTTCAAAGGTTAGTTTCAAACATCTCACTTTCTGAGATTCTTTCCTCTCATGCTCTGTTGGAAATTTCTTTGGCATTTCCCTCTAAAACACTTTTTCTTCCATTGATGAAAAAAACAATTACTTTGATTTTTCCACCTATGTTTTTGGGTTATGTATGAGATTCTGGGGCTACCCCTAGTTATGAGGAGTTCAAGAGATGTGTGTGTGCATTTCACCTGTCATTGTGCTTCCTTCATGCAATGTACTTGGTTTCCCACGCTTCTGTTAAATCCTGGGGAAGACACTGTAAGGAAATCCTTTCTACCAGAAACCTCATTTGCAAGCAAAGAAAACTTGGGAAAGTAGAAAAGAGGTTTTGGCACCATATTGTTTTCACCTTCCTCTTGAGGAATGACTATAGCTAGGAAAAACTCCTAGACGCATTCCTAGTGGCACACCTGGTTTCCATAAGGTTCTCCTGGACATGTTGAGTCTTTACAAAAACCAGAGTGAAGAACTCAACAATCAGGCTGTTGTCCTTCAAGTTTTAGTGGCCACACACTGGTATTTCTTGCCATGTACTGTATATTATATTTCATTTTAAGTACTATCATATAAACCTTCATTTAAAAACAGAAATGAACTTATAGAAGAATCCTCCTTTTTTGAATGGTTCCCCATTGGGTGAATGGGTAATGGCTAACTCGCTATTCTGGCCTTTTCTAAAGATGATCCCATGGGAAATAGAAGAGCCATAGATGCCATATTCTGAGCCAGATCACCTCCCCATTAGACCAATATTGTCTACATCAGTGTTTCCCATCCAGGGTGCCCTCCTTCATTTCCTAGAACTGTCAGGATTCTGGAAGTTGAAGTCCACACATAATTTTTTTTTGCAGACTTAAAAAAAAACAGCTTACTCCTTTTTGCTGGCTTTACAATATTGTTATACAAATATTTCCTAGCCAGATTCTAAGTAAGTTTTAAAAATCCTAAACCCATAAAATAATATGCTGAAAACAAGATAAATATAAAAGAGCAAAACCAGCCCACAATCAGATTAAGTATCATGCCTACAACGTTACATGTGGTGTTGCCATATGCGTGGATGGTTGTCCTTTTTTTCACGATGTTGAAAACTGTTAATGATTATATTTTTATTAGCTGCCTTGGATTTAATTTTCAGTGCCATCCTATGGTTTCTGCTTGAAAAGAAGATGGTCTCTGTTCCATAGAGTTTATTCCCAGGTTAATGTGTAAAGTAAAAAATAAAAAAAAAGTAAAGTAAAAAAATGCCACCCGACTCCCAAAAACGCAATTCTAGGAAGTATACAACCATAAAGAGAAATCACAGTATCCCAATGGGGGAAAAAATCCCCTTCTATCCTATTAAAAATTAAGTTCAGTAGTATTTTTGGGAGGTGCTCTCCGGTCCTCACCCCAAAACCAATTAACAGAAAATGAAGTAGACGCTCAAGATAGTTTCCCATATTCTGGATGGGCTTAAAAGTATTGCTGCAAATAAATACAGGTAGTCCTCGCTTAATCACAATAGGGACCATAAAATTGGCTGTTAACCAGGGTGGTTGTTAAGCAAGGCATCATGTGACTATACCTGATTTTATGACATTTTTTGTGGGAGTTAAGCAAATCATGTGGTTGTTAAGTGAATCACGTGGTTGTGAAGTGAATCACATAGTTCTCCATTGATTTTGCTTGCCAGAAGCCAGCTGGAAAGGTCGCAAATGGCGATCATGTGATCCCAGGACACTGCATCCATCATCAGTGCGAGCTGATTGCCAAGTACCCAAATCACAATCATGTGACTGTGGGGGTGCTGGGACACTTGTAAGTGCAAGGACTGGCCGTAAGTAGCTTTTTTAGCACTGTCATAACTTTGAACAGTCGCTAAACGAATGGTTGTTAAGCAAGGACTACCTGTATTATGCTAAAGGCTGGTGTTTAGTTTTGTAGCATGTCAGTTTCCTATTCAATAGTTTTATTAGAGAATAAGGCACCAAGGGAAGGGTCTGATGCTTCCAGGGATCACACAACATACCCCTGTTATATATGAGATATTTAGAGGTGGTAGAAAATAAGGGAAGGAGCCTGACCCGTTTTTCAAAAGTAGTACGAAATCTACATGTCCAAATCCATAAAATAAGACTTTCAAACTGAACAAAACTAGTGTATAGTTGCTCAATAATTCTCTCTTATTTTTCTTATAAAGTAGGGTTGTTTCTGAGAAAGCCCTCCAGGACTGTGAATCTGGTTTAATAATTGCAGAGCTGTGGCCGTTACCAGGGTTATTGATGTATTTGATCATCCTCATAATCAAATGTAGAAAAATGCCTCCAGAGCTTGAGGGGAAAAAAAAGGAGTTGATATGCCAGTACCTGCAAAGCAGGTGATGCAAAATGCTGCAAAATTTAAGAAGAGAAGATTATGTGTCAAATATTGTTAATATCCTGTTACCTGTTCTGAGCTCTTAGGTCAGATATTGAAAAATAATAAACTGGACCCTTTAGAGAGTAGGAATGGTGACAGACAATGTTCCCCTGGAGCCAATGTTAAATTGGATGAACAGAAGCAATGTATCTGTAGCTGAACTGTCCTGTTTCAAACCAAAGCCATGTCTATTTGTGGCTTGAGCATCTGAAGGTTGCCCCACGTGAATGTCACTCCCATGTTCCAGAACTATTATGTGTGCTAGTTGGCTATCTGAAGGGATTTTTTTAAAGAACTCAGGGTGTAAGGAAAAAAAAATCCAAATTAATAGTTGTGATGGCTACCAATTAGGCTGGTAGTGTTGTCTTCTGCTCATGTGTGATGGTAGTTGGCCACATTGCATGAGCTCCTGACGTTTTACAAAATTGATACTGACTCTAAATGTAAATTGCTGGTTCTCACTGGAATTTGTCAAAATGGATCATTATCAATGTTTTGAAGCAAAGCCCAAAGCTACAAGCTAATATTATCCAAAGGCTATACCCTTTAGCCAACAGAAGTAAATCCAGTGTGGACCATGGAAGCAGTGGGAAGCTGATAATTTCTCCAAGATGAATCTTTCCACACCTTCCCCCCCCGAAAAAAAAATCCTTAGAATTATGATGGAATCCTTTGGGAATGGAAGGATGGATAGTTTGATAAATAGGCTTTATGGGGGGGGGGGGAACAGTTGTGATACCATTGTAAAGTCAAGAATCTTACCTATCCACTATAGATTGCCCAGAGACCTCTCAATAGATCCCATCTAGCTTATGATTTCTTTGACGTATGTAAAGCAATAGTGATACTCTTTCCTTGCAGACAGGAATAATGAACCAATGGCCATCCAGATTTTGCTAAGTTATCATTCTAACTTCTCCAACTGGATTAGCAGATGGAGAAGGATCTGGACCCCAACATGCTCATTACCCCTGTGGTAATGAAAGAAGAAAAAGGAATATGCTCAGAAGAAAAGTCCAGTGAAGTTGGGTGGCTATAACAAATGTAAACAAACAAACAAACAAATAAATAATAGAGGAAACGTAGTGGAGAGAAGGGATGAAAATGGAGTAAAGGGAAAATATGGGAAAAGCTCAGACTTAGTTTCAATGGAGGATAAAGCCTAAGTCAATGTAACCCCTCTCATGTTTCCTAGCTGTCTTCCTGCACCATTTGACCGTTTATAGTATTAAAAATGAAATCGGGAGATGGCCTGTTGCAAAGCCAGAAAGGTGAGATGCCAACAGAAACAACGTGACAACCTTTTTTTGCCTACAGAAATGCCTTTGGGCCCCCCACAGATCCCACCTGGATGCTAGAAAGCTTCCCCAGAGAAGATGTCAATTTATTTTCTGCTAAATGGGTATTTTGTGATTGGCAACATCCCTTGAAGCAGCTACTTCATGCAGTCACAAGTCTCCCAGGTGCCTTTTTTTTTTTCCTGGGGGGGAATGCTTAGCAAAATTCCAGAAGCGCTTCTGGCATATGCAAACATCTCTGTTTTGTATGGCTGCTTGGGGAATACAGATTTTGCCCATTTCTCCTAGCAACTAAATGACTCCAGACCAATATATCATTCAGAATTTTTGTACCTACTAGCTCCAATGTACTTTAAAAAGTATCAGGATGCATCTTAAATATGCACTGCTTCAGGAAAAAAGTATATTTAAGAACGCGTACTTAAATGCTATGCAATCAGCCACAATTCATGGCAAACAGGCCAAAACAATGGGAAATATATAGTATGGAATATCAAAAACAATTTTGATTACTGGGCTTAATTGTGAAGCACCGAAGGGACCAGCATGAATAACAAGGTTTATGAATTTACCCACTAGCAAAGTAAAAATTGGTGCTGGTCCCATCAAGATAGCATACAGCTGTGGCTGTCATTTATTGGACAACAGCATTTACAAGCTATAGAAGGGCCAATCCTGCTGCAGTTCTGTTCTGTTCAAGATGATTTTTCTAACCCTTGTAGAAACACTTTTTTCCTTTGGCATTGCATCCCCCCTCTTTTTATTTTTTGGGAGGGGGGGTACATTGGATGATGGAGAAGGTAATTTTGTTTGCCTTCTAAGGCAAACTTACCCAATTCCAAGTTTGCAGCTAGGACCCTAAAGATAATTTGAAATTCACACTCTCCAAATGTAATGTGGTTTGTCAATTATATGTATTAAAAAGTTGATTAAAGGAAAGCCTGATGGAAAATGCACATATTCATGAAAACAAGGAACCATAATGTATTGTGTTAGAAAAGATGGTTTTGAAAAACTCTGGATCTTCAGCTAAATTGCAAACAACAAAGCCCTACTTTGAAGAAACATGCCCTAAAATACACTCACATTTTACTGTGTGTATCAAAGACAAAACATCCCAGGTTTGATATGCAAATAAGAAACAGAGTGAAACCAAAATGGGGAGATTCACCCATCCCTAGTTTATGTATATATATATGGGTTTTGGGGGTGGGGAAACCTTTTGGCAGTAAAAAATGAGGTGGGTTCATGAAAATCTGAAATCCCAGGAATATGATGTTCATTTTAAGAATGAAATTATTCATACTATGTGTTTGCTTTTATATTGGGAGGCAACCCTCAGCCCCAATCTGTTTACAGAGCAGAATTAAGATACCTTCTGTTTAAAACTGACATTCAATAAGCTTTGCAAGACTCTTATCTGATATTACAGTAGCCTTTGATTCTGTATGAGCCTTAGTGAGCTCACACCCACATGAATCTGCTCAAATGATAGTATTACTGTATTCTGCTTCTCAAATAACAGCCCCTTTTCTTTCATTTTTTTTAAAAAAAGAAGGTATATCAGAGCTCTATGCTTAGCTTTTCCTTCTGTATACAAATTGCATTTACTTTGCCCTATCAAAACAGCTTACTCTAAACCTGAAAGTATGAAAGAAAATTGGGAAAAATAGCTTATATGGAAGATCTAAATTCATTTTCCCCCCCTGAACTTCAGGATACCTGTAGTCTGATCATAGGCCAATTTTGCCTTATGGATTTTAGGTGTTTCTTAATTGAATGGTTAAACTAGGGGTGGTGGTGTTGCAGTGTCTTTTGCATTTTGGAGTTTTGACACGTTGAAAATGTCCTCTTTTCTGGTCCAAAATGAATGTTTGCCTTCCCTCTCTCACCACTGTGCCATCTAACAAGCAAATTGGTAAATGGAGTGAAGTGGAAGTGAGGGTAGATGGAAAACCATGTCCAGGGAGCTTGGTTTTAGATACAACCGTGATAGGAACTTGGTGACACTTGATGGTGTTCTGAAATATACTTTGGGGACATCAAAAGTGACAACCTGAGACAGTCCCCATATGTCCTTCCCAACTTTTATCCTTTGAAATACAAAGCAAGGTATTCATTTCGTTTCCCTTTCCCTAGGTGAAGTGCTTCCTTCATTAATTGATCCCAGTTTCCCAAATAAGAAAGTTTGGTTCACGATGATGTCAACGAACCATACTGCATCCTGATGCCTTCTGGGTAGATTGCATTACAGCTTTCATCATCCACAGCCCACCTGGAGAAAAGGCTGCCCTTGCCTGTTTTGAGAAAGTAGATGTTTGCTCAGCATCTAAATCATTAACGAAGCCCGAATGCCATTGTAAGAAATAGGAGAGTCCCATCAGATATCCCAACACTTTTTTCTAATCTTTTCATTTAATTTAGAATTTTGTTACTTCCATACTTAGCTGTGTTAAAAACAGTCTCTTCCGCCTGTATAATAGAGAATTGCAAAATATCACGTTTATCACAATTGCTTCACAGCACAGCTGGGCAGCTGTGGCTCAACCGCTAGACAAGTACAGGTAGTTCTTGCTTACCAATGGTAATCAGGACCAAGAACTCCATCACGAAACAATGCGGCCTTAAAGCGCGATGTCACGCGACCACGCTGACTTACAATGGCAGTTCTGGCAGGCCCGGTTGCTGATGTTAGGTGAATCCCCTTCTGTTGCAGCATCCTGCGGTCACGTGATTGCCATTTGCTACCTCCTGACGGCTTCCCAATTGACTCTGCTTGTGGGAAACTGGCAGTGAAGGTTGCAAATGGCAATCACGTGACTGCGGGACACTGCAATGGCTGCAACTCTAGGACACATTATATGTCCCCCGTCGTTCAGTGCTGTCATAACTTTGAACAGTCACTGAACGAGTGGATGTTAAGCAAGGACTACATGTAGCCTGTTTTATTTTTCCAGTTGGAAAAACACCTTCCTTTTTTTTAAAAGGCCCTATCAAAGTGAGGGTTGACTTTTAGTTGAGTTTTAAGTATTGCTCATTGCTTTAGTATATACTGTAGAAAGTTGAGAGAAGATACAAAGGAAAAGAATAAACAAAGAAACAAACAAAAAAATAGAACAGCATCAGAAGCATATTATAATACTTTAAGAAAGAAACAGATTGTGCAGGATAGATAATAGAAGGTAATATCTCATATCTATCTATGTGCCAGGATCACTGTCATAAGATTGGCATTAACATTTAATAAGGATATTGGGCAATAGCTTGGAAAACAGCCTTCAGAATCATAGTAGTTCTGATTGGAGTGCTCTATTACTGTCAGATAAATAAATATGCCTCATTAAAAGAAATCAGAGATTCTTTATTCAGAAAGGCATCATTGTGTACTTCCCATTTGAGGCAGAAAAAAAAAATCAATACGTATCTTACATCACTCAGTAGCATAGCCAACAGCACCAGGAACTTTTCCTGTTTTCAGCAATTTAAGCATATCTATTATTTCCTGAAGATATAAAGGTGCAACTCAATAAACAGTTTGCTTGTGTGCAATCTTTGGACAAACTTTATTATTTAACAAATGATTTCTTCCCGAGTGACCTGTAACTCAGTGTTTCTACTACTTATTTATTTAATTTATGCTACAGCATGGTAAAGCAGCTGACAGACTCTGGGTTGCAGACAGTAGAACAAAAACAATGGAATTAAAACAAACCACACCTAGTACAGTCGGATTCCTGTTAAAAACCATCATGGCGCGCTCATTCAGTTTGGGCCAAAGGCACAAAAGAATAAACTCGTTTTAACCTTCGTCCAAAAAACAGAGAGATGGGATCCATACTTTAGAAATGTTGGGGGCAGGGGAGGGAGACTCTCAGCACTCCCTGTCAAGATGAGCAAACCAGATAGACTGTTGATATAGTTTTTTAAAAATGCTGATTTATTAATTCAGGGTTATTATGTTCTGACTCTGAGGATCCTCGATAGCAGAACTAATATCACTGGTGCTGTTTCAATCAAGGTGCTAATAATTTATCAGGCATTTTCCTTATTCCCAATAACTTCGCTTTATACAACTCATCAAGTATTCTGTATTAAGCTCATAAATGGAATTAAGTTTCAGTTTATTAGACATAAAAGCTGTTTGTTATTCAGTTGTAAGTTGTCTTACATAGATATTTAAAAGTTCCTTAAATTGAGTTTCCAATTTTTCTTAGATTTTGAAATCTTTTTCCATGGAGAACATACAGTAATGCAATCACAACTATATGGCTTAAAAGAATCCCATAATTGATAATTTTACTGACTCTCTGTTCAACTAAAGATTTAGATACTAAAAAAAAAAAAAATTGGGAACAAGATTGATGTGGACTTAATAAAAGTTGATTCCTATTGTAAAAAATGTAAAAGACACTATATGTCCACAAAATTAAACTCTAACATATAAGCTTATAGGATTTACCATAACTCGAATTAAATTTAGCTGGAACAGCATTACATGAGATCTAAAATTGGGAAGATGAGCTGAAACCAAAAGCATTGTTTTATGTCCAAGTTTGCAAGAACTCAAAAAGTAGTACTTCCCTTGTTGGTTCCATTTTTTTTCTAGGGAGGAAGCTTTGATTTCAAGCTTTTGTTCCAGCTGCAATATTAAAACAAAATGAAATGAACAAACAAGCGAAGAAAAAAAAAATCTCAGATAAAATTTCAGTAAAGCCTGCTGTGGACTGATCTTGCTCAGTATTAGAAGGGATGCTTAAAAATGGTAAATTATTTCTAATAGACCCTGTAAATGGGTCACTTCTTCATGAACATCTTTATTTTCAAGACTCTGTGGTAGGTGATTTATCAGAATTTTCATTGTGAGTAATTTTAGTCTCATGTGACTCGATTACTAACGATTTTTTTTAACTCTGCCATTTTCTGATCCAAAGCACCAGATCACTGCCTTATCTCCAACATACTTGATTCATGTCATGTGCTAAGGTTTTTATCTGCATAAATGTAGTCATTCTAAACAAAAACAAAAACTATCAATCATGGAGAAGAGCTTTTAAAGAGATGAACAATTCCACATAGCTCTTCTTCTCTGTTGCTTCCTTTGTAATTCAGGAATAAACTGAAACTCAACTAAAGCTGTCAGCTGTTTTTCAGCCTGCTTGAGAAGCTGTTCTCCTTCAGTAGAAGTGGAGAAAAGATTCCTGTTTTCTCTGTCTTCTTGATTTCAGACTCATAATCAAAGAAGATAAAGCCACTGCAAGGCAGTAATTTACATAGAGAAAAACAAAATAACTTTTCTACTTAAACAATAAACTAATCAAAAGATAAGAACTAGCCCCCAACTTGTGAGAATTTGTAAGTTCAGCTCATCACACTATACCAACCAGAGGACCCTGGGAAAACATCTCTAAATGTATCTCTAAATAAACTTCATCAGTTAGAATTAGTTTTGAATCTTACAAGAACTGAGAACTGTATTTTCTTAAATATAAATGCAGGATGTGAAACTGTAATAAACTTTCTCTCTAGTACCGATTCTCTAATATCAACCTCCAGTACTAGTTTAGCATTCAAACTCTGGTAAATAAATAACCCTTGTAATTTGCATTTTACCCATTACTTTTGTCTCTGTATGTGTGTTTTTTTTTGGCTTCTTGTAGGGAAAATATACCAGATTGGTGCATTACCATGAAAAGCATAAATTGGCAGGCATTACTTTGGAGCTTTTTAAAGCTGATTTAATGTGAAAACTGCCTCAATTTGGTGGCTTCCGTTTAGATAATAAGAAAGCATGGGAGAGTTTTCCAAAATGAATAAAATGGTAATTTTCCCTTTCTCCTAATTTCTGATGCCTGAAAAGAGGATTGGAGAACCTGATGTTGGCAGGCCAAATGCCAATGCATTCTAGCTGTCATAGTATTTATGGAATGGTCTCTAATTGCTTGTCCTAATCTCTGAAACATCGTTGTCCATTGTGCCATTGCTTTCAGGAGATTTTTTTTTTTTTTAAGTTAGATGACATGGCTAGTGCACAGCATTTTAGTCCATAAATTGGGGCAGGGTTCTGCCTGTGGGAAGAGGAGTATACCTTATCCGGTGAGCAGCAAAATGTCTGAGATCAGCTCAGGGGCAAGAAGAGGGCACATTAATGCTATCCTTGATACATTTCTTGTTTTGTTTGTGAAACAAAGAGGGGTATAAAGCTGTGGTAGATGTAATTAAATCTTTTGGGTCCTATGGAGAAAGAGATCGATACTGTATACAGCCTGGGTAGTTACTTCTTTATCCTTGATGGGACTCAGAAAGTGAGTCATTTTTGCTCAGGCTGAGCTACCAGTAACAATTCACAGGCTAAATTTTGAGGTGTTAAAGATAGCCTACAATGATTTTTATTGCTTCATTTTCCCACCGAGAAGAGATGTGAAACTCTCCACAGTTACCTAACTTGTCACTCTGACCTTGCAGGATAAATTTGGAGCATCAGAGCAAATTCTGATAGTAAAGCCCTTCATCTGAGCAGCTATCTAGCCATGCTGGTCTTGGAACATTTACTTTCTCTTACAAAAGAGTTGATGTCTTGCCAAGGACTCTGCTTTGTAATTCTGAGATGTTAAAATGCATCATTCAGGTCCCTCAGCTGCATTTTTCTTCCTGGTTCACTTACAGTGCAAATTTGCTGAATTCAACAACAACAACAGGTACTATCCAACACAGAAACCTGGCAGATGGAAAGAAAGCATTTTGCAAATTGTAGATGTTCCTTTGCAAGCAAACTACAAAATGTTCCTCAAATAATGGGGTTGTATGAAAAAGGTCCCATCCAAGGGCAATGAATATTATAAGTGGGTTTTCTATTGTTGTTTTGCTCATTCTTATGAACCACAGTTCTTTTAACCTCTCCTCTAATTTGGGAATTATGAGTCTTTTATGTGCCCCTGGTTGGTCAGTACATAAACCTTGCCTCACTTGAGAATCTAATTATTATGTTTTTGCTTTAATCATCTCCCAGAACTCTGTTAGTTGCAACTACACCAAGCCAAGTCAAGCCAAGATTCCTGCCTTCCTGCCTTCCCACTTTTGCCGAAGCAGACTGACATTTTATTTGATAGGAACACCAGTGCCTGAAGTTTTACAGTTCCAAGTTTGTAGCATGGGTCATTGAGTCATAAGATGTGAAACATCTGTTTGCATTTGCAGTGAAACACCTCACAGTGGCTTCTTAACATTGCTGATGAAAGCAGGAGCAAAGATTGCAAAAGGATGCTGAGGTCAAGTGTAGTGTTGTAGCCGATCTTTTTTCTGGGGAAGGCTGTGAATGGCTTCTAAGAACATCCATTCAACAGATAGATAATAGGCAAGCTTGCATGGTCCTCTTGTCAAAGAAGGAAATGGGGGCATTTTACAAAGGGGCATATGATGCAAATAGAGATAATGAAATAATTGGCATGACTTGGACTTCGGCCAGTTTTGAAAATAGAGGAGTTTCATAATATGGGATGGCCTCCAATCCCATTTATCAACTGTCCTAACGTTTTACTCTTAGGGAGTATAAATGTAAACAGATTGCTATTGTATTGCACTACACTTCTGTGTCAACTTTGGAAGGGGTTCAGGCCACATATTAGGGTTTCCACCCTAAGTTTAGAACTGGGGTGGAGAACCTATGACTCCCCTGCTGTTGCTGGCTTTTAACTTCCTCCAGCTGCCACCAGATTTCCTATGATGAAGGATGCTAGTGTTTGTAGCTCAGCGCTAAGTTATCTGTCAAGCTCCTTAGTACCTGCCTAAGCCATTCTTTTCCAAGCATGATTTCTGAAGAGTTTTCCTTAGCAAGATTGATTGAGATAGATAGGATGGGATTACAAGAATTCTAGCATTTTAGAACCAGTAAATCCTGTGTACATTATGTGGAGAGTTTTTTATGTTCTTTCTTTCAGCCTTCCTATGATCTTGTGAGAGGTTGGGTTTCTTCACTGGTAGCAGGAAAGTTAATACAGGAAGGTTGTTTACCTAATGGTCTCTTGAATCTCTATTGGTCTGGGCACCCGGTGTTACACTATTTTGGGGTTTGAGTGCTGGATTAGGACTGGGTGACAACTCTCAAATCTCCGTTTTGCTTGCATAAGCCTTCACGGGGCAGTTGCTGTACCTCAAAGTTGAGAACCCCTGTGATATGTATAATAAAATGTAGTTATTAAAAGGGGCTCATTCATTTCTCTCCTAACTCCAACACCAGTGAAACCATTTATTTTACTCATAGGTGGGTCCCAAAAATTCATTTATCGTTTTGGAGGGTCATAGCATCAAAAAATTTGGAAGCTATTGGCCCATTGCCAGCCTTACCAGGTAGACCAGACAGGAATCATAACCAGATGAGTTAATTCTACTTTATTGTAAAGCTACAGTGACAGAATCTTGCAAGTCTGAAAGTATAATTTCCCCCCACCGTCTCCTTTACAGCCCAAGAAACTAGGGAGGGTCCCTTCTGAGTCTCTTACCCTGTCCAGTATGCAGCTGTCGGCCATGCTGTCTCTTATCTGACTGTTCCCTTGGCAATGTCTCTTGGCCTCATCTCCCAAGGTCTTTCCCACATACCATTCCACCTATCCTACTGGAATGTTATAAGAGTAAAAAAGGAGACTGGAACCCCTTGAAAAGACACACTGAGAGATATGCCTGTGGAGCGCTATGAATGCATGAAGTGTAGATGGAAGCCTTTTTAACTGAAATGCCTCCAGCTCTTGGACTAGCAGGACCACCTGGCTGAAGATTGGTCCTTCTCAACCAGAAGCCATATAGAAGGCATCCCATCCCAACCAGATCTTGTTTGAGAACTAAATTATTTTCCTGAAATACAGTATATTCTTGTACCCTCAATTGTCCTTTGGTCCTGTCTCTTTGCTTGCTCCTCAACCTTGCCATCTGATTTGAGTGTTGCATTGGCCACTGGCTCCCTTTTGGCTTCCACCTTTCTCTTTCCTCGTGATCGCTGACTGTTTCTTTGATTTTGGTTTCTGGTTCATGGCTGAGCCTTTATAGGAAGTTCTTCTACAGGTGTGAATTCTTGCCTACTAAAGTGCTTGAAGTCTGCCTTTGCTCTGTCCTTCACTTTAATTTTTAAGCATTCACCCAGCTTTACACATACTACAGTTTCAATCCAATCTTTGCCCTTTTGAGCACTAGATTTTTTTCCCCCTTTTGGAAGAAAACAGATTGTTCAGGATGATGAATTCTGTGCCAAGATATTGCACTTATTCAGGATTGAAGATATACACAGCCCAGGTTGGGAACTAGGGCTGATTTATATCTTGTTTCACTCACTCTTGAATCTTTGAATGTTTGTTTGGGCAGTCAAGACCGACAATATGTATTGCCACCATGCCCTTGTGGATCACACTCATACATATCTTGTGCTTAAGCCAATGCTACCTCTGTGGAGATAATAGAGGTAAGATCGGATTCCATCAATTCTCTGATGCAACGAACTGTGATTCACCAAAGCTTATGTGATAATAAATTGGCTTCTGTTTAGGAGGTCACAAACCTCTTTGTTGTTTTTGCTGTAGCAGGCTAACGTGGTCACTATTCTGGCAGCTGATAAGCCAACTTGGCATTTAATTTGAAAATGGTAGGACAGGATTTCTAAGAATACTCCAACAAAATAGACAAAGCTGTCAGCGGGGCCACATTAATGAGGCCCAAATTTATCAAAGCAGTCAATTTCTGTATTCCATTTCTCAATCAAAGCCAGGTTATCATGGAAACAGAGCATTTCAGATGTACGCTGATCAACTAGAAATCTTACTCTCTTCCTATTAATAACAGTTGAAAACAGACCCCAAATCTGGCTGAAAGCTGATCTTGGGGAAGTCTTCATGTTGAGCTATTTTACAAAGTTGAAAGGTGTCTGCTAATTGCTGCCCATTTGGCCCGTTCCTGTGTCATTGAATTTGATAAAATTGAATCCAGAGGAAAAAAAACTCCAAAACCATGACACAAATGCTAGAATCAAATCAAGCCCACAAAACAATGCAATTTTTTAAAAAAGGACTTTCTGAAAGCTGGGGCAAAGAGCTATTGTTACATTTTTAAAAGCAAGCTTACATCAGGAGAGTTTACTTCTAAAAAAAAATCTGTACCGAGGAATGTTCAGTTCTTTCATTTATAAAAAACAGAGGTCCTTGTCAACTTGGGGGAGACACCTTAGTGATATTAAGATTTGGGAAACACCGTCTAGAAATATCTCCACCCATTTCCCCTGCCTTCAATTCTGTGGCAGTTCTCATTCAGCTATGTCATATTTCTCATTGAAATGCTGCAAGAAAGAGAACAAACGTTTGGTATAAAGGGCACAGCCGAATTCAACATTCAGCCTCCTTGTTTTATTTGGGGAAGATGGTCAGAGGCAAGTTAATTGCTCTGTTTGTGCCGTTACAAACACAACACAAAGGATAGTATGACCTTTATGACACACCATTGATAGATGAGTTGATCCGAGCTTGTGTTAGCTAGATGTGAAAATGACAGTTTATTGATTAAAAGCAATGTGAGAAAATGCAGTTTGCAGGACACTTGAGAATTTACATGTACTTTGAACTATAATAACCTGAAGGGAACACAAAATGACCGTAACATCTTTGGGAAATTTCAAATGCTGCTGCTGTTATTATTGTTACTGTAATATTTTTAGGACATTGTTCATCCTAACTTTACTGAGGCGGTAAACCAAAAGCATAAGAACTGAAGCATGCAACTAAATATAATTCAATCAAAATAGAAAACAGTGTTCTAAAGCAACACAGCAGAGATATTTTTTAAAAAACAGAATATGTTCAAAACAAAACCATACTTTTAAAACTCTTAGGACAAATGCCCTTTTTAATGAACACTCTCCCTTGCAGTGTGTCAAAACATTCCTTTTCCCAGTGAAAGAAGCGTTATTCTTAGCACGTTTGAAAGTTTCTTTCGGATTTTTCCTGGGATTTTTTGCCTTCCTCATTGGATGCAGTCGTGGGAAGTACTGCTGTTTTTTTTATAAAACATCTTTCCTTTGTTCTGAAGCCCCTCTGGATGCCCAAACTTCCAATCTGCTAAGCCCACTGGAAGGAGTTCTCGCTTGAAATTTTACAGTGGGATTTAACAAAAGTGAGACATACCTGGGAGACTGCAAAGGACTGGAAAGAGGATTATAGGATGCAAGGCAGGCCTTTTTGGCAGAACCTGTGGCTACCTTCTTGCCAGATTAATGCAAGGATGCCACAGGCTATCCATGAGCATTTGACCGGAATTCTCTCTCTTTTAAAATAAAAATTGAAAGCAAATTCCCTTTCATCAGCTTGAAGGAGAACTGGGGGGAAAATGCAGGAGAATTTCTCCCTATGCTGATAATTTTAACCACGCTCATAGGTAAGAGCTCTAATTACATTTCTACGACTCAAGTAGTCTGAAAATGGAGGGCCACCATAGAGAACATTGTGGCTTAATTTTTATACGGTGAGTTCGGCAAAAGAAGCATATGGAAGCTAGCATTCAAGGTGAATCTTTAAAAGAGCTGAACCAGGCAAATGAGCTTCTTTTTTAAATGATAAGGAAATCTGTTTGCTTTACCTTGTTGCCATTATATCAAATTTGCTCTGTTCATTCTTCAGGAAATTCCTCTTCTGCTTTTCTTCAAAATGTTCCACAATCAGTATTTGGGAATTAATGAAGCCCCTGTTGGATCCAAAGAGATAGACCTAAGTTCACCCGGTCCCAGATAAAGCAAATGTTTAAAATTATTGAAATTTTATGAGATCTCGTATGAAAATGCCAACATCTCAGATGAGCTCTTGAGAGATTTTTTTTCCCTTTTAACCTCGCATTGGCATTTTGATTGCAGATTTCTGGTACTGTATTTGGCTGATGACTTGATTTTTTAAATAGATTTATTGCATATATTATGTATGGCTATGATATTTACTTTTCTGCAAGCCAGAAAAGCTTCTGGATTAAAAAGGGTCCTACATCTTTGGAGGATCTTTGGGCTTTCTATAATGTTGGTGGTGAACAAAAGGAAGTGGGAACAGTGTCTTGATCTGTCAAGCACTGCATGATGAAAATATAATGATGCTATATATTCAAATAGCTGTGCTTACAGTCTTAGCCCTATTTACTTGGGAGTAAGCCCTACTGAAATTCGTGAAGTTTATTTTTAACAGGCAAATCTAGGACAGAACAAGTGATGAACAAGCTTTCAGCGGTGTCCTTGAAACGACAACTTCTTGGGTTATAATCCTTTGCATGGTCTACATAATCCTTGGCTCATAGAATAGACTTCCTGAACCAGATGCTGTCCAGATGTGCCACATTTCCGCTTTCGTAATCCTCTAGGGATCATGCTGGTTAGGGAATATGGGAGTTGATGTTTAGTATGTTTGAAGGATAGGTTGGTGTAGCATGAGGACCGAGAGCCAGTGTGGTGTAGTGGTTAAGGCATCAGGCTAGAAAGCAGACTGTGAGTTCTAATCCTGCCTTAGGCATGAAGCCAGCTGGGTGACTTTGGCCCAGTTCCTTTCTCTCAGCCCTAGGAAGGAGGCAATGGCAAGCCACTTCTGAAAAACCTTGCCAAGAAAACTGCAGGGACTAGATCAGGCAGTCACCAGGAGTCAAAAACGGACTTGAAGGCACCAAAAAAAAAAAAAAAGTATGAGGACCAGTGAAACTCCTTCAAATAATGAGACTTTAAAACAGATTGAAATTTAGGAAAGGCCTGAATTTTTAAGTGGAGTATTTGTGCAAAGATTTTCACTGAACTCAGTTCCCCACCCTTTGCTATTTACATGTTGGCCAACTTCCAGCTCTAGAATAGTAAAATCTCATAGAGATGTCCTTGAAAAGGGGTAGGATACAAAAGGGCTGGTGCTTACTCAACAATGTGGAGAGCAAACCAGATCAAACCAACCGTAAAGAACATATGGATTCATCTGCTTTCAGTGAATCTGCCCTGTACTGATTTTGAAACAAGAACCTTTCCTTGATTTTTGTCAACAAGCATTGTGTGTCATTACAGCAGCCGTATCCCTGGTGCATTTTAATTTCTCATGAAGAGATGGTTTGCCATCTCTCTGGTTTTAAACCATCTGCTGTGTTTTTGTCAAACCTGCGAAATAAAGTACATATGTATGAGAATGAGTGACTATGAGTGCAAGCAAAAATAGGCATATATAAATTACATCATGCTGAAGAGTTTTGGGGTGTTTTGAGAATATATCAGTTTAAAAATGTCATTTTTTCCTCTTCTGGAGTCTATAAGCTTGATGCATACCACACACTACATCAGTGTAGTATATAAACGTAATTTATGATTTAGTGTATTGTGTGAATCAAGGCAAGTATAACTTATTCAGTAAGCAATGTTTAAATCATGGTTTAATGTTTTGGGTGAAGACAGTCAATATTTGTGGCATCACTGAAGAAGGTGCAGGATGCAGGAATTGCATAATGTTCATATTATGCAGTGCTCCGAAGATATGGAACACAATCTCTTAGGAATTGCAACTGCTTTTCTTTCTCTCACTATTTAGAAAATGTACAGATACATATCTTTTTTCAAGCTCTTAATAGATAAAGTTATTTTATGCTCTTTTAATTTTTCCATTGTGTTTTTAAATTTATTAGATGCTTTTATTTTTCATTTGAGCCAAATGGTAAGGGATTCATTAAATAAAAGAGAGCACGGGAAGTGTAGTGGGTAAGATAATTCAGTTAGGACTGGAGAGATTCAGGTTCAATTCTAGCCCAGCCATGGAAATTCACTGGGTGATTGCTGTATGCCCTTCTAAAGATCCTATATAATGGGGAGATTTTCCCTCACTATCCTATTATACCACTGCCACCACAAGATTCCTGAAGGTTTAGAAATCCTTTATGATTTTAAGGAAATGTAATGGTGAAATGTAGGAAGATTCAGGAAAGTTCTGGCTTCTATTTTTCTTTATTACATCCAGGAATATGTATTGAAATAGAAAATGTATAGAAAACTCATTATTGTCAAGGTGATCCACTATGATTTAGTGGTAAAATTACAGTGATGAACTGTGTTTAATTACGAACATTAAAAGACTTCCAAAATACAAGCTGTTGTTCATCAAATAGAATGCATGGATGCTTGCATAAAAAGGTTAGCAATGTTTAGGTTACAAAATGAAAACTTTTTTTTTTTCCCATCTGGGTTGCACTGCTCTTTGATAACTTTCTTTAGTGAGCAAAGGACAGAAGTTATGCATTGATATTGAAGAGATGCTGAAAAATCGCTTTCATCCATCACTCTATGCTATCTCTGTCAGTGACCACATCTGCTTGTGTGTGCACACGCTCCTGTTTTTGGCTAGCCTACAGATGTTTTGTTTGATAAATGCTGACATCTTGTCCACCACGAAAGAACCCATTTAAAGGCACTTCTTACACTTATCCATATATCTAGGAGAAAACAATGCACTGCTTCTAAGGATGTCAAAGGAATTTGTATTTTGTCAATTCCCATATAAACTGAACCTGATCTGCAGTTCCTGAGTGAATGTGCAAAGAGAACCTTAGATGTCCACTAATGTTAGCATTTCTTGAACGTCCTCAGCTCATGGATATTATTAAAATACATTTAGAAGGCCTTTCTTTATAGGTGTAGTCAGCTACAAAACGTGCCATTTCAAGGGAGAAACATGACATCTCAAAATCACACATGGAATGTACTTTCAAGAAACATAAAAATGGTATCGTGTGGCAGTGACTGAGCGCATCAGGATTGCAAAGTGAGTAATCCTCCAGGCCCTCTAAACTTCAGATAGTACTCAGGGGTACCCATTTCTCCACATGTTGCTGGAAATATTCTTGCAGACTGTACCACTTCTCTCAGCAGAACGTTCTCTGAAGTTTTCAGAATTAAAGAAATCATTGGTAGAGCTGAAGGTCTCTTTCCTGGTGAGTAATGTGAAATTATCACCATTATGGTGGTGGTATCATCGGTAACCGATGGCCTATTAATAATGGCTATAGTGTTATGTGAACATTTCCCCCCCATTTGTTCTCAGACTTAACCCACCAACCTTTCACTGGCATTCTGAATGCTTCTTTAGCATAACACTTTCTGCATTTGGGCTGTCAGAAGCTCAGGATCTTCTGCTGAAGATGTTTGTGAAGATTTTTGGCTGTCATGGAAGGTAATTCTTAGGGCAACTCCACAGGAGAATTCCACATCTGTTTGAAAGCTGTGCAGACGTGGAGCCCATGACGTTGAGAGTTTATTTATTTCCATCTCGGCTGCCGTGTATTTGAAACTGCAACAAAGCTAGGCTATTTCTGTGTATGTTTAGAGCTTTACAATGATGAAATTGTGGGCAGTTTTGTGATCCCTGTTTTGGGGAGCTGTGGCTTTAACCTCCTACTTGCCTTGCCTCCTGATTCCTGAATTCCATTATTTTGTCCCCCTCTTTCCCCACTTACAACATAATGGCACAGTACATCAATTTCATGACAACTGCTTGCAAAAATCCTGACCGCTAACTGCCAGCTGATCTCCAAAAAGAAGGGATAATAGATAGAACTGATGTTCGTTTAATGGCTGTTCACTTTGTCTGAGTTGCTGTGCAGCTGGGAAGAGCAGAAAAAATCCACAAATAACCAGAGCAACCAGAATCAATTCTGGCTGTATTCCACTCCTTCCTACCATGGCCACAACAAACAACTATGGTTGGAGTTATTTAGAAAAATGCCTGGCTGCATGGATGCCAACCTGCTATTTTTTTCAGCTTGAAACTCACTTAGTGTTTAAGTAGAAAAAGAAGGAACAACACCTTTGCTGTAGGCCGGTGTTGTCCAAACTTGGCCACTTTAAGATGAGTGGACTTCAACTCCCAGAATTCCCCAACCAGCATGGCTGTTGAAGTCCACTCATCTTAAAGTGGCCAAGTTTGGACAAACTGCTGTAGGCTATGCTTCCCTCATAGCAGCTGCTCAGGTATTTTTTGTAAACAATCAAATGCGTGCAACATGTACCAAAAAAGATGTTGTCTTGGGAGGGGGAGATCACTAGCAATTTATTTTCTTTCTCTTTTATGTAGAGTGGGGTGAATGGGATGTTGTTTTTCTTCCGGGAGCTGCGAGAAGCTCAGGGCAGAGCACTGATTGAACTGGTTTTTGAATACTCCTATTGGTCAGCTGGAAGAAGCATTGATTTATAATATTCTCTGTCGTCAGTGTTTTGTAGCTGGTAGAAGTAAAGGCTGTCATAGGTCCGCATCAAGTCCCTTTTGTGAAATTAGGGAATAGAAATGGTAGCGATGGTGTGGAGATGTCCAAAGTTCCTAAGCCTGGGTGCAGTGCAAGAAAAATGCATGTGTACTCTGTGCCAGCCAATTACAAGCATGTACCATTGTGGTGGTCTACATTTTTCTTTAAAAAGACCTAGCTTTTAAAAATGTGTTGCTACCTTTAAAAAAGTACAATGTAAAACACGGGTAAGTGTGAAGTTTCATGTAAATTTAAAAATTATGGTAAATTAATGTGATAATGGGATAGAGCAAACTTATTAATAACAGTGTGAAAAATGATATGGACTAGAAATAGGCTGATCTGGAAGCAGATTAATTCATCTATCCGTAACAGCTTCTGCCTTCAGCAGCAGCCAAATTAAAAGAATCTCTAAATCTCTGAAAACTGGAATAAGATCTCTGTATTGTTGGTGGGAGACCATTGAAATGGCTTTGGGTCAATTTGGCCCTTTCAATTACTGGACAGTAAGTTAAGCATTAATTATTTCATTTTACTTAACATTATGTCAGAAGGAAAAATGAGAGACGAGCTAATTATATATTTTTTAAAAAATACAGGAGAATCCTTATGACCAGAGCATCAAGTGATGGGTGCTTTGAATGGTGAGCAAAAACCAGAGATCTGCCAGTGGTAAAGGAAGATGTAAAATTATTGATAATCAAGGTTATTGGAAAGATTTGTTACTGAAAGACCAAGGAAAAGTTCTGTATTTGATAAGGTGCTTGATCATACTTAAGAATTAAAAAAGCATGTCAAAATAATATAAAATTGAAACTAGAAATGGCAGTTGGGTTTGTCACCCTATTTAAGAAATTTTATTCAGATTAATTGGTATGAATGGGGTAATTAATGAGTTAATTATCCAATTAAATTTGCATAAATTAATGCATGAAAAATGGCTTTAGAACTCCACATACTTTGTGAATGATAATATCTTTGTTTCAGCTGATACCTTTTCAGAAAGGTCATTCTTTCTTCTCTGTTAAATAGGAAAGTCTTCTGTTTAAATAGTTCTTGCTGCCTTTAAATTAGGTTAAGGGTTGGGTAATGCTGGCCAACAGGAGCAGTGCCTCAAGACAACTCAATTGGATGGAGGGATCAATCTGATTTTTTTTTTTTGGTAAAGGAAATCTTGCACCAGTTGGGGAATAGAATACCTGAATGCTAAATATATAAAAGTCAAGCTTGTAGTTGCACTCCTGTTTGGCTCTCACCTTGTCCATTGTTGAAATTCAGAGTCTAAGTGATTTTGACCATGATAATATAGGCTTAATTCTTTGGCTCAAAGGTACCTTTAAAAAAAAAAATCAAAATGGATTGATATCTGTTTATCTGTCTATTTGCCTGTCTATCTGTCCATCCATCCATCCCCCATTAATCAATA